>NC_135480.1:137375086-137977051 GCF_052094955.1 Ictidomys tridecemlineatus
TCTGCAATAGATCCATGAAATATGAAGGTGTCTTTCTTAGTCTGTTTGTGATGTTATAGCAGGATGCCGACATTAGTAATTTATAAAGAACAGAGCTTATTCTCTCACTTTTTTGGCTGGGAAGTTCAAGATCAAGGGACCAACATCTGATAGTGGATTCTCTGGCTTGTTTACTCACTGTTGAAAGGTGGAAGGGCAAGAGAGAACAAACCCATACTCAGAAACCCCTTTGTGTATCATAAATCCATTTATGAGGATGAAACCCTCATGACCTAAACAATTCCCCAAAGTCCCTGTTTCAGACACTGCTGCATTGAGGACTAAAGTTCCAGTGCATAAATTTTAAAAGGGGACACATTCAAACCATATCAGCAGGTTTTTTCCTCTCTGTGCTAATGACATATGTAAAGTCATTAGCATACATAAGGAAGACTGTCTTAAGATGCAGTGTTGTAACTAAAGGTCAGAGTCAAAGTCAAAGGACTACTTATTGTATGATTCCAACTATGTGACCATCTGGAAAAGGCAACTATGGAAAGAAAGATCAGTAGAAAGAAGATCAGTGATGTCCAGGGCTTAGCAGAGAGGAGGGATGAATATTCAATGCACAGAAAAATTTCAGGGCAGGAAAAATATTATGTATGATACTACAGTGGTAAATAGGTGTCATTATACATTCGTCAAAACTCATAGAATATATGACCCCAAGAATGAACCCCAATGTAAACTGTACCTCTGGTTGGTAATTGATTATAACAAAATGTATCACTCTAGTGGGGGTTGTTAGTGGGAGAAGTTATGTTTGTGAGATGGCAGTGGGCATAGGGGAATTTCTGTACTTTATGTTCGAACTAAAACTGCTCTAAAAATAAAGACTTATTTTTTTTTAAAGAGTCAGATTATCTAAATTGGAATCTTAGCTCTACAAATTGCCAGCTCTATAACCTTGGGCAAATTATTTGACCTCTCTGTGCCACCATTTTTGTCTATAAAATGGACTAAAAAAAAAATCCTAACATGTAAATACTTGTAAAGTAGTTAACACTTGCTGAAATCTTATCATGTTCTGGAAAGGGGTGGCTACTATAAATATTATTATTAACTCCAGGAGATCAAAAATTAATGTACTATTTCTTAATGTATTCTCTCTGAATTATTTGTGTATATGAAGCTATTAAAATAGTTTGCCTTAATGAAGCCAGGGATACATCTGCAGGGTGTTTTGCTGAGATTTTAGAGAAGATTAGAGATAAAGACATATAGAACATTCATGATATCAGGGCTGGACTTGCTGAGAAAGGACAATGCACAGAACATTCTGGTCATTCAGCAGGCTCAGAGCTGAGATTGTAGGCAGAAATTGCCCAAAAGGAGAGGGAAATTCTTTAGGTACAGAGGTCAGTGATAAGAGAAAAAGGTGTCAGGAGAGAATAGGGGAAAATGAGATACCAGAAGTCAATTCCACTGTGCCAGCAACTTTCCTTAAGAATAACCTTTTGCATTATCTGTATCTATTTGACTCTGTTTTATGTGATTTGTGAGTTAAAATTTGACTTCTGAACTGTTTGTCCCTAGGAGTGTCCAAGCATGTTGGAGATGCCCTAAAAGCCCATTCCTCTAAGTCCTTGAGGAAAATCTGGACTGTTGGAATCCCTCCTTGGGGTGTCATTGAGAATCAGAGAGATCTCATTGGAAAAGATGTAAGTAGACAATCCTTTCATAGCAAAAGGAAATAAGTGTAAATTCAAATTGCCCATGTAACACTGCAGCTAGGTGTCTAATAGTCCCCTCAAATGTAGTAAATATATCCCCAGCCAATTTCTGCCTTCCTCCTACATCCCTCATCCTATTTTATTCTTTTACTTTTTTATACTTTAGTATTAGGATTGAATCCAGGGGTGCTCTACCACTGAGTTACACCCCCAGCCCTTTTTATTTCATTTTTTGAGACACATTCTCCTTCAATTGCTCAGGCTAGCCTTAATCTTGTGATCCTCCTGCTTCAGCTTCCCAAATGGCTGGGATTATAGGCATGTACCCCAAATTCAGCCTTCATTCTGTTTCAGAAAATGACAATTCCATCTTTGCAGTTGTTCAAGCCAAAAACCCCAGATGAATTCCAGAATGAGCTCTTTGTCTCATGCCTGAGACCTGATCCATCAGTAAACTACTTGAGCTCCACTTTTGAAATATGCTGAAAAACCTGACCTCTTTTCATTATCTTCACTGTTAGTGACCAGGTCTAAATGACCTTATGATGCTAAATAATTGTAATAGTCTTCCTTCTTCTTATTGTTTTCTCCTATTACAGTCTAGTCTCAACACAGTAGCCAGAATGTTACTGGTAAAATCGAAATCAAATCATGCTATTCCTCTTTGCAAAACTCCTCAATGGTTACTGCAAATAGCCAATATATCTGGAATGGTTTGCATGTAGTGAAACAAGACAGATTCTTAATTTGGCTCTTGCTAGTTCTTTTCTCTTATTTCATATTACTCTCTGCTTCATTCATTCTTATGTATTGATTTTTTGATCCTATCTATGTGTTTATATTAGGAGGGAATGGATGTGTCTATTTATAAAGCTTTTTTTTAGTAAGATTATTGGTATTAGAAAAGATATAAAGAAGAAAGAAAGATAACTATTGTTAATATTTTGGTGTGTTATGATTCCAGAATTTTTCTCTGAATGTGCCTATCTATGTTTTTAAAAATTGCCTTTAAAAAGTAACAAAATAAACTCACTGCTATGCTTTTTAAAAATTTAACTATTTAGTATAGTTATTTCTCTATGTTAATCAATGTAGTCATGTTTATGGTGTATTTTAACACTTATTTTGGAAATTTTCAAACGCATTAAACAGTAGAGATATTAGAAGAGTGAAGTCTTGTGTACTCTTTCTTAGCTGCAATAGTTATCAACTCACTCCTAATTTTGTCTCCTCTATGTCCTTATCTATTGCCAACCAACCCTCTCTGTTTTTTTTTTTGTTTTTTTTTTTTCTTTCTTGGTAATAGGGATTGAACTCAGGGGCACTTGACCACTGAGCCACATCCCCATTCCTGTTTTCTTTTTTTTTTTTTTTAATATATTTTATTTAGAGACCAGGTCTCACTGAGTTGCTTAGCACCTTGCTTTTGCTGAGGCTGGCTTTGAACTCATGATCCTCTTGCCTCAGCCTCCCAAGCTGCTGAGATAACAGGCTTGTGCCACTGTACCCGGTGCAATCCTTTCTGTTATTTCTAAGCAAATTCCAGACATCAGATAATTTCATCTGTAAACATTTCAGTCAGCATTTCTCCCTCCCTTCCTTCCTTCCTTCCTTCCTTCCTTCCTTCCTTCCTTCCTTCCTTCCTTCCTTCCTTCCTTCCTTCCTTCCTTCCTTCCTTTCTTTCTCTTTCCCTCCTCCTCCTCCTCCTCCTCCTCCCCCTCCTCCTCCTCCCCTCTTCCCCTCCCCCTCCCCCCTCCCTCCTCCTCCTCCTCCTCCTTTCTTCTTCTTCCCTGGCAATTAAACCCAGAGGTACTTTACCACTGAGTTAAGTCCCAAGCCCTTTTTATTTTTTATTTTGAGATGAAGTCTCACTAAGTTGCTAAGGGCCTTACTAAGTTGCTGAGACTGGCCTAGAATTTGTGATCTTTCTGCCTTAGCCTCCCAAGTAGCTGGGATTACAGGTATGTGCCACAACCTTTGGCTCTGTAGGCATATTTTTTTAAGTTGTAGTTGGACCCAATACCTTTATTTTATTTATTTATTTTTATGGTGCTTAGGATCGAACCCAGGGTCTTGCACATGTGAGGCGGGCGCTCTACTGCTGAGCCACAACCCCAGCCCTCAGTAGGCATTTTTAAAGTGTATGAACAATTTAAAAATTACAATGCTGTTATCATGACTAAAAACTTAATAATTCCTGAGTGTCATTAACTATTATATTTTGTCAAGTTTTTCATTACCTCATAGTTAATTGTTTGATTTCATCATTCAAAAATGTTCTATACATTATGATCAGTTAATAGGTCTCTTGCTCCACATTTTTTGTCTTTCCTTTTTTTTTGGTACTGGAGATTGAAACCAATCCAGAGATGCTCTACCACTGAGCTACATCTCCACATCCCCCTTCTAATCTTTTTTATTTTGAGAGAGGGTCTCACTAAGTTGCTCAGGCTGGCCTTGGACTTGGGATCCTCCTGCCTCAGCCTACTGAGTCATTGGGATTATAGGTGTGTGCCTATAATCCATGCCTGGTTTGATTCACTTTTCCCCATTCTTGTAATTCATCTCTTTTTTTCCCCCTTCAATTTGTTTGTTGAAGAACTTGGGTCATTTTTTCTGAAGAGTTTCTCACAGTTTGGATTTTCCAGATTTAACCTTTTGTAGCAGACTTATGTTTCCTTGTTTCTTGTCTTCCTTGTAAATTGGTAGTTTGGTCAAGAATAACAATCAGACTTGGATTCTTTCTGTTCAGGTTTATGTTATGGGAGGTGTGTCCTTCTGCTGTAACCTTTGATCACCTGTCTTTTCTTGGTTTTAGCAGTCATCATCTAGATTCATTATTTCAATAAGGTTGCAAATGCTTATTCAAAATAATGGGATGATTATTTACCATCCTCCAAAGGTGAAACTTACTTTTTCTTTAAATTCATGAATTTAAACCTATATATTTCACTATGCTAGTCATTATTGTTAGAATTTTTTTTTCTTCATTGTACTGGGGATTCAACCAGAGGTGCTCAACCACTGAGCATTACACCCTCATCCTTTTTATTTTGAAACAGGGTCTTGCTGAGTTGCCCCACTTGGCTTCAAACTTGTGATCCTCCTGCTTTGGCTTCCTGAGTTGTTGGGATTATAAACATATGCTGTCACCATGCCTGGCTATATAGTATTTTTTTAATCATACTTAAATTGCTCCATTTTGTCTAGAAGAGGCTTTTAGTATCTTGTTGAGTCCCTTTGCTCAATTCTTTCATCTCATAACTTTCTTGCTTTTTTTAAGATGAAAAAATATTCTGGGATTATTGTGTATAAGTTTTGTTCCCTAGAGATACTGCTGTTTGCTTTCAGTGGGGCATAGTGTTGGGGGACCACAGTTTGGGGCCACGGGTGCCTTTTCATTTTTCTTACCTGATAGTGTTCTACTATATTATAGTTAATTATTCCTCTATGATTCCCCTTTCTTTCTCACTTTTATAGGCATTATTAATATTGTGTGAGATATACAAATCTTTGGTACTGCCTTGCTTGTTTCCTTAGAAATTGTTCTCAAAGAGCAGGGCTTGGTTCAGTTGCTGTGTATATTTAAAAACATGAAAGGTTGTCTTACATGAAATTGGTAAAGAAGTGGTGATTGTTCAAAATGTACCAAGGGGGTATGTGAGTGCCCAAGTGTCCTGTTCCTTGGCCAATTAGGAATCTTCTGTGTTTAAGACTTTTTTTCCCCATTCTTACAGGTATAAAGTCATACCCAACTGTTCTTATTTACATTTATCTGGTTGCTAGTGAGGTTCAGTGTCTCTTCACGTAGTTTTTTATTTATAGCCTAGTAATACATCTGTCATGTATATTACATTTCTCTCAAATTTTATTTTATATTATTTATGAGGTTTTTTTCCATAAATATAAGATATATAGTAATTCTGCCAGTCATTTTCCTTTAGGTTTCTGGTCATGTTTCACAATTATAAAGGTGACTTTTTAAAAAAATTTGTTGTTTCTTTTTAGTTTTACATGACAGTAGAATCCATTTTGATACAATTAGAGCCTAATGTTAGCAAAATTCATAGTTCTTTTTATACCCATTATTTCTTTGAAGGCTCATGGCAATACTCCAAAGTAGAAATTATCCTTGTTCTCATACATGAGGAAAATAAGCCTGAGAAAGGAAGCAGGAGTAACCCAGGGTTAAGGTCAGCAGGAACTTTAACTTGGTCTTTCTGATTAAATACCATGTCCATACATCTAAAAGCAAATAAGAATTGGAGCTGCTCAAAGGGGTGTTCATAAATGTTAAAAAGACCTTAAGTTTTTTTTTTTTGTACCAGGGGTTGAACCCAGAGGTGCTTAGCCACTGAGCCACATCCCCAGGATTTTTCATTTTTTATTTTGACACAGGGTCTCTTTAAGTTGCTTGGGGCCTCACTATATTCCTGAGGCTGGCTTTGAACTTTCGAACCTCCTGCCTCAGCCTGCTCAGCTGCTAGGATTACAGGCGTGTGCCACCACAACCAGCTGACGTTGATATTTTTTATCAAATAAAATGCCAATTGACTGGTTGATTGTTACCTCTCACTTCATTTGGAATACTAGAAAAAATCAGCGGCACAATATTATTCTGTAATAGATCTACTGAGAGATAGCGTGATTTGTATAGTGGTGCCAATTCTTGAACTGTTTTTTCATGGTCTGAAACAAGGTGAATATGGAAGTGGAAAATAAATATTTAGAACATTTTTAGCAATGCAACTGTGCTGAGGTATCTAAGTGTTTGGTGGGTGTGCTGACTATGGTGTGTGTGTGTGTGTTTGAACTTGTGTTATGAGGCTCACATACAATGGGCTGCATAGTAGTCGTGCATGATAAGAGCACATTGGTATTTTATTGGCCCATAAGAAAGGGTAAATTTAAAAATTTGATCTCTCTCCCCAGAGAATTTGAGAAGCACTGTTCCAAGTAGCAGGTAATAGTTTTTAAACTTGACAGCTGCTCTGTTAGTGCATAGAACAGCTGAGCCTGGGGAAGTTGAACTCTGACCCTCTCTTGTCCTTGCTGTCCTTCAGGTGGTGTGCATGTACCAGACTCTGGGTAACCCCCTCAGCAAGCTCACCACACTCAACTGCATGCACGCGCACTTCATCCTGTCCGATGATGGGACTGTGGGCAAGTATGGAAATGAAATGAAGCTCAGGAGGAACCTGGAGAAGCACCTCTCTCTGCAGAAGATACACAGTCGTGAGTTTTGTCAGGGCTCAGCTGACAGGTCTGCCTGGGGGCCTGCTGATGAGCCCAGTCCAAGCCAGCCCCTGCCTTCGAGCAGCCAGAGAGCCAGAAAGGGAGTGCAAGATAGTGCAGAATTGTGGGTGACAGTGGAAAAGAGGATCACAAATTAGGGGGACAGTATAGCCAGGAGAAGGAAGTTTCATGGAACAATGGAGACACTAGGAAGGCCTCCAGGAGTCCATAGAGTTGGGTAATTGGAGTTTGGGAAGAGGGAGGGTTTCCACAGGAAGACAATAAGGAGACAAGCCTTAGAGGAGCAGGGGTCAAGGAAGACTATGTTTCATATGTGTGTGTGTGAGTCGGGGGGGTAGAGCTCAGGCATGGATGTGGTTCAGACCTGACAGGGCTTTTAGAAAGTAGGGCGTGGAAGGTGTCAGGTTTGTGTGGTGCTAACAGTGGTGCTTCAGATGGCCATTTTGGGCTGCTGTGTTTAAGGAGCCCAGAGCTTGTGCAGGGCAGCCGTAGCTCAGTGGCTGACACTTCTCTAGCATGCATGAGACCCTGGGTATGATTCATTTTGGTGGCATCTGTGGAGTGGGAGTCTTTGGGCAGTGAGGAGGGCTTCTTTATAGAGAGGAGGAGGGCTGGATGCTGGCTGGAGAGATGGAAACTTTTTTGGTCCATCAGGAGCAGCAGAAGGTGGCCTTTGCTTCTTGTGATGAATTAAATCTTCCACACAATATTTCTACCTTCTGGGACAGGCCAGAAGCTTCTCCAGGAAGCTTCAATTCTGTTCAACCTTTGAGTGTTGGCTGAAAATACTGAAAGTCCTTTTAGTTTTTTGCCTTGACACCCTGAGACAGTAGGAAGCAGTGAGGTTAGACAAGTCACAGCTGTATTCCACTGCCTGTGACCTTGGGGGATGGAGTTCATGTGGTGAAACTGCTTTTTTATTATCAATTGGAAGGACCCTTTTACCTCTAACTGTTGTTGCAAGAATTAATTGAGAAAAGATATGTTAGTTGTGCTTAGAATAGTGTTGGGTGCATAGTATCACCTCAATAAATGTTTGTTTCTTTCTTTCCTTGTCTTCCCTTAGTACAGTGGTCATCTTGTGGTTGTGGGGTCAGGAGGGGAGGGGAGGGGCCATGGAAATCGCTACCAGCCACTTATGGCTTAGGGTGAATGAAGGTCTTGAGTCTCATTTAGGTCAGGAAAAGGGGAGGATTGGGTGTGTGGTCCTCTGTAGGACAGAGGTGGCTAGGGAAATAGAAGACCAATGGAGCACAGGGAAAGAGGAAAGGTTGGAGAATGGCCCTGAAGAAGAACCATGCTGAGAAAGATCTGTTAAGTCTCTAAAATGCGAGTTATTTAAAGTATCCCGTGGCTTCTGTTCACCTGCGCTCACTACCTGAATTGCTCAGGCTCTGTGCAGCACAGTAATGTATGCTTCATGAGGGTCTTTGTCTTTCTGGTGCCCTACTGATTTTCCATTTTTTCCCTCCAGTATTGGGAACTGAATCCAGGGACCACTAAGCTACATATCCAGTTCTTTTTCATTCTGAGACAGGATATTAGTAAGTTGTCCAGGCTGCTATGGAACTTGGGATCCTCCAACCTCAACCTCCGGAGTGGTCAGATTACAAGTGTTTTCCTCTATGCCCAGCTGATTTTCTGTTTTTGTGTGAATGCAATCAACCCCAAGCTTGCACTGAGCAGAAGCAGTTGATGTTTGTACTTTCAAAGACTTTGAAACTTAGGACAAGCTGTGTGCAGTGGCTCATGTCCATAATCTCAGTGACTCAGGAGGCCAGCTTCAGTAATTTAGCAAGGCCCTAAGCAACTTAGTCTCAACAGGGCCGAAGATGTGGCTATGTGGTAAAGCATCCCTGAGTTAAATCCCCGTTACAAAAAGACAAAATAAAACAACAAAGAAATCCTTTGGATGTACCTGGAGGGCTTCCATGACTATGGACAAAGAATGTGGGATCCATCGTAGTGGATTGGTAACATCCTTATTCTAAGGAGAACTCATATGAAAATAGCAAAAACAATAACCACTCCCCATACAGAGCAACATTTTAAAATGAAAACTGGGATGCTAAGATAACTATGCTTATTTTGTAGTCTCTTCTTTCCCACTAAACATGGATGCATTTTCATGTTAATAAGCATGCTACTACATTTCTAATGGCTATGTAATATTCTATTGTATGAGATGTAAGAGATTCTCTTAGAATTTTTTTCTGTCACAAGATTAATGAATATTTATCTTAAGTTTTCTTTCTTGCCTTTGTGCTTCAATAAAACATTTTCCACATTTAATTTAGTTTTGATAAGGTGATATGATTGGAAGACCCTATGTCTACTGGTTGATAGATCCTAGGTTTGCTTTTTGTGATATGGAGACAACAATAAGGAAGTAGAATTGGCAGGTATGCTGTTGCCTGCTAATTTTTCTTCTTTTGAAAAGTAAAAGTAAAAGTATCGATTTAAAAGTAATATATCAGTCAGGTATTGGTGACACACACCTGTAATCCCAGTAACTCAGGAGGCTGGGGCAGATGGATTACAAATTTGAAGCTAGCCTGGGCAACGTAGTGAGATCCTGTATCAACAAAACAAACAAACAAACAAAAAGTAGAACACCCCTGGGTTCAATCTCTAGTATTGCCTCTGCATAATAAATAAAAAATAATATCAATCTGGAGTACATTTAGTGTTAAAGTGATTGCCTAGCATGTGCAAAGACTTGTGTTCAATGACAACAACACAAAAAAGTGATATATACCATTAGTGTATGGTATTAAAATGTAATAAGAAATATGTAAGATGAACAAATTTATCTAAACCCTCCCCTACCTTTTCCACTGCTAATAGTTTGATGTCTATCCTTCCAGATTTTGCTAGTCATTTATATAACATGCTAAAGATATAGGCATATGCATGTAAAATATATAGGCAATTATAAGGTTCTGAAAATACAAATTGGGTATATTATTTATTTCATTCTATATGTATTTTTTTCACTTAATGTCTTTTTTAAAAGAGTGACTTGGCTGCTCCTTATTTTTTTTCATTGTTGTAATAAAATAATTAATGTTGCCAGTAAGAATTCAAACGGTTAAAAATCAGAATATACTGAAATGTAAACATCTTTGAGGGTTGCCCAATTCATCTTGTTTAAATAATGATAATTCAAATAATGACTATTAAAAATTTATTGAGCTGGGTCCCATGCTTTAATCCCAGTGACTTGGGAGTCTGAGGAAGGAGGATCACAAGTTCAAGGCCAGCCTCAGGAACTTATCAAAACCCTGTCAATAAATAAATAGGACTAAGGATCTAGCTCAATGGTAGGATGTCGCTGGGTTCATTTCCGAGTACTGCAAGAAAAGGAAAAAAAGATCTAAAAAATTGATCATATTTATAGAGGAGTGATGGATACATTTGAATAGTTCTGTTTACTTTTCGATGTTTGGGATTTCCCAAAATGAAAAGTTTAACTTTCTTGAAGACAATGTCTTTCTTTCTTTTTTTAAATCACTGAAAGACTTGAGTTAACTTTTGTCCTGGCAAAAACTTAAGGAGGCCCTCACCATATTTTATGCTACATTTTATTTGAAGTCCAAGTTTATGGCTTGACTTCATCTAAGCAAACTGGGTAAATTAAGAGACAGGGGCAGGTGCAAGCAGTGAGGATATGTGGTAGTAGAAAGACTTGTGCTCAGAAACCAAAGGGGCTGACTCTCAGAGAAGGATGTTTTGTCGCAGTCTGACGATGGTTTGTGATCTGAAACAGGCTCACGACAAGGCGTGCCTGTGGTGCAGCTGGTGGTGGAAGGAGGTCCCAACGTCATCCTCATGGTGTGGGAGACTGTCAAGGACAAAGACCCAGTGGTGGTGTGTGAAGGTACAGGCAGAGCTGCCGACCTCCTGGCCTTTACCCACAAACACTTAGCAGATGAAGGGTAAGTCCTCAATTCTTCTTTTTAAAATGACAGTGACCTACTTACTTTTCCATTTTAGATCTTTGAGCCATACATGATGTGGGTCGGATATCTTTGGAGTACAGAGGGTGACACTGGAAATCATTTTTGTTCATTAGTCCCTAGATGCCTCCCCAACAATGAAGGCTGTATTTTCTTAGCTGAGGAATGGCTTGCCTTTATTAGGGAATCTTGAGCCTTGTTTGAACTTCCAGAAAAGGCATTTCCAGGGAAATCAATGAAGAGATGTCTCTGCATTGGCCCTTATATTTGAGAGAGCTCTGCAGATCTCCTTCAAACTCATTTGCCATTAGAAAAAATAGTGTGAATAGGGAAAAATTAACATGCCAGCATTTACATAACACGTGTTGTGTTTACCGCAGGCTTTCTGTCCCCTTTTTAAATGAGAAAGTTTTTCTCCAGCCATTCCTATGGGCAGCATGAATCTTCTTTGAAAGCAGGTTTATGCTGTATAAATACAGTGCCTAAAAGTAAAATGCCAACTCTGTTAATCTATTTGGTAAATGTATTTCATGCTTATGTTCTTCTATCAGCTCTCTGGCATCTCTTTCCTTCTGATTTCTCTTCCCATTCAGACTTCAGCCACCTATTTCTACCCTGTACCCCCTCTCTGTCTTTTCATACCTCTCCTTTTCCTAAAGTCACCTGGATGAGTGGTTCTTAAAGTTTTTAGCATTTCTCATCCTTTTACTCATGTTCCAGTTCAGCCTTCTGCTGGATCCCCTCCTTGCATTTTCTTCCTGCTCAGTTGCTCTCTGGCAGAACTATCCATAGAAACCTTTTCAGTGGGGTGGGCAGTTGGGTTTTCTTGAATTGAAGTTTCTGGCTTGGTGCCTTCTCTGGGTTGCATCCAGTCATAACCATTTATTTCTCTCTCAAGGATGCTGCGTCCTCAGGTGAAAGAGGAAATCATCTGCATGATTCAGAACACTTTCAACTTTAGTCTGAAACAGTCCAAGCACCTTTTTCACATTTTAATGGAGTGTATGATGCACAGGGATTTTGTGAGTATGAGTTGATGATTCAAACTGACTTCAAAGAATGACAGTTTGCAGACATTGCAGTGTTTAATTTTTTCAGTTTTTTTTTCCATTTTGAACTTGAGTAGATGTAACTCAACAGAAATCAACCTTTCATTGAGTCAACTTAGCTTTTTCATGCTTCACCCTCACCTCCACCCCAATCCTTCACGATTCAAATTTCAGACTCTACCTGAGAGAAGGCCCCTACGATAGATCCCTGGATAGGATAAACTGTGTTACAGAAACATCGTAAAACTTGGTGAAAGTTACACATAAATGTTTTCAGAGAGTAAAGGAACAGTTTCCTGTCTTCGGTGAACTCAAGTCTGCTGAGTTCAGATGACAGCATCACAGACTGTCCTGCAGGAGGTAGTTGGGATGGTACTGGACAACAGGAAATGTGAAAATACACACTGGAATAGAAAACAGAGTCCATAGGCTATGGCTGCGGGCATATGCACACTTCAGAAAAAGTGTTTAGTGTGTCAGGGACTGGGGTCAAAATTTTTATCAACTTGGATGATATAAGGCTGAAAATCAGCCTGACCTGGTGGTGTACACCTGTAATCCCAGTGGCTCTAAAGGCTGAGGCAGGAGAATCTCGAGTTCAAAGCCCGCTTCAGCAAAAACGAGGCACTAAGCAACTCAGAGAGACCCTGTTTATAAATAAAATACAAAATAGTACTGTGGATGTGACTCAGTGGTTGAGTGTCCCTGAGTTCAATCCTGAATACTCTCCCCCCAAAATAAATATAATAAATAAAGCTGAAAATTATAGCACATATGCAGATATGTCATGATTCAAAGTGAACTTTCCAGAATTGGAAGAATTTTGGTGATATTATAGTATTTAGTCTGAAAAAACCTGTTGAATAGAAGTAGGCTACAGAAATTGTGGTAAAACATGTAATAGTGACTCAATAACAATCGGGTTTATAATTATCATTGTGCTTTTGAATATATTTTTCTCCTGAAATAGCCCAATGAGTGAGTTCGGTATAACAGTGGTACTGTATTTTAATTTCAAAAATGAAGCTAAAAGCCAAAGAATCTAAGTGATTTGCACAGCCTTGCAGTTAAAAAATGTCAGAACTGAAACTTGAGGTCCAAGGTGAAATCTTGTTCTTAGTCTACTCCACTTTTTATTTCCACAATAATCAGTAAATTAAGAAAAGGACAGGTTAAAGAGGATGCCATTGTGCTCGCCCCTTCCTGTTATCAACAAGTGAAATGAACAGTGTAATGACTGGAAGAGTAGAGAAGGCAGCTAAAGAGTTTGCACATTATAGCAACTGGGTTTTCAGCTCCTGTGCCATTGAAGGTTGATTATTCATGTGCATTGTGAAGGGAATGAATGTGTGAAGCTGTAGGAACATGATATTTATATCTTATAGGAACTGTTTTAGTTCTTCATCCCTGTGATAAAATGCCTTATGAAATCAACTTAAAGAAGAAGGGATTTATTTTGTCTCAGGGCTTTAGAGATTTCAGTTCATGGTTAGCTGACCCCATTCATCCTGGGCCTCTGGTGAGGCAGAACATGGCAAAAGGGCCTGGCAGAGTAAAGCTTGTCAGTCCTGGCTCTTTTCTGTTAATCACTTTTCCTCTGCTATATGGAATATAGTTTCATCTGGAAAGGCTAAAATATATTCATTAGTTTTTATTTGTCTTTAAAAAAAAAAAAGACATTCACAATCCAAAACACTCTGGGCACTTTGACATTGTGAACAATGTCTATGCTACTGTTCATTGTCCTTGGTCACTAAGTCCATTGTAAAATTGCCTTACTTGTTTTAGGACAAATGTTTGAGGATTCATTTCTCATTAAAAAACAAAAGTCTTGGTTTCTAAGTTTAAGTGAGCGGAGGATCTCATTTGGTATCCCTTCAAAAGGAAGATTGATCTTATTTTCAGTAGAAATAAACATTGAGGTTCTTTTTCTTCCCTTTTTTTTGTAGCATGCACATGGAAAATTAATATATTATTGTTTTTTCAGAAATGTTTCTTCTAATACACATGGAGTTTATTAAGTTTCTTCTTATTCCAAGCGCCTACAAGTTTTTTGTTACCCTATTTTAAAAGATTTATCATTTCTATAAGTAAAAAAAAATTAAATTACATTTTGAAATTACAAAATGAGGAATGATTTCTTCAATTCATTAGCTTAAATGTGAATTCAATGAATATTGATTGAGAGCATGTCTTTGGTAGTTTCTGAATATATGGCTTTTTTATTTTTCAATTGTTATAGATAACCATATTTGATGCTGATTCTGAAGAACAGCAAGACCTTGACTTAGCAATCCTAACAGCTTTGTTCAAGGGTGAGTGAAGAGATTTTTAATTGTTCCTCACTTCCTGTTCTCACATTCCAGGGCACCTTGTGCTTGTTGCCTGGATATTTTGAATAGAATATATGATTGTTCCTTTCTTTTACCACAGGCACAAATTTATCAGCATTAGAACAATTAAATCTAGCAATGACCTGGGACAGAATGGACATTGCCAAGAAACATATCCTAATTTACGGACAACATTGGAAGGTATGATGAAAACGGTGTTGTTTGGAAAAAAATATCTTGCATGTTTTGTTAGGGAGAGGCAGAGAAAAAAATTAAAGGAGAAATAGATAGGTTTGGGAGGGGTATAGAAAGAGCATCTTGATGTCTGGGCACCCAGGAATGGCTAAGACATTTCTCTCAATACATTGCCTCCCTGAAAATAACTTTTCCCTCACTCTTTAGTTAATGTAAGCTGGAAAAGAAAGTTGGAAGAAAGACAGAATGGAAGGATTTTTATTTTATTTTTTGAATGGGTGGATTTCTGTTATTTAAAACTTAAAAAATATCTCTATTTCCATGAATATGTAATAAATACTCACAGTAGAAATTAGTGGAAATAGGAAAAAATGATTACCTGTAATGATAATGATGATCACTATTAACAGTTCATTAAATAATAAAGTTGTTGGGCAGGGGCTGTGCTCAGTGATAGTGCACTTGCCTGGCATGTGTGAGGCACTGTGTTTCATTCTCAGCACTGCATATAACTAAATTAAAGATATATCAACAAGCATATATATAAAATAAAGTTGTAACTATATCTTGGGTAAATTATATTTGGGTCAAATGATACATGCACATTGTTTAAAACATCAAATGGTATTAAAGGGCTTTTAAAAATGTAATTCCCTTCCAGAAGGAGTCTACTACTTTTGACATTTTTGGACTGTTCAGTTCTGACATTTATAAATTTTCTTATTTCTCTCTCTCTTTCTTTTTCTTTTTTTCTTTTGTGTGGTACTGGGGATTGAAACCAGGGATACTGTACTACTGCATTACAAGTTCAGGACAAGATCACCAAATTGCCCTCGGTGGCCTAGAACTTGTCATCCTCCTGCCTCAATCTTCTGAGTTTCTGGGATTACAAATGTGTGGTGTGCCACTGTGCCTGGCTAAATCTCCCCATTTCTAAATAAAGTTGTATGGCTATCTTCTGATTCATCAATTTTAGAAGACTCTCAACATCTGCCTTTTGGGGGCCTCATGGCTGCAATGTGGGCAGATTGCCTCTATTCCTGGTGCTTGGCTGTACTCCTAGAATCTACCTCCATCATGCTGGGAATCTTTTTCTCTCACTCCTCTGGAAGAGTGACTGTTTTCTGTACATGAGGACTTCCTCTTTGTTGATTTATTCCTTTATTTTGATGGCATGCATGCTTGGGTAACTTCTAAGATGGGACTATGGGAAATGAATATTTTGAGGATCTATATGTTTTTCTATTTTTAATCTACACTTAAATAAGTTTTTCTACAGAATTTTGAGCACTCAGCATTGCTGTTGAGAAATAGAAATTTGTTTTCAGATCCTTTATGGCCATTTTCCCCTCCTGCTTTAAGTTTTAAAAATCTTTTTCCAGTGTTCTGAGATTTCACATTGATATGTGTTACTATAAGTCTGTATATCCATTCTATATTATTGGCATATGATATCAGCTTGGCATGGATGTTTTCTTTCCTTTCTATTCCATTCTGTTTGTTTTTTGCATTTTCTTTGTGGATTCCTATATTCTGAATGTTGAACCTATGGATTGCTGTTCTAATCTTCTTATCTTTTTCCTCCTATGTTCCTTATCTTTTCTTAGTAGATTTCTTCAACTTTAAGTTTTCTATGAAGCTTTTCTCTTCTGAGAGCATATAGTTAATCTAGTAATTTCCCAGAGCAAATATGTTCTCTGATAGTATTCTCCTACCCTTTGTCCTCATTGGCATCCATTATATGTCTTATTTTATCTCTCTGGGACTATTAATGGTAGCTTTTTTGTAGGTTTCTCCATGCATTATCTGATTTCTCATTGTTGATGTTTTCTTATCTGTTGGCTTTGGTCTTTCTGTTGAAGGGTGGAGAATGGAAAGCTCATTAGCAACTCTGAGCCTCTAGTTGGAGCTTTTCTGTAAATGTGAGCGTCACAGTAGGTGATGTGTCATTTGTTGTGGGACTCCTTCAAATGTCAGCAGATTCATATGTTTTCTCTTGCATTGGTGTTATTAACCAGAAGAGAATCTTTTGATCCCCTGCCTGGAAGTCCAATGGGGAAGATGATAGGGAAGGACCCAAGGCATTTATTTCATCTTGGTGCTGCTGGAATTCAGTGGCATAGATCTTGTTTGGTTCTTGACATTTCCCAATTGAATTATTTGGCTTTCTGGAAACTGCTAAGTCAATTACCACTTGACTAATTGTTTTCCAACTTCCAAAATGTTGCACTGTTGTCTCCACTTTAGCCCTCCTTGTGCCTGTGAATTTCTTTCTTTCTTTAAAAAAAAATTATTTTGCAGAGTCTTAATGGTGGGACAAATTTAGAGAAGTATGTTTAACTTGCCGTTTATACTCAGAAACCAGGTAAAGCTTAAATGAAAACATTATGTTACCAACATTAGAAAAAAATTTTTTAAACCCCAAACCAAAAAACCCTTTGATTTTTATTAGAATTGCATTAAGTCTGCACATCATTTTGGGAAGTTCTGAGATCTTTATCATAGTCAGTTTTCCCATGAAATATTTCTTGATTTAGTCAAGATGCCTTCACTTAGGTCCTGCCCGTTCTTGGTAAGGCTGTATTTTGTAATTACTGGGTGCGTATGCTCTAAGTGCAAATATGTATAATTCCTTAGTTTATTCTACTTTAACTGTCTTTTAATTTGTACCTGATGAAGCCTGGCACACTAGAACAAGCAATGTTAGATGCCTTGGTGATGGATCGGGTGGATTTTGTGAAGCTTTTGATAGAAAATGGAGTGAACCTCCATCGCTTTCTTACGATCCCCCGACTGGAAGAGCTCTACAATACGGTGAGTACAGAGCTTCATCAGCCATCCTCCGATTGAAGGTTCATTTACTAATTAGCTTAGGATTTACCTATCTCCTTGAATGTTCAGGTACACAGTTTATAAAGATACAGGCTTTTCAACCGAAGGAGAAACCTTCTCACCAGTTCTAGTTTATTAAGACATAGATAGAGACTAAAATGTGAATAAGAACAAATTGCCTTTTATTGAGCTACTTGAAGTATCTTAACCCAAGGCCACTGTTAAAATGCTGTTACTGCAACTTCCCAATGCAAATCCTTTGTTGAAACTGGTCTGTCTTACTCATTGTGAAAACACCAGTTGCTGAAGCAGTGGAAATATCTTTTCTCGATCTTTGAATATTATTCTCTCTTCAATGTCCTATTCAAGCCATGTCTTCTTGATCATGCCAGTTAGTTTACAGCAGTCTGTTCCTAGGGTATGGATTAGTTATAACTCTTTTTGAGCACCCACATATCCATTTTTTTAGTGTAATTACTCACTGCTTTCTATTTTTATAAATATGCCACTGAATCCCTTAGAAACCTGGTTGATCATAATAAGGCTTCAATAAATATCCAATGTTAAAATGTACTTGTGTCTTAGGATTTGTAATAGTATGAACATTTATATATAATAAAGAATAGTTACAAATTACTTAAAATGTATTTCTGCCTTTTATCACATAAAGCTAAAGCTGATATCCTTAGTGTATAGATAGATAGATACCTTGTTTTGAAAATCTTTTCATCCAAAGACAAAAGAAAAGGAAAAAATATTTCATCTAAATACATCTTCTCTAGGGAGAGTTCTTCCTTAAAACCAACCAGCTTAAGTTTCATTACTAAGAATGTTGAACAAAATTTTCCATGTTGTGCATTACTTACACACTTGGAAATAAAGGGTCCCCCTCATTTTACCACAATTAAAGGAAATAATTCTTTCTATTGTTCTTTATCACAGAAACAAGGACCAACTAATATGCTGTTGCATCATCTTGTTCAAGATGTAAAACAGGTAACCTAATTACAAAGATGTGGAAATATCTTTGTATACTGCCTTAGCTTTGTGATTAGAGGAGTAGCCATATTTTGCTTCTTTTGATTTTCTAGTGAATTATCTACCCTTTTTACATATATATGGTTCTAAGCAATTTTTTCTCATCAAACCACACTCTTACATTTTTTCCCTTTAATTCACTTCATGTTTTTAGTTTAGATCTACCAAGTAAGAGACATTAGCTAATAAAGAACAAAATGTGATATATATACACAATGAAGTATTCCTCAGTCATAAGGAAGAATGAAATTATGATATTTGTTGGTAAATGCATAGAAATGGAGAACATCATGCTAAGTGAAATAAGCCAGACTCAAAAAGCCAAAGGTCGAATGTTTTCTCTGGAAGCTATTCCAAAATAAGGAGAGGGGAATCCAGGGTGGAAGATTCCATCAAAAAGGGAGGAAGGTTTGGGCTAGATGAAGGGGACTAAGTGGGAGGGAGAAGAGATGGGATAAGGGAAGAACAGGAAAGTGAATCTAACCTAACTTTCCTCTGTGTACACACATGAATATACACCACTGAATCTTACCATCATAAACATCCACAGACACTAACCAACAAGAAAAAAAAAAGACTTAAAGTAAATAGCAGAAAGATCAGTGGAACAGAGAGAGGAAGAAAGGAAGGGAAAGAGAAAATACTGGGGACTGAATTACAGCAAATTATATACCATGCTTTTTTAATTATGTCAAAATGAATTCTAATGTTATGTACAACCAGAAAGAAACAATAAAATATGTGAAAAAAGAAATTGCAAAAAAGAAACAAACAAAAACATGAAACAGACATGTAACTCTTCCAATCAGAACTTCAGCTCTACATGACAGGGCAGTGGTGCCCATGGTGACAACTGCCAGCAGAAGAAGAGTCTGTGGTTCTGTTGTCTCTATTGGAGGACTAACATGATTTCGTTGCTTTTGTTGATAATGTTTGGAATATTTGTGACAGCTGAGGTGCTGAGGTGGATTTTATTTAAACTCTCTCAGTAGGGCTGGGGATGTGGCTCAAGCGGTAGCGCGCTCGTCTCGCATGCGTGTGGCCTGGGTTCGATCCTCAGCACCACATACAAAGAAAGATGTTGTATCCGCCGAAAGCTTAAATAAATAAATAAATAAATTCTTTCTCTCTCTCTCTCTCTCTCTCTCTCTCTCTCTCTCTCTCTAAAAAAATATAAACTCTATCAGTAAATTGAAGAATAAGGCATAAAATAGGTTAAAGATGCTCTTATTAATTTATTTATCATTGTATTTATTGGGAATGAATCCAAGGGTGCTTTACCATTGATCCACAAACCCAGTACTTTTTATTTTTTCCTTTGAGACAGGAACTTTACTGGGTTTCCCACACTGACTTTGAACTTATGGTCCTCCTGTCTCAGCCTCCCGAGTCCCTAGAATTATAGGTGTGCACTACCATGCCCAGAAAATTTATGCTTTTAACTAGCAGCAAGTAGGAATGTTATTTATTTATTTATTTTTCTACCAGGGATTGAACCCAGGGGTGCTTGACCCCTAAGCCACATCCCCAGCCCTTTCTATTTTTTATTTTTTCGAGATAGAGTCTTACTAAGTTGCTGAGGCTGGCTTTAACTTTCAATTCTCCTGTCTCAGCCTCCTGAGCCACTGGGATTATAGGCATGTGCCACCACACTTGGTTACCAGGAATGTTATTTTTTGATGTTCTTTGAAAAAAATAAATTATAAATGTGGAAAAAAAGAAAAGTATATGGATATACATACTGTCTGTCTGTCTGTCTGTCTGTCTCTCTCTCTCTCTCTCTCTCTCTCTCTCTCTCTTTCTCACACACACACACACACACACAAAAACACCTAATTTCTTGTTCATAGCTTTGTGAATGTTATTCACAATTTGTCCATTTTAAAGACCTTGTTTAACACTTCACCTTAAAAAAATTTACTATGAATGGCAGTTTAGAAGTCAGCAGCTGTACAATTTGAGGTGTAGGGGGTCAAAATAATTTTCATTTAGAATAAGAGCCATGTACTTGGAATTCTGCTGTTCAATACTGCTGTCAGCTATAAAATTTCTCTTGGCACAGCCTCATGTTTTGAGATATCATTTGACTCTGTAATTCTGAGTTCCTTATTTATGTTTGTTCTACTTCCTTCCACATTCTTGTTTTACATATGATGTGTTCAACACACTGCAAGGTGTAACAGCCATTTCAACAGAAGCTGAAAAGTTAACCCAATATAAACCGGGCATGGAGGTGCATGCCTGTAATCCCAGCTGAGGCAGGAGGATCACAAATTCAAGACCAGCCTCAGCAATTTATCTAGACCCTAAGCAACTTAGCAAGATCCTGTCTCAAAATCAAAAATACAAAGGGCTGAGGATGTTGCTCAGTGGTTAAGTATTGCTGAATTCAGTCCTTGGTACCATAAGAAAAAAAGTTAACCCCAATGTGAATTTTGGATTGCCTACATTTACTATATACTTCATGATTTTACTTTTGTTGTAGTTTTATATATATATATATATAAAATACAAAACAAAATATAGATTCTCTATTATACTACATTTAATTGTATCTTATTCAAATATATGTGTGCCTATGTTTGCATTCATGACAGGGAGAGGGAAAGAGAAGATAGACGTAGGCGTACATTTTCTGTCTGTGAAAGTAAAAAGACGTTAAGGTTAAGATTTTTTTTCTTCTGAATAAGTAGATTCTATCAATAGCTGGCAATATAAATCGATTAGTTTGTACAGAGGATTAAAGTATACCTCATTGAAATCAACTTGGTTATTGTCTGCTAGCATGGCCAAAGAGGCAGAGAAAGAGAACTGAAAGTCACAACTCCCTGCGTGCTTTTGTTGCAGCACACCCTTCTTTCAGGCTACAGAATAACTCTGATTGACATCGGATTGGTGATAGAATACCTCATTGGTGGAGCATATCGAAGCAGCTACACTAGGAAAAGTTTCAGAGCCCTCTACAACAACCTCTACAGGAAACACAAGGTAGCATAATTAACGAGTGCCCCTAATGAAATTAAGAATAATTAGAAATTGTAGGTTTAGAAAAATGGTTTGTTATGTTCAGATGTCAATAGCTTCTAACATGGACGTTCTATTTGTGAACCTTTTTTACCTGATGTATGTAAATATTGTGCTTCGTCCTGGCATGCTGTGATGGGATGAACATAAAGATCAGGAGTTTAGAAACTTCTAGATGGTATATATTTGTGAAGAACTAGCCATAATACAAAACAGAATATAATAACTGATATATTGAGGGCTGGGGTTGTGTCTTAGTGGTAGAGCACTCACCTAGCACGTGCAAGGCCCTGGGTTCGATCCCCAGCACCACATAAAAATAAATGAATAAAATAAAAGTATTGATTGTGATAACTACAAGTAAAAAATAAATATTTAAAAAGATAAGTGCTACATTGAGGTAGAAGTAATGTGATAAAATGGAACTTGTTAGAGAGAGAAGTGGCCAGTTCTTTTTCTCTTTGTTTTCTTTTGAAAATATAGAAGTTAAAAGCTTGATAGTATTAGACTCTTTAGCCCACAGCCAGATGATGACAACCTTGGGATAAACACAGGGATTTTATTGGAAGATGCAAACAGAAATTTTTTAAAAATAGAAATAAACATTTTATTTTCTGTCATCGATTTGAAAATCTAAGAATAAAAGTTTAGAGTTGTTATTTAGTAGATTAGCACAAAAAATTTCTTGTTTTTTGGAATTTCCATTGTAGACTGGACTGAGGAGCCTAACTCCTCTGAGAAGATAAGGGCAGAAGAGGGAGTTTGGGGTATTTATGTTGACAGGAGCAGGAGCAGCGAGGGCCTGAGCACTCAGACACCAGGGTATGTTTTTTGCAGTGACAAGGAGACCTTTACTGGAGAGTAAGTGCCAGAGGCACAAGAGATGAGATTTGAAGGGTGGTTGGGATCAGATCATATAAAGAGCCTGGACTATTCAGCCACTTTGGCCCTTTGTAAAAAGTAATGAGAAGTGGAAGCTGAACTTGGCTTTAGGACTTGGAAAAAACAGGAAAACAATGCAAAACAGATGGAACCCCAAAACTTACCCAGAAAATTCTCTGTTAAGATTTCAGAGGCATAGGGATGTATTTAGGAGGTACCAGCTATTTCATAAAATATATATATATATATGTGTGTGTGTGTGTGTGTGTGTGTGTATGTATATATATACATATATAATGTTCTACCAAATATCTATATATGTATATTGCTGTGAGTTTACCAATGGCAGATATGAGGACTGATTGTAGCCTGTAGTTTTTTTTGTGTGTATACATATATATGTGTGTGTGTATGTGTGTGTGTGTGTGTGTATGTGTGTGTGTGTGTGTATGTGTGTGTGTGTGTGTGTGTGTATATATATATATATATATATATATATATATATATATATATATATATATATATATATATAATTTTTTTAGAGACACAGTGATGTATTTAAGAAAGCAGAGACACACTCAAGGGAGAATGTGGACTTTCTTAAGAGTGAGAAACATGAGGAATGGGGATAAAGCAAAGAGTATACATTCAGGGGAGAATGTGGGCTATCGCAAGATCCAGAAGTAGCCTGTATTTTTATGTCAATTCTTTTAATATACTTCTTTGTGTTTTTGTTTCTTATTGATGAACACTTGATGCTGATAACAATGACTTATGTTCTTATTGGGCCCCAGTCACTGAAACTCTAGATTTAAATATAAATCTAGAGTTTATAGATCTAATCCTATTAAGCTTTTAATTTCTGTATTTTCAAGAGAAAACTATATAACATCTGGAGAAATTTCATAACTTTCTAACTTCACTTGTTCTTGGAGCCGTTTGTGAATGGGAACTTTTTCTTATCAGAACTATAAATCTTTATTGCCTATTTTGAACTTGTTCCAATGATAGAATATCCATTGATTCTAATGGAATTTCCACATAGAGAAGGAATGCAAATATACAGTAGGGAGCAGAAGAGTGTGTTCTCTAAGATGTTAGAAAGTAGCAGTGTGCTTAATAAGAGGAAGATTATGAGAGGCTCTTGAGTAATTAGACACCAGGGAGATGAAATGCTAATGATGGATGAGAGGCATAACCATTAGATATTTGGTAGAACATTATATTTATTTTTATATAAAAAATATATAAATATATATTTATATTTATTTATTATATATTTTCATTATTGTCTATGAAAAAATATTGTTACCACTATAACTTTCTTTTTTTCTGTTTTCTTTTCTTAAAAAAAATAACAAAATAACTGTATATGCCAGAGAACGACCAGCTTTGCTCAAAGCTTCTCCCAGCACCCTCTTCACCAGCGATGTTCTTTGTCAAATAGAAACGAGTCTGCAGAAAACACCTCGCATTCCCAGTTCTTCAGAACTGCCCAGCCTTATAAATTCAAGGTATCACTCATTTGTTTTTAGAGTGGACAATAAATTATTCTCTCAGACTGAGATTGTTTCTTCATCGAATATTGGAGAAAGCAAGGTGCAAATAGAGGAACCATTTATAAGTGCCTTAAACAGATGGCACAAGTCAAAAAGCATAACACAGCTGTCCTCTGACAATCAGGAGCAAAGGCCTAGGATATAGCACTGGCAACCCAGTGATTGTCTGGGCTTGCACTTTGGTTTCTCTTTCTGTCTCCTAGCTTTGCCATGCCCAGACGGTGACTCAGGCTGGCAGTCTATGCCATAGTATTAAAAATTTATAATCATTGCCCAATACTACATCCTTGTCTTTCCTGAACCAAGGTTCAGCTGTATGAGGACTGCTTCCTTCTCCTTCAGTGCTCTCAAAAATGCCTTTTTGTGTCTTCCTTTTTCCGTTCTGAGGTTTTCTTGAGATTCATTTAGCCTGTCATTATGGTATAATGATAATTGCATGTGTGTGTGCGTGTGTGCCTGCACATACACAACAACCTTAATATTTCCCTTTGCTTCTTACTTCCTTAATCCCATTTTCCTCTGGGGATAAATGATTTTGCTTAAGCATTTCCATGGAAATATTTGCCATGTTGGATGAAAGAGATTTGCTTTCCAAGGCTCCTGGGATGAACATATATTTGATTACCCTTGGCCATCATTAATGAATACAGATTCCTTTTATTTATGGAAAGAGAGAAAATAGACTAGAATTATTTTCCTATGATCCCTCAAATTGCAAAGAATAATTACTGAATCGTTATTATATTTCCAAGTATTTTTCTGGCTACTAGGTTAAATTTGGGAAGCAAGTGGGTCAGGAATGATATGAAGATGACTCAGAAATGATTCCATTTTTCTCCAGGTAATACAGTAGTATGTTACGAGACAATGAAATAAAGACATACGAAGTGACATCTGAGATGAGCTAAGAGTGACCTCACCAGGAGGAGAATACTATTTCATTATTATCCCTAGAGAAATATAATTAGAATAAGGGAAAGAAAACTTAAAAACCAATCTGTTTTGATGCATGTTTGGAATACTAGTGACATCCACTTAAGGGGAAAATTATAAATCTATTTGATAAAGTGAGGTTAGAGATTTTTAAAATAATTTCCATATTTCCAATATATTATTTCAATACCCTTCCTTGGGAAATCAAAAGTTGTCATATAGTTATTGGGTATATCCCAAAGTAGTTGTGCCATGTGAATTTAAAGTATCTCAGCTTGGGGACTCTGGATACCTTAATTACAACAAGAATACATCACTGTAGAATGTTTAATTTTTTCTTGCTGGTTTATAAAGTCCTATCAATATTTCCATGTCTTTTTTTTAAGTGATTTTAAAAAATATCTCTAAGATACTTGCTGTGTTACATTAGGTAAAACCTCATCCTAGTATTTGGAAATGTAATCCTATTTTGCTTTCCAACAGGAAAAGCCTGGAGTCTCTCATAAATCAAGGAAGAAGTCAAAAGAAAGACAAGACATTACAGATGACCCTGAATCCACTGGCTTTATTTATCCTTACAATGACCTGCTGGTTTGGGCTGTGCTCATGAAAAGGCAGAAGATGGCCATGTTCTTCTGGCAGCATGGAGAGGAAGCCACAGTTAAGGCAGTGATTGCTTGCATTCTCTACCGAGCGATGGCCCACGAAGCTAAGGACAGCAACATGGTGGACGACGCTTCAGAAGAGTTGAAAAATTACTCAAAGTAGGAGTTATCTCTTCACTTCATACTAAACACGGACAGTTCTTAGAATGGTTAGACACTTTTATCTCCCTCGCCTTAGAACTTGTAAGACAAGTAGATTTATTACCATGTCAGTTAGTCAGGGCTCTCCAGAGAGACAGAACCAGCAGGTTACGTAGGTAGATACATGAGAGGGGATTTATTGTGTTGTGTGATTATGGTGGCTGAGAAGTCCCATAACAGGTTATTCATAGACTGGAGACCTGTGGATGTTAGTAGCATGGCTCAGTCCAAGTTCAAAGACTTCGGAACCAGAGAAGCCCCACTGGTAGTACTCTCAGTTCCAGGCTGAAAGCCTGGGAAACTGGGGAGGGTGCCCCTGGTATAAGTCCTGGATCCCAAAGGCTGGAGGGCCTGGACTTCTGTTGTACAAGGCAGGAGAAGAAAAGCTTATCCCAGGCCTCAGGGAAATAGACCCATTTGCTTTCTGTATTTGTTCTCCCCAGCAGATTGGGAGAACAAATATTGAGGATGGATGTCCCTGGTCCATTTCAGACTTCCTTTCTAAGCTCCTCTGCAAACACTCTCACAAACACACCCCAAATAATGCTTTATCAGTTTTCTAGGTATTCCTTAATCCAGTCATGGTTACACCTAACATTAACCATCACATAGTACATTTCATGGACTCTCCTGTTAAAGGGTCTGTAGGGATTTTAAGGACCTTTGTGGGATATACAAAAAAGAAGAGGGCTTCAGGTCAGAAAAGCTGGGTCCTAACCTAAGTCCAGCTGTATACTAACTGGACAGATCACTTGACCATATTTCTCGGCTTTAGCTTCCCATCTATAGTTAATGATTTTGAAATGAATGATGTTGAAAAATTTTCCCAAATCTCAAACTCTTTGACATTAAGTGAAATTAAGAGTTGTTTTTTTTTAGAGATAGTTTTATTTACTTTATTTTTTATTAGTTGTTCAAAACATTACAAAACTCTTGACATATCATATTTCATACATTTGATTCAAACGGATTATGAACTCCCATTTTTACCCCATATACATATTGCAGATTCACATCGGTTACACATAAGAGTTGTTTGTAACCTTAAGTATCTCTCATGTTGGGAAAACGAATAAATGTATTCTGTTTAAGAACCAGAGAGTAATGGCAGAAGACAGAAAAGTTGGGAATGTTTTTGATGTTTGGATTACTAAAGTATTGTGGTATTAAGAGGGGAAGCCTAGAGATAACAGAAACTCATTTACAATTGTGATTTAAAATTCCAGAGAATGGCAGTCTTTTCCAAAGGAAACGTCCTCCTGGAAAATCTTCTGACGATGTCTCTAGGTCTAGCTTTTTATTTAAGTCATCCAGGTGTCTGGTAAAAATAAAAAAGAAGGGCTGGGGATGTGGCTCAAGTGGTAGTGCTTGCTTGGCATGCGCAAGGCGATGGGTTCGATCCTCAGCACCACATACAAATAAGATAAAGACATGTGTCCACCAAAAACTAAAAAATAAATATTAAAAAAATTCTCTCTCTCTCTAAAATAAATAAATAAAAATAAAAAAGAAAGAAAGCTAGAAAGAAGAAAAGTGGTTCCACAACATTCCTTAGATGCTAGCTTGGTTTTGAAGTGTTTTTCACCAAATAATTCTCTATTAGGTCTTATCAGGAGTCCCACACCAAGCCTTCTGTAGCTTGTTGCACAGTGTGTACTGACTCCTCCCTGTGAATAAGTCAGGTGTCAACTAAATTCCGTATGCTACCAGGGAACTCCTGAGGTTTTGTTCCTTCATGAAAAGGAGAAAAACCCCTTTCCTAAGCAGCCATTCCTTTAACTTCTGCAGACTGAGATTCTTAATGTTTCTTAAATTAAGCCTAAAGACTGGTGCTTTTTGAGTCTCCTATCCAATCTTTTAGAACATTTCTGGAGCTCTCCCTTGGCCTTGCATTCTCCATTCACCACTGTGTTCTTGCAGGCAGTTTGGCCAGCTGGCCCTGGATGTGTTAGAGAAGGCCTTCAAGCAGAACGAGCGAATGGCCATGAAGCTGCTGACATACGAACTCAAGAACTGGAGCAATTCTACCTGCCTAAAACTGGCTGTGTCTGGAGGGCTGCGTCCCTTTGTTTCACATTCTTGTACCCAAATGCTGCTGACAGACATGTGGATGGGGTGCCTAAAAATGAGGAAAAACTCTTGGCTGAAGGTAAATTGACTTTCCTTACAGAGTGTAATGTTGGTTCAGTGGAAAGGTCTATATTCTTGAGCTACATTTTTTTTTGTTTGTTTGTTCCTGCAAGGCATCCACAGGAAAACCAGTTGCTATCTTCCCACAGGTGAGGCAGGATTTTCACAGGGGCATCTCCAGGGGCATCTCCAAAAACTACTTTGTCTGCTATTGCCACAATTACTTTTCAAAAATGGGAGTAATTGAACATGTATGGTCAAAGACAGACCCAGGTAAAGGAGGGGAGAAGAAGTTAAGCAGATACAAACATGCAGGTGTTGGGCTGGGGCTGTGGCTCAAGTGGTAGCACGCTCGCCTGGCATGCATGTGGCCCGGGTTTGATCCTCAGCACCACATACAAAGATGTTGTATCTGCCGAAAACTAAAAAATAAATATTAAAATCCTCTCTCTCTCTCTCTCTCTCTCTCTTTAAAAAAAAAAAACCAAAAACATGCAGGTGTTGTTATTATTACATGCCACTGCCTGGGAGAATCCTGACAGAAGTAAAGGAGACTATTCAGGAAATTTTTTCTTAGTTTAAGAATACTTCTGATCAAACTGTAATTAAAAAGACAACAAAACAAAACAAAAACAAACAAAAAAACAACAATACTAACAGAGGCTGGGGTGTAGCTCATTGGTGGAGCATACATTCAGCATGTGTGAGGCCCTGGGTTTAATCCCAGCACCAAAACAACAACAAAACGAAATAATAACAACAAACACTAATAGACAGTAAGCTAAGTAAAATTAGCAATGTCTGTGGCAATTCTCATCCAATGTGCTGTTTCAGGGCCCAGTGACTCTCTTATAAAGCTGCCCTCAAACTTGTTTCTTCACACCAGTAACCATCTCCAAATTCTTTGCTCCTCCTTCATCTTAAATTACCAAGAGTAAAATGAATTAGGTAAAAAGGACATTTAACCTTTGACATGAACCTAAGCTTAAAGTTTTAGGTTGTGGTCAACCTATAGAATGTGTTTCTGAAACTGAAGAGAAGGAGATAAATCATGAATATTAAGAGCTACATAAGAATATACACATCTACATATATATACACATATGCATATATATTTTTAAAGAATTTAACCTTTATTTATTTATTTATTTTTTATGTGGTGTCAAGGATCGAACCCAGTGCCTCATCGTGCTAAGCAAGCGCTCTACCACTGAGCTGTTCCCCCAATCCCAGAGAGTCCTTACAGGAGATCATACTAAAACAAAACAATAAAATAAACAACCCAGCAGGAGTTGGGAACGTAACTCAGTGATAGAGTACTTTCTTAGCTTGTGTGAGTCCCTGGGTTCCATTCCAGTACTGCAAGAGAAAAATAATTATTTAAGCATGATAAAAAAGGATATGACGTCAGTTTTTTAAAACATGAATAGTGGGTAGTCAGGCTTAATTTTATTTTTGCTCACTCAATCCCATAATACTGAGGCTTAATGTTAGCTAAAAACAGGTAGGATTTAGCAAGTTGATCTTTACAGCATTTATTAAGTCTTTTAAACACTTCACCTTGAAGGCCATATAAGTTGGACAAAAAAAATCTTCTTCTTCTTTGTTTTGGGGGGCTGGTCGTGTTGGGGATGGAACCCAGGGCCTTGTGCATGCTAAGTAAGTGTTCTACTGCTGACCTACAGCCTCAGATTTTTTCATGTAATTTTGAGACAGGGTCTTATTAAGTTGCCCAGGCTGACCTTGAACTTGCAATCCTTCTAAGTTTCCCAAGTAGTTGGGATTTCAGGAATGCACCAGCACACAGCTTAAAAATAATTGTGAAAAAACTATTAATAATTTATAAATGATAGCAATATAATGAAAAAATTGGGTCTTATTGGCAGACAAAATATTTGTGTAGGATGGGAGATAGATGTGATTTGGTGTTATTATATTCTTGATTTAAAAATATGAATAAATTCTAATATGTTTTATATGGTATTATATACTTAGAGGTTTTTTAAAAATATTATTAAAATAATATATTCATTGAAAAATAATACTTGCATTGCCTTGCCCAGGTGCTGCTGGCATAGTATACTGTATAGTATGTTATACTACATATTTCTAAATTTTAAAATGCATGTATGTCTATGATTGTATATTTAAAGTTTGATTTTTTTTTAATGGGATCACTGTTCTATGATTTGTTTTTCTTTTTTTGGTCACTCAACAATATTTCCTGGATAATCTTTTCAACATTGCATTTGTCATTTAATGATTGGGTACTACTTCACTTTTACGTTGTTCCGTGCTGGCTGTCAATGTATAGATGAATGTTTAGGTTGTCACATGAGTTTTGTGCTTTTGTAAATAACCATACAGTGAACATCTATATCTACATATGTTTGTACTCTGGAGTATTTCTTAGGGAAACACTTGTAGAAATGAAATTGCTGAGTTAACAAATATGAATAGAATCAGGATACAAATTGAATTGGGAATGGATCTGATATTTTCTAGACACTTAAAATCTTAGTTTTGTTATCTGAGTGCTACATGTATCTTGTGCATCCTTTCTTACTTATTTTATTTTATTTTATTCGCAGATCATCATAAGCATTCTTTTACCACCCACCATTTTGACACTGGAATTTAAAAGCAAAGCTGAGATGTCCCATGTTCCCCAGTCCCAGGACTTCCAGTTTACATGGTATTATGGTGACCAGAACTCCATCAGTAGCAAAGAAAGTGCTTGTATGGTCAGTGTGACATAGTAAATTGAGTTTTTATGGTGTTGACTGTATGCAAATAGACATACCCACAATGTTTATTTATATAGTAATCTGGTAAGCAAAATTCCTGTTGCCAGGGATGTGCCCTAGGGTTATGCATTATTCTCAAATGCCTGACTCATCAATCAAGCATGTGATTCTCTTCTGCCTAATTTTTTTTGTAGTTGTAGATGAACAGAATGCCTTTAGATTATTTGTTTTTTATTTTTATGTGATGCTGAGAATTGAATCCAGTACCTCATGCATTCGAGGCAAGTGCTCTGCCACTGAGCTACAGCCCCTGTCCTTCTTCAGCCTAATCTTAATATTATTATATTGTGATCAAGCGTGACATATATGAAAGGCCTAATTAACAGTGGAGTATTGAATGAAATACTCCATTTCTAATTTGAAGCCAAAATCAAAGACTTTATTATACTTAACATGTGTCTAAGTTTTCATTTTCCTTTGCAACTAGTATAGTAAATTGACTTACTGTGCTAAAGCAACAATGAGAAATGCCTCATGTTCCTAAAATCCTTGTTCCTAAAGATCTGTGTTTAGAATTTGTGCCAATCTTCCCAGTTCCATTCCACAGATTTTTCCATACTTTATATCCAGTAGCTGAGGGGAGTTACGAGTTCCACATGTGTGGTCTGTCTGAGCTACTTCTGCCACAGCCCATCTTAACTGCAGAGTTTCCAGTATGCTCTGAATATGTTCTTTGCTTTTCATGTTTCCACCTGGGTCATTGCTTATAAAATCATCATTTACTATTAGGTATAGTAATGTCTTCTTAGGTACTTACACGAAGTATCTTTAGAATCCTGTCTGGTGTGCTTTTGCATTTATAAAGTATGTATTATACTATTTAAAAATACATTCAGTATTTGCTAAGTGAAAATTAATTGTAATTAGGGTTTTATGATTGGCATCTGTTGCATTTGGTTGAATAGCCATTCTGATTGGTTGATGCTTCTGTCAGATAGGTAGTTAACTATTTTAACCATCACTATCATTTGGGTATGTGTGTGTTCCTCTCCCCTCCTTCCTTCTCCCCTTCTTCTTTCCCTGCCCCCTTCCCTATTTCCTCCCTCCTTTCCTTCCTTCCTTCCTTCTGCTTGATAGTCTATCAGGGATTCTTAGAATCCAAGAGGCCAGGTACATTTCAACCTCTGTAGATTGTGTGGGAAGTCATCTCCCACACACTTGAGCTAGTCAAAGTCATTACATTTGTGACTGTAACAGCCAGATGTTACCTTTATTAAGTTTGGACCATTTCAAAAAAATTTTAAGGAATAAGAATAAATATAGTTTTGATTTAACCCCTTTAGAAGTAGAATACTGCCAGGCATGCCTATAATCCCAGTGACTTAGGAGGTTGAGGCAGGAGGATCCCAAGTTCAAAGCAAGTCTCAGCAATTTAGTGAAGACATAAGCAACTTGGCAAGACCCTGTGTGAAAATAAAAATGAAAAGGGCTTGGGATGTGGTTTAGTGGTTAAGTTCCCCTGGTTCAATCTCAGTACCGCCCCCCGCCAAAGAATGCCATCCTCATATTGAGGTATTCAGTTTAGCTTTATGCCTGTCTAATTGTTCACATTAAGTTTAGTTCCATTATTAAAGCCAACAATAAAGAGAGCTGTTTATTTTTCATCTATATATCTACAAAGAAATATGAATTAGATTGGCAGTTTCTTACAGGTTGTAGCAAATAGTACTTTGCAAATGGGTGTAACTTCACTTTTGACTCTCAGATTTCATGGGATGAACTCAAAAACACTTAAGACATTATAGTTAGCTAGAGCATTCCACTAAATAATAATTTTTAAAGGGGAGACTCAGAAATGAATTCTCCCCTTCAATGGGAATTAAGTGTACTCTTAATATTAAAAAATATCGTAAATTTCACAATTTCCTAAAAAATCACATTTTGGTAATATAGTAGTTGTCTTCTAGCAGTTGCTTACTGAGTTGGTTTGGATATGACCATATAAATTTATTAAATCAATGAATATTTAATGGCCTACATCCATGTGCCAGACAAAATAGAAAGTTCTGAGGGACAGTATCATTAATTGAAGCAGATGTGGCCTCTGCCCCTCTGGATTTATCATCAGACAGAATGTCCATGATGCCTCACCACTATTCAATTTAAATCATAAATTAGTTATAAAAAAGTATTTCATATATATATTACAAATGACTTATAATCATAGGAACAAGTTTTCTTTAATCTTTGAATTTTACTTAAGCAACACTTATTGATTAGCTGACTAGGTTTTAGTATTATGCTGGGTGAGGATAAGAACAACACTTTGTTGGGATATACAAGATTTCATAATGCTAATTCAGCCAATGTGATTAATTAATTGAGGAGCATAACTTGCATTATGTATTGTGGGAGAGAACTAGAGGAAGGCAAAACGTAGATGCTTTTGGAGTGCCTTTGAAGTAATAAATATAAATATGAGAATATGTATAGTAATAGGAGAATGAAGGCCATTATTCTCGTGCTGAAACTATACAGAATCAAATACTGCATTTGCTTTGTGAGGCCTTGTAAAATTCCTCATTGGAATTTGAATGGGCAAAATTACTTTGCCAAGAGAAATTTAACTTTTCCTAGTTGCCAGTCTCTTAAAAGCAGGAATTTGGATGCCATGGGCTGTCCTAGGAATGACCTACAGGAAGAGGCAGAGTGGGCTTACCCGTGGAAGATGACTTCTCAAGTAGGGGCTCGTAGCTGAGGGTTAGGGGTTGGTGACAGCTTCATGATAGACGTGATGTTTGAGTTGAGACTTGAAGATGTGGAAAGGGAAAAGAGCATGACAACAGGAAGTGGCACAGAGACAGGAAATAACAAGGCATCAGCGAACTTCACAAGTGCCATTGTTTGTTATGGAGGATATGTAGGCATGGAAGGATCTGTAGGCATGGAAGGATCTGTAGGCATGGCTGGAAAAGTAGGTTGAGGTTCAATTGTAGAGATTCTTGTATGCCCTGTGAAGGAAAGAGTTATATCTTTATTATACGTTTTCTAATTATACATGTCAGTGGCATTCATTATGCATGTTCATTCATGTACATAATTTTGGTTACTTTCATTCCTCAGCACCTTCCCTCTTCCTCCCCTCCATCCTCCTCCGGATCTGCTTGCTCTACTCTATGAATTCCATTTTAATCATTGGAGAACCAGTGAACGTGTATGACTAGTAGGAAAATTATACTGCCTGCAGTGCATAGGATGGTTTAACACCAAGACAGGATGAAGGCAGGGAGAGCATGGGTCAGGAAAAACATTCCTGTGAGAAGTAATAAGGGCATTATCCAGGATCAGTAGCAATAGATTTGGAGAGGAAACGACAGATTTTAATGAAGAGTCAATTGAGCATGGGGAATGGGTTAAAGGAAGTGGCAAATGTGATTGAGAAATTGGTGGGTACACGAGGAGCCTTGGAAGGGACGCAGGAATGAATGAAAATGGAGTAGGTTTGGAACAGGAGAGATGAACTCAGTCTTAGGTTGATAAATAGCAATTGAAAAAAATTAAGCAAGTTGAAAAATCTATTCTACCTGTATCAGGGTTGAGTGTTGTTGTTGTAATTTTATTTTGTGTACTTGCTGGTATTAGAGAGAAAGAGAGTGGAGGAGAGGAACAGAGAGAGGGAGGGAGGCAGAGAGAAGGAGGGAAGGAAGAGGGAAGAAGGAGGGAGGGAGAAAGAGAGAGAGATTTGAATGGAATGAACAAGTTAACTAAGCCAAGTATTTTTCTCTCTGCCTTCTTCTAAATAAAAAAACAGAAGTCATGAACAGAAGTCCCATATTGTCTTTCTGATGGCATTTGTTTTTGACAACTCAGAGATAGGCTCAATTGTCCCTTTATATACTTTATAGTCCATTCTAATTTGTCAGGAGTAATTCAGGTCTAATGAAACACTCTTAGAAAAAATAAGAGAAGTCATTCAATAGAAAGATCATTACTTAAATTGATTTCTGGGGTCTTTCTGAAGTGGTATTGGTGTCATTAAAATCTCAGTCAATGATGACTTTTCTAATTGGTTTTCAGCCATTTTCACTCGAGGCTTGTTCAAACCTGTTAAGAACCGGGTCAGTTCCCACATCTCTAAGTCACAACCTCAATTCCACTGCACAAAGTGAAGGAAACTGAACAATCAAACAGGCACTAAAGATAACCCATCTGGATGCCCAACGCCTTGAAAATTACATTTCTGCTGTTCTGTAAACAATTCAAACAAAATTTGATTCATTTCTAAGCTTGAAAAATCTTGCTAACCTTGCAGGATAGACATTAGGGAAGGAACTTTTGTGACTAGGTTGAAGGAATGGGTTAGGGTGAGAAGTAGCAGAGAATATTCCTTTCTTTTCTTTTAGTATTACTTTAAAATTATGAAATGAATGCATTTCCCAGTAAAAATTAAAGACCCATAGAAACAAAGTAGGGTATAGCTCTTTTGCTTCTTCACTTTTGCTTTTATATTCTCCTTCATCATGACAATTAGGCTACAGGTGCTTTTTTGTTTTCATATCGTTTCTCATGTTTACTTTTTCAAAAGCCTGCTCTCTGTGGGCATGGGTGTGGTCACACTCAGGTGATCGTGCTCTGCCACACAGGTTCTCATGCTCATCACCTACAAGAATTACTGCTTTTGGGCTGACATATAATTTTTAAGAAGCTGATGAAAGGTCTAATTCTTTTCCTAAAAAAAAACCAATATGCACATACAACACAAATACCTGCATATAGTTGCAGGGTGTCCAAGGAACTCCTGAGCAGAGGGCCCGTGAACTCCAGGCTAAGAGCGTCTCAGCTCTAAATACTTGGAAAGCTGCCAGAGGTCAGAATCCTAAATGAACACTGTGGCTAACTTCCCATGATGTGGAGTAGAGACATTATTGATTTCATGTCCATTTTGTCCTCTTGTATTAAGGAAATAAATGTAACATGTTATTGCTTTTACCAGGAAGTTCCAAAATTACTGCTAAAGGAGATTAATCAGAACAGGAACAGCGAACATTTGTAATTCCTTAGAACTATTCTTACTTTGGGTTTGATTACTAGAAATTCAGTTTGCATTTCAGAAACATTCTATGTTCCTTATCTGGTCAAAGATTTATGCAATATATGCAGTTTTCTCTCTTTAAGGCTAAGGCTATAATTTGAACAATTCATTTATAATATATCATTTCCGATGTTTTGGATGTCCACACCTGTCAACATTAGAGTTAAGCTGCCTGCAAAAATAATTTCTTATTATTATTAATTATTTTGGTGGAAGTGGTGAGGGTTGAACTCAAGGTCTCATAGAAGCAAAGCATGAGCTCTACCACTGAATTGCACCTTGAAAATTTTTTTTTTTATTTTACAGAAAGACTGTGATTTGGAGAGGGGCCCTGATGAGAAAGTGGATGAAAATCAGCACTTCGATTTAACAAATGGGCCCAAAAGCCTTCCTTGGACTAGGAAAGTCTATGAGTTCTACAGTGCTCCCATTGTGAAGTTTTGGTTTTACACGGTTGGTTTCACTACAGCAGTATAAATAGTATTAATGACCATTAGGAGCTCATGGTAAAGTGGACACTGACATACCTGATTTTCCAACTTGGGATAAAAGTATAGAAATGCAGAGGAAAAAAAAAAAAAGACAAAGGAGACAGCAAAGAGGTTTGGAGAGGACATGGGAAGCCAGAGTAGATTTTGGGAATTTGAGAGCATGTGTATTCTTCTTGCTTAGAGAGTTTGGAGTTAGCACAGATGGAACTGAGCATTTGGAGCTTTGAGAAACAACAAGATTAACAGCAGTGTCTGTAGGATTAAGTGGATTCTTTTCCCATGTGGGGCAAGAAAAATCAGCAGTTGAATCAAACTTTTCTTTGTAGAAATGCTATTAATATTAATAATAATTGTTTGTGTGACATAGACAAAAATGCAAGTGTTTGTTTTTGTCTTCAACAGCATGCATGGATAAACGTAGAGAGGATAATAAAAAGTTTAGAATATGAATTGTGCCATCAAATATCAACTCTATTATAGATAGCAGAGATTCAGAGAAAGTGTGAACTCTACCTTAAACGTATTGAGTGCTTTCACATTGTTAGTAGCATTTATTTTTCTAATGCTTAGTTATACTTAAAATGTTCTTGGCCAAGGTTTTGTATTTCTTAAACATTTGAAGTGTGACTATTAAAAGATATTTATCTAAATGAGTTATATTTCACAATATGTACTTGGCTAACCACACACTTATTTCATATATTTATTGAATAAATATCTAACTCTGAAAGACTTTTATTGGTTTCTAAAAATCAAATCTCACTTCAAAGGATATGGTTTCACTACTTTTTTGAATTTGCAAAAAAATATTTGAGAAACCAATAGGAGCCCTGAGAATTTTTTTTTTTTTTTTTTTTTTGGTACCAGGAATTGAGTCAAGGGGCACTTTACCATTGAGCCACATCCCAGCCCTTCTTTATATTTTATTTTGAGACAGGCTTTTGCTGATTTGCTTGGACTGGCTTTGAACTTGATCCTCCTGTCTCAGCCTCCTGAGCCACTGGGATTACATGCATGCGCCACTTTGCCCAGTGCTGAGAGTAGTACCATTATTGAGAAAAGAGTTAATCCCAAAAGACTCTAAATATCTGCATGTTTCTTTCCTTAGAAATTTCCATCCTCAAGAGCATTTAGAGAGTGGAGGAAAGCTGAGCAGTAGATCCGAGTCATCTGGATCTGCCCACCATAACAGATGGTGCAAGCAGTGCACTCTAGTGTTTGAGTCTTGGCTCCTCATTGCTGGACTCCGCTGTGTGTGCTGTACTGTATCTTGCTGCAAATGTGATGTAAAAGCAAAAATGTAAACATTTTTTAGATCACATTTTTCATATTGGAAAGAAACAAAAAGAGTCAAAAGCAAAACCATAAGTAACTAGAGAGTTTTGGATCAGCCTTGTTTTGCCTAGAGGTGAATACTTGGGTTGCTTGCAGCCTTGTAAAAGGTCACTCTAGACTAATGAGCAAATGGACTGAAAATAGTGGATAAGAACCCAACCTGTTCTTAATTAGAGGAACTTGTGCTCCGTATATTAAGTTCAAGCTCAGTATCTATTTGTTGGACGCATTTGTTGTCTTTTTGTTTGTAAATCTGTTACGTTCATATAGTCAGACCTACATATGTTAGAAGAAAAAGTATTATGGCTGAAGATGACATAAGGTCCAAGCCATTCAATTACATTTAACTGAAAGCTTATTGTTCTTTCTGAAGCACAGTATTAAGCACGAGAGGTAGGTGGAAAGCAGGTTGTCAAACATAGTCACTGCCCTCCAGAAGCTTGCAGATGAGTAGAGGATACTATTTCTGATTATTAAATGATAAATGATATATATTAAATTATATATAATAATATTAATTATATATTAAATTATATAAATTATTCAAATATAAAGCAGGGGATAGGCAGTATTAATACAAAGGAAGTATAGACAAATGGATGAAAATATAAATAATGTATGAATAAAAATATACCCTCGAATAAAAATTAAGGGATTAATTTTCTGGTTACTATGAAATCAATGATGAAAATGCAAAAAAAAAATATAACTGCTTTGGTAGAATAAATTTATTTAAATTATGTCCCTAGGATGTCATAAGAGTAGACATTGAGACATAAGACAAGTATAGAATTTGTTAACTTTACCTTAACTTTTTTATATGATTCTATTCTATAGTTCCTTAACTTACAGGCAGTTAAATCTATAGTGACTACCCACAAATGCCACCTTCTATAAATAATATCATTCTAGTGAAGTCAGAAATGGTTTAAGCCATTTTCTTTGTTACCTGTACAGAACTAGACTTAGAACCAGACTTAGAACCAGACTTACCAACTTAGAATTCAAAAAGGCATGAAAAATAAGGATCAAGGTTAAACTAATGTTTCTTGTGAGAACAAAACAGACATTTTTATCTCTGTGGATTTAGGATTTTTAGAAATAAGTATGGGTCAGCAAGTGCTGTGTCTTCTCTCCAAAGCTGTTTAAACAACTGCATGATTCATAACTCGTTGGTGACAATGTAAATTGGTAAAGCCTTTCTGGTGGATAATTTATTAAGATTTGTCTCAGTTCCAATGTGTGTGCCCAGCTAATCTGCTTCTGGGTATAAATCTTAAGAAGATAAGATACTAAATAAGATTACAAAGCTGTTACTCACTATGTATATTTATGCATGTGTTTATTATGTTTTAATTCATTGAAGAGATTAGAAATCTAGGTATAATATGTAACATGGATTGAATGTCTACCATGTGTCAGACATAGTTCTGAGTGCTGATAAGCCACAAACAGTCCATAGTTACAAGGGAATACAGTTGTGCAAACTTTTCTATCAACCACAATATTTTACTCAACATAAATCAATATTCCCAGTGTAGTAAATGTCACAACTCATTGTATTTGAAGACACGCTCCACTGATGTTGCTCATCGGACATATTTGGCAGACATACTGTCGATGTTTAAATCGAAGGGAGCCATGAGATTCTTCTCTGGCTTGCCGTTAGTCTGCTAGTATCCACATTGGAATGTGCAGGGTACTGGAAATTCCAGTGTGAAGTAAACAGGATGAGACAGTATCCTCTTCCATGCATCCGACAACAGTGATTTTCATTTCTGCCACCAAATTTTAGACTAGAAAACCATAGATTCTTGTGATTTCCTTGATATTAGGTCACCAATAATCTGAAGGTGGCCCCCCATGTGTTTTTGTGTTATCATGTTGAAATTCATGGCTGTGTTTCTTCTGGACTCTTTGTGTGTCTGGTTGGCATCCTCCATGACTGCTGGCACTCACATCCAGGGAATGTGTGTCCCCTCACAGATGGCATATCTGGCATTCCTCATGCTGTTCACTTACACTGTGTTGGTGGAGATGCAGCCCCAACCCAGCGTGCAAGAGTGGCTTGTTATCATTTACATCTTCACCAATGCTATTGAGAAAGTCAGGGAGGTGAGTTTTCCTTCTATTTTTTTTTATTAGTTGCTCTTGACAATACAATGATCTTGACATATCATACATTTGAATCAAATGGGGTATAATTTCTTGTCCTCTGCTTACCTCTGGTAGAGTTGTTCTCAAGTCTGGTGATGTAAAGGGACAGCTGAGGGTGGGAGAGAGAATATTCTGATACTGATTTGCATGCTCCAAGAAGATCCTTGGGGGAAAATTCCCCTATTTTAACCCTTCATCCTTATCAAATACTTTCTGCTGGTTACTGGACTTTGGAAGCAGTTATCTCTGAAGCACTTATCTCTTAAGGACTTAGTATGTTTGTAAGTCCTAGAATAGACAGGTGATGCATCTAATTGTTATTAACCTTCCAACTATTTGATTTCCATGTAGTGTATATTTTTTGTGGGATTGATTTTTTTATGGCCTAGCATTATCTACGTGTTATCAATTTTACATGACACAGTGGTATGTAAAGGCTGAAGTTGCAGAATACATAAGGAATTCATTTACAGCATTTGAAAGTTCCTACTAAACAACTTTGAAAATTGAAGCTAAAAATCCCTTTGGACTCATTGCAAGTAGTCTAAGAAACAAAGCAAACAAGCTTTCATTTCTAGTTTGCACTGAGTCACTTAAAAATTAACATTCGTTTGCAGTTATAGCTACAATCACAAATAGTTAGACTGTTTTAGATGTCACTGTGTATATATTTCTTTGTCTATGCACTTACATACATTTATTTTGTCCTATTACCATTTGAGCAACATTAAATACTAAGTATAATAATAATCACATATAATAATATGTAATTAATTATAATAATATTAATAACTATATTAATAATACTATAATATATAATAATACTATGTATTTTTAGTAATTATACCTATATTGCCTACTAGTTACTTATGTGGTGTTCAAAGATTATAGCAAACAATTCATTATAGAAACATTTGAATTTTTTAGGATTCAGGGAGAACATGTTTGCTTTTACATTTCAGTTTGTAAAATATTTCAAGGGTGATTTCTTATGATAGTAAGCTCCAATATCATATTCCTACTAGTTAACAATTCGCTAAATTTCTGTGGTAGGACTAGATTTTTTGGTTTTAATCCAGTATTCTCTGCATTCTGTTGATCTCATGGAGTGGAATCATAGTGATGTGGATCCACTGCAATACTGAGTTTTATTTTTATTTTCTTTTTAAAGAGAGAGAAAGAGAGAGAGAATTTTTTAATATTTATTTTTCAGTTTTTGGTGGATGCAATATCTTTATTTTATTTTTATGTGGTGCTGAGGATCGAACCCAGTGTCCCATGCATGCCAGGAGAGTGTGTTAACGCTTGAGACACATCTCCAACCCAATACTGAGTTTTAAATTGTCTTGGTGCTTCTCATCTTAGTTTTGGATTAATGAAAGCTAGAAAAGTACTATTTTCCTTTTTAAAAAAATTTCTAGGGGAGTTTCAATTAACTAGTATTAATGCTAACATTATTAATTTAATTTTTAATTAATTTTAATTAACAAGCATTAAAATATTTATAGAATTGTTTAATCATTTTTTTAATATTTAATTTTTAGGTGTAGATGGATACAACATAATGCCTTTTTTTTTTAATGTGGTGCTGAGGATCGAACCCAGATCCCGCTCATGCTAGGCAAGCGCTCTACCACTGAGACACAATCCCAGCCCCATGTTTAATAATTTTTTTTTACCTAGAATAACTTTCGTCTCAAATCCCTGTGTGATGTTAGGTTTGGCAGTGCAAAAAAAGATTGAACCCAGGACCTTCTGCATGCTAGGCAAGCATTCTACTATTGAGCTGCACCCCCTCCCTTCTGCCTCATTTTTTAAAAAATTTCCTTTTCTTTCTTCTTCAGATCTGTATTTCAGAACCTGGGAAGATTACCCAAAAGGTGAAGGTATGGATTAGTGAGTACTGGAACTTAATGGAAACTGTGGCCATTGGCCTGTTTTCAGTTGGTTTTGGCCTTCGGTTGGGGAGCCCTCCTTTTCACACAGCAGGAAGACTAATCTACTGCATAGACATCATCTTCTGGTTCTCACGGCTCATGGACTTCTTTGCTGTGAATCAACATGCAGGTCCATATGTGACCATGATTGCAAAAATGGTGAGTACAGTCTGGTTACTATATGCAAGTGTTCTTTGTTAATGGTTCTGCCTAATTTCATGGTTCATATACGATAGTTTAACTTTGGGGATTAGTTCTAGAAGCACAGACAGATCATTTCATCACTATTTTCTATATAACCACAAATTCATATTTAATATGAATGATTTAATATGAAGGATGACACATTGGGTCATTGACCAGATACTCCTTTGGTTAATATAGAATTGAGTCAAATTAGTCTTGGAGCACAATAATTTCATGTGTTAGATTTGTGTGAGGCTACTACCAAGAATATTTTCTGCTGAAATGTTAATTAGTCTTTTATCACTCACCCTTACCACACTCAAATATAGTGCTTACTATGGGCCACACGCTGTACTAAGTACCTTGTGTATATGAACTTTCTAGTTGTCATAACAACTTTATGGGACAAGTATAATTATTAGCCACATTTTACATACAAGGAAATGGAGGTTAAGTAAACTCAAGGACATGTGTAGGGGAGCCAGGATCCCAAAGTGGCCACCTGGCTCCGTCTGTCATCTGAGCTTGCTGTATAGTTGTGTCAGTTTCTCCATCTGACTTTTGGCACATACCCAAGACCATTATTGTTGTTTTTCCTTCTAGACCACTTGCTGACGGGGAAGGGACAAGTTCTGGAGAGTAGGAATAGTGCTGAAACACAGGAAGGTGACAGAGAAGGGAGAACCTGCGGGAGTCCAGAGACAGATTTTTCTTACTTTTCACTGTTTTCTCTAGTCTTGGTGACATTGGTATTTATTAATGGACTGTATGTTGTAACTAGTATATCTCAATGTCTTAGTACAAGGTCATGGGTCTCTATGCAGTCACTCAGAATGTACAGAACCCCTCCATTTTGTGGCATAGACATATCCCATTTGTAGCTTCTAAGGTTTCCCATAGCAGAGAATGACAGGAATAGAGAATCTAATGGCTTTTTACACCTCCGAACAGGAGGTGACCCAAGTCTCTGTCACTCCACAGCCTGTGAGCTAGAATGGGTCTCATGGCCCCAGCCTAATACCAGTGAAATAAGGAGTGTGGGAAAGCATCCAGGTGCAGTGGTGCTGAGTCTGAGGCAGGAGTATTACAAGTTTGAGTCCAGCCTGGGCAACTGAGCAAGACCCTGTTTCAAAATAAAAAATAAAAAGGGCTGGGAATGTACTCAATGGTAAAGTCCCCTTAGGTTAAATCTCTAGTATCACAAAACAAAACAAAAAGTTAGATATTAACTAAAAGCTGCTCACATTTTATATTTATTACTGTTTAAAAAAAGAAGCACGTATTCTCTACTTAGCGTATTTGTGTGGTTCCATAGATCAGTTTGACTTGAAACACACATACTGTGCAGAGAAAAGGAAATAATTTACCAAAGAAAATCCAGCTGTTTATAGAGTAGGGCATTTTAGTTAATGACTAGACAATGTTATTGATAAATGTAATTATGATGGCTGCTAGTATTTTTTTTTTTTTAAATTTCAAATCTGTGGTAAAATTCCAGTTGAGCTGTGCTATTTTGCAGGCAGCAAACATGTTTTACATTGTCATCATGATGGCCATCGTCTTGCTGAGCTTTGGAGTGGCGCGCAAAGCCATCCTTTCGCCAAAGGAGCCTCCGTCTTGGAGCCTCGCTCGAGATGTTGTGTTTGAGCCATACTGGATGATGTATGGAGAAGTCTACGCTTCAGAGATAGATGGTACATAGGGGATTTGGCCAACATGCGGAAATTGAGCCTTCATAGATACTCAGTTAAAAAAAATAATCTGGAGAGTACTTATCTGAATCTAAGAAGTGCATAAAGTTTGGCATTTTGCAAAGTTCAAGTGCTCAGTGTCTGGGGAGGGTTTTGGGACTGTGGTTGATCACCTCTCTTGCTCATTTACATTCTCCGTGTGTAGTTTGTTCAAGCCAGCCGACTTGCCCTCCGGGTGCTTTTCTTACTCCGTTCCTGCAAGCTGTCTACCTCTTCGTGCAGTACATTATCATGGTGAACCTGTTGATTGCCTTCTTCAAGTAGGTGATTTTAATTATATTTGCTTGTTTTATTTAAATATAAGCTGGGGACAAGCATGTAGAGGAGATTTACATGTATGTTGAGACTATTACCTCTGTTTTTGTGTTTCGTATTTTATTTACTGTGGCTTAGGCACGAAAATCCTGGTAGGAAGGAGCAGATCATGTGAGGCAATGAATCATTATCAATAGAGAGAAAGCGTACTGAGAGCATTCTGGGAAGAGATCTTGAGTTGTGATTAAGAGAGTCAGGTTCATGAAAGAGCAATAGTTTATGGGTCCTTAATTAAGGAGTTCTTAATGCACCTTTTACCCATGGGTCTCAGAATATCTCGTTCGGTCTTTTCTTCTCTCTTACTTTTCACTTTATCTACATCTCCTTTTTATGGATCATCTTTGTGTCTCTGCTTTTCCTTTATGTATGTATTTATTTATTGTGATCTTGTTCAGTTCCTGTGTATCTTGACTCATTCCACTTTATATCTCTAGCCCGGCTCTTCTTATACTCCAGTCAGGTAGATTTAACTGTCCTTTTCCATCACTAGTCAGAAATGTAGTAGTTTCTTTTAAATTTAAACTGTCCAGACTCTTGATTCCTCTCTTTCTCAGTGTATACTTACTCTATTGCTAGTTGATTGCAAATCTGTGGGGAAGAACATGAGTTTCTTTTGGAACACCATCTTTTCAGCTGTTCAGAAGCCTGCTGGAGTCATTCTCAATGACTGTTGTTATCTCTGTCTCTAAACTGTTAGAAACTGAGATTGAGTCAGCCCTTGCCTGTTTGACCACCTCTCACTACCCTGCTCTTACCATAGAGCCTCCTCATTTAATTTTCTGCTTCAGTCTTTGGCTCCTCTATTCTGTTCTCAACACAGTAGCTCAATTAAAATCCCTTAAAAACATATGTCAGATGAGGTCACTCCTCTGCTCCAGACCCTTGAGTGGCTTCCAATTTTCCTTTGAGCAAAAATCAAATCCCTACAATGACCCATATGGCCCATGTGATTTGGCTTTCCCATCTTCTCAAATCATCCTTCATCCCATTTTTCCTTTAACTTTATTTCTGTTTTAGTCAGCTTGTTTGCCACAAAATACCTGACAAGAACAACTTAAAGAAAGGAAAGTTTATTTTGGCTTATAGTTCCAGCGGTCCAGTCCATGGTGGACTGACTGTATACCTCTGGGCCTATGGCGAGATAGAACTTCATGGCGGAAGAGTGTGGAAGAGTAAAGCTGCTCTGTTCATGGTGGGCAGGAAACAGACAAATAAAGGGAAAGGGGCTACAAGGAAGGCACCTCATACCAAATCATAGCATTCTCCAAACATACTGGCTGCTCTCAGTTTTTCAACAACACAGATACATTTACACTTCTGTTCCCTCGGGAATGCTTATACATGTGGCTCATTCCCTCATGCCCTGCTAGGCCTCACTTAAGCATTACAGTTCAAAGTTAAGCCCTCTTTACTCTTCCATATCCTTGGCATGTCTTGTGCTCCCGCCTTTAATGTTCACATGTAACATAGACATAATCTGGTTTATGCTTTATTTATTTATCATGTTATTCTGTTATTCAGCTCCTCTACTCCACAAGAAGAAATATTTTTTTCTAGATTTTTTTTTGCTCACGAATTTATCCCAAACACAGAAAAGAGTGTCTGCTTATTTAGTAGATGCTTTATGAATGAAAACATACTAGTGAAGCATTGGCAAAAGGCTGGTATTTTCTGAATGCCTCTTATATGCCAGGCACTCTGCTGGGTATTTGATTCATTGATTATCTCACTGAAGAAAGATAAGAAAAAGAAAATCAGTGCATGGAAGCTAAGTTAAAAAAAAAAGTAGAGAAGGTAGAGGGTGGAGGTAGGCAAAAATAAATCATATCTCCCCCAAAGTGTATGTTGGTTGTGCACCTGGGTCTAGAGGACATATCTTCCCAATTGTAACAAGAGTATGTGTTAACTGTCATCTCTCTTAGTCTGGCTGTTTTTGACCATACTACATTTATTGGTATTTAGGTATACTATGGCTATTTTTGGTATCTCATATAATATTAAAATAGGATGTAAGATTTTTGTTTCTCAAACATGTTGGGTGTCAGCTGGGCATTGTGGTACACACCAGAAATCCCAGCAGTTCAGGTGGCTGAGACAGGAGGATTGTGAGTTCAAAGCCAGCCCCATCAACAATGAGGTGCTAAGCAACTCAGTGAAACCCTGTCTATAAATAAAATTATAAAATAGGGCAGGGGATGTGGCTCTGAGGCCGAGTGCCCTGAGTTCAATCCCTGGTACCCCGCACCCCCAGCTCCTGCCCTCCTCACCATAGTGGGTATCAAAAGAGAGGCTGAGAAATCCTCACATGGACCTATATTCTAATTTTAGAGATGAACACACTGAGGACCAAACAAGCTGACTGACCCCCAGATCAGACCACTTGTTCAGGGACCCTTTAAGGCAATTATAGCAATTATTAAAGTATCTGAAATACACTATGAATGTCGCCATCTGCTGGTGGACAGGCAATAGTCATGTTTGGACCGACAATTTGTAATGGAGTGGTTCTCACCACTCAAATGAGTTTCTAATTCAGTAGTTCTGGAATGGGGCCTAAGGATTTTCAACTCTGGCATGTTCTCAGGTGATGAGATGCTGCTGGTTCAGTGGCTGCACTTTGAGATCCACTGTGCCAACCCAGCCACCTATGTGTGGGCTGTTCACTGGATGCATCCTATGAAACTTCTTCCATTATCTGAAGTTGGCTTTTCCCAGGATAGTTCCAATTCCTTCTCCTTATCATTGCTCAAGTTTAGTTTGCCTGTGCTTTTATTTGCTAAATTGAGCCACTCTACTCAAATTTAACTCTGCTGTTAAATTTTGTTAGTTCAAGCAAAATGCTAAGGTGGATATTCCATCATACCCTCCCCCCAAATCATACACTTAAGTAATCAAAGATCATATGTTGTTTTGAATAACTACCATTCACCATTATTTCCATCTTGAGTTTTATAGTGTCAATATTTACTGTCTTCCTATTATAACTGATGTAATTTAAGGGAAAATCCCAAGTGACCTATAAAAAAGAGGTAGAAAAGGGAGATCAGAAAAATTGTACTCTAAAGAAAGAATCTAACTGCTGTTGTTTTGGGATCCCACATTAAAACCTTGTTCCTCTCTTTCTACAACTTACAGCAATGTGTATGTAGATATGAAATCCATTTCAAATAAGCTATGGAAATACAATCGCTATCGCTACATCATGACGTACCATGAGAAGCCCTGGCTGCCCCCCCCTTTCATCCTGCTCAGCCACCTGGGCCTCCTCCTCCGAGGTCTGTGTTGTCACCGAGCTCCACATGATCAAGATGAGGGTGACGTTGGATTAAGTAAGTTTTTATTGCTGGGGCAGGAGGAAGGAAGAGAGTAGAGGGTGGAGGTCCATGGTGAAGACACATTGGAGCACTGAGAATTAAAGTCAAGGGCCCAGGATGAAAGACAGAGTTAATTAACAATAGACTGTCAGCGGGTGTACCTGGTCTAGGTAAATACATTGATCTCGTTTGTGGCCCTTTGCCAAGATAAGGGATACTTTGAAAGAAAGGAACAGGTAGGGACAGAATCAGTGCTTGAATGTGGAAAAGCTTTATCTGGAACCTGTGTTTCCCCTGCTGACCTGGTAGCTCACTGAAGAAACTCCTAGGGAGTCGTCACCTGATCCTTACTCATTTCCCTGTTGTGGAAGGTAGAATTCAAATAGAAAGCCATTCCAGAAGGCCTTGGGGTCGAAGGAAAATACAGAAGCAAGGCTTTGCTTAACTGATTAACTAGAGTTCTGGGTCTCTGGTTCTGTCATCTGTGGAGGATGAAAGGAGTTCTGAAAGGGATATTTCTAATTTTTAAAAACTTCAATTCAGGATGCAGAAATATGGAATTATGGGTTCTCACTTTTTGTTCTTCTAGAGTGCAAATCTACATATTTGGACATTTTTCTAGTTCATCTTGTTTAATTGTTTAGTCTAATTAAATTCTTTTTTTTCTTTTCATGGTGCTGGGGATTGAACCCAGGCCTTCCAGCATGTGTAAAAAGCACTCTACCACTGAGCCATACCCTCTGCCCTTCTTTGCCAAATCATGACTATGATATGACAGCCCACTCACTGTCCTAAGAGAACATTGTCCATTGTGCTGTACAGATCCTCTATGGTGTCTGTCAAAAAATCCCACAGTTGGTACCAGGTCCATTTCTAGGTTAATTCCTACACATAGCAGTCAGTGACATAAAGTCACGATACTTTATCCCAATTCCTTAATCCAGAATACTTCTGAAAACTGAAAGTCTTAATTTTTTTAATAAACTGGGGGAAATTCATTTGCCCAGAAAAGGTCCAGAAGAGGGAACTGCAGTTTTATCATTTATTGATTTTGTTGTAGAAATAGTAATGTTTTAATTTGGGGGAATGTTCTAGCCTGAACTAAGGAGTTCACATTATTTATAATGTATATGCCATGTTACTTTTCTAAAACTAAAAAAGAAAAATTTTGAATTATATTGCAGATAAGGGATAGTGGACTATTTATATTAATTGGGTGCCATATTGTCCCCTACAATGTTGCTATGGGGTTGAAAGGTCATCATACTCTTTCGCTAGTTGTAACTGGTTCTGTAAAGTACTTTCTTTCCTCATGAATCACTTTGAAGATTTTTTTAAAAAAATTCTTCCCAATAGATTTAGCTTTTAGAAGGAAGCCAAGGCACAACTGAAATTAAGTTGGAGACTTATAATTATACTGTAAATTTTAGGCTTCTAATAGAGAGACATCCCAGGCATTGGCCGCAGAACCACTGCAACCTAATAGGGTGTGAATCAGTGAAGAGATTCTGGAATTGGTTAGGCTTTGCCCAGACTTTCTGGTGTCCTGTAAAAGAGGCTTTCCTGGGCTTACTGTTATCATGGCTTACAGGACAATTCCATTAAAAAAACTCAAGTAAACTTTTCAATTGAAGGTGACTTTGACTCCACCTCTGGAACATTTTCATGGTGTTACTTCCGATTCTTTGTATGGAGGATAGAGACATTTACACACGGGGCAGCAGTGACACCTGGTGGATAGTTGTAGGAATGCTCCACATTTGGAAGGTGCATCCATCTCTGAAATTACAGTTTTGATAGTTTGCCTCCGGAGTCCACAGCAAAGACTCACATTAGGACAGTTTTTTAAAAAATTTTTCTGTAGCCTGTATATTTATCATATAAAATAATAAATAACATAGATATAAAATGAAAGATAAAAATGATATAGTCCCAAATATTAACATGGTTATTTCTGAGTGGTGCAATTAGGATTTTTTAAAAAACATTTGCTTATTTATATTTCTTAAAGGCTCTGCAATCAGCATGTATTACCTCATATGAAAAATTAGAGAAATGAAAACTAACTATTCTTTCAGACTTCCTTCCTTCTGCTTCTACTATGTTCCTTTGCCATCTACAGGAAAGGCCTATGAGAGTATTATTTTTTCTGAACCATTTACCTTCTTTCCCAGTTTTCACATAGTATGTGGTACTTAATAAATGATTCTCTGTAAAAATCTCTTCTTTTTAGTTACACATGACAGTAGAATGTATTTTGTATATGTAATTTTATATATACATAGAGTATAACTTGTTCTATTTAGGATACTACTCTTGTGTTTGTACATGATATGGGTTACCCTGGTTGCGTATGCAAATATAAGGCTAGGAAAGTTATGTCCTATTAATTATACTGTCTTTCCTAGTTCCCTGACCTCCTCTTCCTTCCTTTTGTTTCCCTTTGTTTAATCCAATGGATTTCTGTTATTCCCCTTTCCAACCCTGCTCGTTTTAGCATCACATATCAGAGAGAATATTTAGCCTTTGGTGTTTTGGGACTGGCTTATTTCACTTAGCATCAGATTCTCCACTTCCATCCATTTACCAGCAAATGCCATAATTTCATTCTTCTTTATGGCTGGGTAATATTCCATTGTGTATATATACCACATTTTATTTATTCGTTCATCTGTTGAAGGACACCTAGGTTGTTTCCATAGCTTGGCTATTGTGAGTTGAACTTCTATAAACATTGATGTGGCTGGGTCACTGTAGTATGCTGATTTTAAGTCCTTTGGGTATAGACCAAGGAGTAGGATAGCTGGGTCAAATGGTGGTTCCATTCCAAATTTTCTAAGGAATCTCCATACTGCTTTCCATAGTGGTTGTACCAATTTGAAGCCCCATCAACATTATCTGAGAGTACCTTTCTCCTCACATCTTGGCCAACATTTCTTACTACTTGTATTCTTGATAATTGTGATTTGGATGGTAGTGAGATAGAAGCTCAGTATACTTTTAATTTGCATTTCTCTAATTTCTAGAGATGTTGATTTTTTTCATTATTTTTTGTCCATTTGTATTTCTTCTTCTGTGAAGTGTTTGTTCAGTTCCTTTGCCCATTTATTGATTGGGTTATTTATTTTTCTGATGTTGAGTTTTTTGAGTTCTTTGTATATCTTGGAAATTAATCCCTTGAACATTGATGCAAAAATTCTCTATAAAATACTGGCAAAATTCATACAAAAACATATTAAAAAGATAGTGTACCATGATCAAGTGGGGTTCATTCTAGGGATGCAAGGTTGGTTCAACATACAGAAATCAATAAACATAATTCACCACATCAATAGACTTAAAGACAAGGATCACATGTTTATCTTAATAGATGTAGAAAAGCATTTGACAAAATTCAGCGTCCATTCATGCTCAAAACATTAGAAAAGCAAGGAATAATAGGAACATATCTCCACCTGGTAAATGCCACATGTGCTAAACCCAATGCAAACATCATTCTCAATGGAGAAAATTTGAAAGCATTCCCTCTAAAAACTGGAACAAGATAGGGATGCCATCTTTCACTACTCCTATTCAACATAGTCCTTGAAACTGTAGTTAGAGCAATTAGACAAAAGAAAGAAATTAAAGGGATATGAATAGGAAAAGAAGAGTTCAAACTATTCCTATTTGCCTATGACATGATTATATATTTAGAAAACTCTATTGGAAAGCTTCTAGAACTCATAAACAAATTTAGCAAAGTATCACAGTAGAAAATCAACTCCAACAAATCAATTGCATTTCTATAAACCAATGGTATATTAGCTGAAAGAGAAATCGGGAAAACTATTCCCTTTATGATAGCCTCAAAGAAAAGTATTTGGGAATCAATCTAACTTCAGAGGTGAAAGACCTGTATAATGAAAACTACACAACATCAAAGAAAGAAATTGAAGGAGATCTCAGAAAACGGAAAGATCTCCCATGTTCCTGGATAAGCAGAATTAATATTATTAAAATGGCCATACTACCAAAAGTGCTATGCAGATTTAATACAATTCCTATTAAGATCCCAGTGATCTTCTTCATAGAAATAGAAAAAGCAATCATGAAATTCATCTGGAAAAATAAGAGACCCAGAATAGTTAAAGCAATCCTTAGCAAGAAGAGTGAAGCAGGTGGCATCACTATACCACACCTTAAACTGTACTACAGAGCAATAGTAACAAAACCAGCATAGTATTGGCACCAAAATAGACTTGTAGACCAACGATACAGAATAGAGGACACAGAGACAAACCCACATAACTATAGTTATCTTATTTTAGATAAAAGTGCCAAAAACATGCACTGGAGAAAAGATAGCTTCTTCAACAAAAGATGCTGGGAAAACTGGAAATGCATATGCAACAAAGTGAAATTAAACCCATATCTCTCACCATGCATAAAACTCAACTCAAAGTGCATCAAAGACCTAGGAATTAAACCAGAGACACTCCACCTAATAGAAGAAAAATTAGGCCCAAATCTCCATCATGTCGGATTAGACCTGGACTTCCTTAATAAGACTCCTATAGTGCAATAATTAAGATCAAGAATCAATAAATGGGCTGGGCTCAAACTAAAAAGTTTCTTCTCAGCAAAAGAAACAATGAGTGAGGTGAATAAAGAGCCTACATTTGGGAGCAAATTTTTTATCACATGCACATCAGATAGAGTACTAATCTCTAAGATAAATAAAGAACTTAAAAATTTTAATACCCCCAAAACAAATAACCCAATCAATAAATGGGCCAAGGACCTGAAGACACATTTCTCAGATATACAATCAATCAACAAATATATGAAAAAAATGGTCCACATCTCTAGCAATTAGAGAAATGCAAATCACATCAACTCTAAGATTTTATCTCACTCCAGTCAGAATGCGCAGCTATAAAAAATACAAACAACAATAAGTGTTGGCGAGGATGTGGGAAAAAAGGCACACTCACACATTGCTGGTGGGACTGCAAATTGGTGCAGTCAATCTAGAAAGCAGTATGGAGATTCCTTGGAAAACTGGGAATGGGACCACCATTTGACCCACCTATCTCTCTCCTTGTTCTATACCCAAAGGACTTAAAAACAGCATACTACAGGGACACAGCCACATCTGTGTCTATTACAGTACAGTTCACAATAACTAAACTGTAGAACTAACCTAGATGCTCTTCAGTTGATGAATGGATAATGAAAATATGGTATATATACACAATGGAAAACTATTCAGCATTAAAAGAGAATAAAGTCATGGCATTTGCAGGTAAATGAATGGAGTTGGAGAATATAATGCTAAGTGAAGTTAGCCAATCCCCAAAAAACAAATGCTGGATGTTTTTCTGATTTAAGGATGCTGATTCATAATAGGATTGGGGTCGGGGGAGCATGGGTAGATTAGATGAACTCTAGGTAGACCAAAGGGGAGAGAGGGGTAAGGAAGGAGAATGGAGGTAGGAACAACAGTGGAATGAGATAGACATAATTACCCTAAGTACATGTATGAAGACATGAATGGTGTGAATATACTTTGTGTACAACCAGAGATATGAAAAATTGTACTCTATAAGTGTAATATGAATTGAATGCATTCTGATATCATACATAACAAATCAGAATAAAAATTGGAAAAAAAGAAAATATGTTCTCTATATAAATCATTTTCAAAGAATAAGTGAGAGACTCAGCCTGGTGTTTCCATCTCTTTCTTTTTAAAAATTTTTTATTTGTTCTTTTTAGTTATGTATGACAGTAGAATGTGTTTTGACATATTATACATACATGGAGTATAGTTTCTCATTCTTCTGGTTGTACATAATGTGGAGTTACAAATGGTCATGTATCCAGTTGCTTTTGTGTAGTACTTCTCCATTAATATTAAGAATACAATGTGACAATCTTTTATCATACAAGCTACATTGCTATCATTTTTATTTTTAAAAGCATTTGTTTGTTGATTTTTGTGGTGCTGAGGATTGAACCCAGTGGCTTGCCTATGCAAGGCATGTTCTCTACCCCTGAGCTACACACCTAACCTAGTTCTATCATTTTTAATACAAGTGAAAGAAAAATCTCATATTCTTTGTCCATTTTGTGTGTTGCTGTTGCAAAATACCTGAAACTATTTCTAAAGAAAAGAAATTTACAGTTGACTTTGTATTAGTTTGTACTTTAAGGCTCCCCTTTTACGCAGATTTTATTTTTGAAGATTTGCAACAATCTGAAAAACTTGAAGACATTTCTACACAGTAGAAATATCAAGAAAATGAAGAAAAAGTTATGTCATGAATACATAAAATAGGTATAGAAAATTGTCTATTTTATCACTACATTAAAATATACACAAAATATTACTAGTACGAATTATGCACAAAATTATATAAAAACTAAAATTTATAGAACAGTTATGGTGCCAGAGTAGTTATGGTACCATTTGCAATCAAGGAAATTTAAATAAATGTAAAGATGCAGCATTAAATCACAACTACATAACAGTAACTGTGCTACACACTATATTATTGTGATTATCTTATAGCCACCTACTCCTGTTGTGGTGAGCTCAAGTGTTTTAACTATCTACTTTAAATGCATGGAACACTGATTATCACACGAGCAGTTCATCTTTCCAGTAAATTGCTTATCATAGTAAAAAGTGATCTCTCACAGTTCTTCCAAAATTTTTCACAATATATCATACAGAACACATATTAATCATATATTTGGTAAGACTGTCAACTGCAGGCTATTAGTAGTTAGGTTTTTGGAAAGTCAAATGTTATATGTGGATTTTTGACTGCATGGGCCTCAGTGTCTCTAACCCTCGTGTTGTTGAAGGATCATCTCTATTTAGTAGGTGGCTTTGGAGGCTGAAAATTCAAGATCAGATGGCTCCATCTGGTTGGCCTTTCATGAGGATCTTGTAAATGGTGGATGACATCATGTGGTGGGGATGCATGGAGGTGGTTAGGTACATGGGAAGACAGGAGGCAAGGGGTTGAGGTCCAGGCTTGTTCTAACTGGTCCTGTGAGATCTACATTAATCCCTTCCAAGGATGGTGCCCCATAGTTTGATCATCTCTCAAGGGTCTCACCACCTCAGCAACACTGCACTGGGCACCAGGCTTCCAGTATATGATCCTCTGGGAGACACACTCAAGCTGTATCCAAACCACAGCATACTCTGTATCAGCTTCCATTAAGGGAAAGAATAATCTTTTTTTACATATAAAATTTATCACCACAGAACTCTACCTGAGTAAGGAAGATCTGAAAAAACTTCATGATTTTGAAGAACAGTGTGTGGAGAAATATTTCCATGAGAAGATGGAAGGACTGAACTGTAGCTTTGAGGAAAGAATCCGAGTGACATCAGAAAGGTAAAGTGTTTATCTTTTTAAAAATTCCCAAAGCCTGATTCTATTAGAATATCTAAAAGAGTAGAAAGATCCACTTTTAAATCCCAGAAGTTTGAGTTCTCTACAATTTGAATCATTTATTAGCTCATGCAATTTATGTAATCAATGTGTATTTACTGAGCATCTATTACATCAGGTAATCTTCTCATTTCTAGGAATAAGTGGAGAATAAGAGACTATCCTGTTTGAGGACTTACATTCTAGTGTATGTATGTAGAGGGGGAGGGATGAAAGAAATGAAAGAAGTAGACAACAACAACAACAACAAAAAATGCAAGGAAACACAATTTAATATTAGTAAAAGAGCTATGAAGAAAAATGAAGCCATTTAAGGGAATGGGAAATGATGGTGGTGTGAGGTCTCGCAGAGTTGGGAGAGTTGGGTTGGACTGCTATGGGTAGCCTTGTTCAGGAGGGTCACTGTGAGAAGCCCAAAGGAAACGAGAGGAGTGGGCCAGGCAGGGCCACCTCATGGAACAATGAACTCCACCAAAAGAGCACAGATGCAGCCACCTGGGTCCCCAGGGGTGGAGTGCAGTGTGGTTATGAAGAGGCATGGGGTCTCAGATAGGCAGCTCCCTGACCAGCAGTTGGGTGGTGGAGCTGCTGGTAGCCTGAGGAGTCCTGGAGACAGCGATTACAGACAACGTTTGTTACAAGTTTCACTGTGAAGGGAATCGAGATGGAATATAAGGACATGATGAGCTCCTGGTGTTTTGTTTCATGAGGAGAAAACAAAATAAATAAATATGGTCCTGGAAATGCACCATCAAGGGAGAAACTGCAGAAGCAAGGAGGAGGCAGTTTGCTGTAAGGAAGTCCCTGAGAAGCTGGGTTAATGGAGGACCCAGCTTTTCCCCCAGGAAAGGAAACAGGAGAGAATATAACTGGTGCACCTGAAGAAGCAAACAGGGTGTGGGCACACAGCTCTTGAGGCAAGGCCATTGGCTGAGAGTACTTGTGGGTATGTGTATTTTGGGGAGAGGACGGTGCTCTTGGGAGACCATTCAAAGGTTTTAGGAAAAAGAGAAAGATGCCTTGGAGAAAGTGGATACTGAGAAACCTGATGGCCTCCAAGGCATTGCGGGTGTGTTACCAGTTGCAGATGCCTGACCTGTGTTAAGATGTGGAAGACTGTGTGTGACTATATACATTTCTAAAAACAGAATTGCTCTTGTGTTTCTTCATTTTTTTAAAAAATATATAAGAAACTAGTTAGGTGTGGTGGTGCATGCCTTTAATCCCAGTGGCTCAGGAGGCTGAGGCAGGAGCTTTGCAAGTTCAAAGCCAGCCTCAGCAACTTAGTGAGGCCTTAGCAACTTAGCAAGACCCTGATAATAAAATATAAAAAATTTATATATAAAAAAATAAAAATATAATACAAAATAAAATATAAAAAAAAGCTGGGGATGTAGCTCATTGGTAAAGCGTCCCAGGTTCAATCCCTGGTAGCAAAACAAAACAGAACACCCACAAAACAATAACACCAATGAAACAAAATAAAATATATAAGAAACCGACTACAAGATGTTAAATCTAATTCTGCATATATTTTTCCATCTATTTTAGATAGATGTGAATTCTTAAATATAACTTTATTGAAAGCTGAATCATATTATGAACTTTCTAAATGGCTCACCACAGGCAAAAGTTCTATTTATATGATTCTATACTTTTCTATTGGTACCATATTTATGTAAATGTGTTTATGTAGCGGATTGAACTTCAGGTCTTCGGAAGACGGGTGCCACAGCCTGGCCCAGGTAGTGGTGGCGGAAGAGAGTGAATAAAAAATTAGAAAGGACATTCATGAGGCATGGTGGGGACTAGATGGAGCCAATGGAGAGGAAGGGATCCAGGATGACTGACTCTGCGGTCTGTCACAGAGGTAGTCAGGTGAAAGGTGGCACCACCAAGATAGAGCATACACAGGGTGTAGGGAAAAGCAGCTTAGATCTGTGGAGCTTGACATTCTTGGGGCACATCCAGCTGAAGATGTCCAGGAGGCTTTGGATGAATGGATCTGAAGCCCTGGGGCAAGTTGGAATTGGACAAAGAGACCATCTGCCTCTTGGGAGAGTTAGTTGTAGGAGTCACCTGCTTATTGTTGCAAACAAAAGGAATGAGGAAGCTCTAACTTAAAAACCTCATCCATTTTCCCTCTTGATGGGGTTGTTTTAACAGCACAAATTTTACACTGTCCTCCTTGCTGAGGTCATTTCTGGGGAGCACATAAATAAGGTGTGGGAAAGAGAGAAGAAAATTTTCTGAGGTAACTGAGCCATAGTTTGAAGATCGAGAGAAAGGAGATTAGGGGCCCAGTCACGTCTGCCTACCTCTAAAGAAGATACCACCTACAGCCTTCCAGAATGAAATAAGTTATGAACGTGGAACGAGAGCGTGCATTAGGGCCATGTGCTGTCTTGCACACCTTATGTGGAACACCAACTTCTGTGGTGACCTCAGTCGTGCAAACTAGCTTTTCTTTTTCTTTCTGTTCTGTGGAATAATATTTTTCATATTAAAGCATGTTTCATGCATTATATTTGGGAAATCCTGGGGTTCCTAAAAAATGTAAAAACTCTGTCATAATGTGCATTGTGACTTAACTGTAGACTTGTAGCTTGAACACCTCTCATCATTATTTGACCACAAAACCTTATTGAGGAACATCCGTGAACAACTCCCCAGCATGGGAAGAGTCGGGGACCCTAGGACCTGCAAAGAAACTTGCCTAGATCCTGAATGGGTCTCTGAGTAGTTCTATACTGAATGCTCTGGCCATGGAGTTGCATTGTCTGAATTTGATGCCCAACCCTGTGACTCTGGATATGTGAACCAACCTCTTTTCCGTGAAAGGGATAATAGTCCCACCCACCTCATAGAGTTGTTATGAGGGTGCAGAACCTTATAAAATGCTTGGCACCTGGTGAGCATGCGGTAGAAATTATGATTATTATGATTATAATTATACTTGTTATTATCTCATTTTAAAATATCCTGTCCAAAGGCCCACAATAAAAGTTACCATCCTCATCTTTCCTCCACGCTCAGACTTTGCAAAGAGGAATCTTTGTGATAAGAATTTATTTTATGTGTCAGAATGACTGAAAGGCTAGATTAAATTAATGTAGTTGGTGGTCCAGGATTATAATTAAAATATGTTTCACAGGACATTGTGCTTTAGGAAATAAGTACCTGTAAAAGCAAGAAGACCCGATTTGAGGTGACCAGGTTATTTGTCTAACAGGTTTCTATTGTAGCCTGCTACCTGTTGCTGTGAATAGTTGCTGGTTTCTATTGTATCCATTTGATGTAGCTGCAGCTAATGGAACTTAATGAGTCTCCATTACTGCTATTCAGACTGTACTGTTTTTGAATTAGATGAAACAGTGTGCTGGGTGGGAAGGCTCCAATTAAATATATTTGGAAGGGAATATACATACACTTTGTGATCATCCTTGCCAATTCTAACTTTGCAGGTTCCAGAAGGTCAGGAAGCATTTATTTAGCCACTATTGAGTTATAGAAGTTGAATTCTATAGCAAAAGCAAGAAAGAGAGGGTTCTAACCACATAGAATACAATAAGAATGGAAGAGACCACCTGCTTGATTCTCTAATTCTTTTCTTCGAAGCTCCCAGGAAGAAGAGGGTCTTTCAATCCCTGTGCCTTGAGATGTGTTCTAGAGGTAGGGAGTCTAACGCTATTTTGGGACTTTCTTGCTACAGCTGAGCGTTTCAACTCCCCCATGGAGTGATCTCTGCTTCTCCCTGTCCCACATAAGACTGAGGATCATTTTTTTTTTCAATAACTGCAGATGGTCATATGAGCTGTGAAGCTGTTGGATATATTTCCTTCCTTGCTGTTTTTTACTTTAATTTTGTTTATCAAAGATTTTCATCATTGAGAATTTGGAGCTGTATCCCTCGTCCCTAGCCCCAAATAAAAGAACAAAATGAGGGAAGAAGACAAAGAAAAAACACTGTCAATAAGCCAGAGCTCTCTGTAAAAACTTTGGCCCCTTTCCCTTTAAATCTTCTAATATATTTTCAGTTAAGATTACACCATATTATTTTCTATTTATTTCCCTCCATATCAAAAATCTGTTCTGCAAGTAATTAAATATTCTTTGTAAATATGTTTTAGCTTTTATTATTCCTTTACTTGTAAAATTTCATGCCAAATTTAAAAACACACAATGTAGAATATAACAGACATCTACAGCCTGGCCCCTACCATTAGAAACAGGTAAACAATTATAGATGTCAACATCCGTAAGTGTGATTTTTAATGGCTACATAATATGCTATCTCATAATGTAATGAGTATTTGTGTGCTTTAGCATCGTGAAATTATAGCCTTTTTATAGATATTGTATCTCAATATTGGTTTGTCACTATTGAGTTGTTTTAATTTGCTAAGTTAAAACAAATGTTGTTACAATGTAGATAAAGTCATTGTCATCTTAATTTTCATCTCTGATTTCCTAGTGAGGTTGATTATTTCATCTTATTTTCTAACTTTTGCATTTTATACTTGGTAAATTATTTATTCATATTATTTGGAGTCTTTGTATTTTTTCCTTCAATGATTTGCAAATGTTTTGACTTATTGGAGGATGTGAATGCCTTTATCATATTTGTTAGAATATCAATTTTCAAATTTATTTTTGCTTTAAAAATTTTTTGGGGGGTGGTATCAGGGGTTGAACTCAGGGACACTCAACCACTGAGCCACATCTCCATCCCTATTTTTTATTTTATTTAGAGACAGGGTCTCACTGAGTTGCTTAGCACCTTGCTTTTGCTGAGGCTGGTTTTGAACTTGCAATTCTCCTGCCTCAGCCTCCTGTGCCCCTGCGATTATAGGCTTGCACCACCATGTCCCACTCATTTTTGCTTTAAAATTTTGTATGTTATTTTCACATCTAAGTTTCTTTTATGTAATCAAATTAGATATATTTTTAAAGTTTATTTTATTGATTGTTAAGCTTTGATAACTGTATTAGTTTCCTAGGGCTGCTGTAGGAAAGTACCAAAAACTTGTTGTTTTACATCAACAGAAATTTATTGTCTGACGTTTCTAGAAGCTAGAAGTCCAAAATGAAGATGTGGCAGGACCATGCTCTCTCTAATGTCTTAGAAAAGAGTCCCTCCTTGCTTCAGTTTCTGGTGTTTCTGGATAATGCTTTGTGTGTATTGTATCACTCTGGTTATAGCCCCATGTGCCTCCACCTCCTTTTCCCTCTGTGTGTGTGTGTGTGTGTCTGCCAGGATTTCATATATATATGTTGTAGATGGACACAATACTTTTATTTCTTTTATTTATTTTTATGTGGTGCTGAGGATCGAACCCAGTGCCTCACGTATGCTAGGTAAGTGCTCTACCAATGAGCTACAACTCCAGCCCAGGATTTACCCTTTTTATGTGGACATCAGCTATATTGCATGAGGGTGCAGCCTAATGGCCTCATTTTAACTTGATCATCTCTCCAAGGATCCTGTGTCAAAATAAGAGTTTCGTGCTAGGGTATAGGGGTTAAGACTTCAACATACCTTTTTTTGGAGGGTGTGGGGGGGTCACAAAATGAAACTCCATAAGAGATATTTACAGAGACATATACAGATAAATATTGATCAACAGTTTCTTCTTTCTTTCTCTCCCTTTGTATGAAATTGTTATACTTAATATAACTTACTTTTTTCTTTCATAACTGAGACACGTTGTGCTGCTTTTTATATGAATCAGTGGCTAAACATCATAATTTTACGTTAAATTATTTCAAATAATCTAAAAAATTCGCCTCATACTTTTTCTCAGTGTAGGTATCCTAAAATGAATTCTGTTTGGAACTTGGAAAGTCTGTTTTAACATACAGTTGGAGTTTTTTCTTTTTCTTTTTCTTTTTTTTTTTGCCCCTAGTTGTTTTTCTTTCTCTAGTTCCACATCTGATTATTGATTTGGTTTCTTTCTGCAGATTTCCCATCAAAATTGCACAGTGATTGCCCATGGGAGATGCATGTTTATCATGTAAATTAATGAATATATTAGTGAATAAAAATGGAGTGATTGATCAGATAATTGCAGAGATCACTAGCAGGAACCTGGAAATGTGGTTCTGAAATATTAGAGAGAGATCAGAGATAAAAATGCAAATGTGCAGTTTTTCCTTATTGGGGTCATAGTAGGAATCCTAGGAGTGGTGTAATCATCTGGGCTGAGAGAGAAGACAGTGAAAGGCAGATTGAACTTAGGGAAGCAGCTAAGGTTTAGCCACCTTCTAAGGATGGGAGTAAGAGAGGAAGAAAGCAAGAAAAATTCCCACTGGTTTAATGTGTTTATTGTTTTTTTTTTCTTCACCTCCATTAGGGTTACAGAGATGTACTTCCAACTGAAAGAAATGAATGAAAAGGTGTCTTTTATAAAGGACTCCTTACTGTCTTTGGACAGCCAAGTGGGACACCTACAGGACCTCTCTGCCCTGACGGTGGATACTCTAAAGGTCCTTTCTGCTGTGGACACTTTGCAAGAGGATGAGGCTCTCTTGACCAGCAGAAAGCATGCCACTCGCAGAAAACTTCCCCACAGCTGGAACAATGTCATCTGTGCAGAACTTCTGGGCAGCATGGAGATCCCTGGAGAGAAGAAATACCAGTATTATAGCATGCCCCCTTCCTTGCTGCGGAGCCTAGCTAGAAGCCAGCAACCCCCAAGAGTGCAGAGAGGCACTCTTTTTGAGATTAAAGACAGTCAGAGAGAGGCCTCCAATGTACGGGATGACCAGGAAGAGCAAGAAACAGAAAAAAGTATAGTTGCTTCTGGAGTATCCCCTGATAGGCAAGCATTCTCCAAGTATGGCCAATTTCTCCAGGTCCCTTCTTATCTAAAGCAACTTCCTTTTTCTGCAGAAGCTGTCTTGCCTCTGTCCAAACCAGCTGTGGAAGGAGATGCAGATATGCTGGCAACTGAACAGGTCCCTCAGAATGAGGTCCCTCTTCATCTGACTTGGCAGACCCCAGCTGTCTCAAGCCAGGCAGCAGAGGCTGAACCCAAAGGGCAGATTGAGCCAATTGCTCAGATACCAGCCAGACAAGCCAAAGCCCAGCAAGTTCCGCCCACTTTGAGTTGCACACCTGCACCCATGTCGATGGCCTCTCTTCCTTCCCAAGCCAAGAGCATGCAAGCTGGAGGTGGATATGTGAACTGGGCATTTTCGGAAGGTGATGAAACTGGTGTGTTTAGCTTCAAGAAAAAATGGCACACCTGCTTGCCCTCCACTTGTACTAGTGACTCTGCTCAGAGTGAACAATGCAGGATCCAGATCCCAGGCAGATCCCTGTCTGATAACTCAACCAGATGGACCCGGAGCTATGACTGCTCAGAAGTGGTGGGACCATGGCTGCAGCCAAACACATCCTTTTGGATCAATCCCCTCCGCAGAGACAGACCCTTCAGGAGTCATAGTTTTAGATTCCATAAGGAGGAGAAACTGATGAAGATCTATAGGATTAAAAGTAAGGAGGAAATGTTAAAAAAAAAATAGTCTTGCCAGGCGTGGTAGCATACACCTGTAATCCCAGCAGCTCTGGAGGCTGAGGCAGGAGGATCACAAGTTCAAAGCCAAGCCTCAGCAACATCAAGGTGTTAAGCAACTCAGTGAGACCCTGTCTCTAAATAAAAATCAAAATAGGGCTGGGGTTGTGGCTCAGTGGTCAAGTGCCCCTGAGTTCAATCCCTGGTACTAAAAAAAAAAAAAAAAAAAAAGTTTAAGTTCTTTACATTGCTGCCAGCTTTTAAAAACTCTATGACTCTTGAATGCATTATCAACTCTTTGTGTAAAACAAATAGTCCCCTCCCCATGGTGTGTTAACTTTCTCATGAAAGCCAATTTCCTTACAGGCCATTCACGAACCTCAGAGATAGGGTCAGTGTGGGCCAAAGCAAAGATGTTAACCAAGGACAGGAGACTGTCAAAGAAAAAGAAGAAAACTCAAGGACTGCAGGTGCCAGTAAGTGTATTCTGTAATTTAGGTTTTTGAACAATTGAAGCAATGGCCTATCTTACCTTGGTTTTTCTTTTATTGTAAAATGTCATATACACAAAATAGCATTGTACTGAAAAGAATGAAAATATGAGTTATCAGAGTGAGTATATCATGATTTATGTATCTGCTCATGGGTTGAAAAACATTGAGTTGTTTTCAGTTTTTGGCTATTACAAAATAGGCCGGCACGTACATTGGTGTACATATCTTTTTGCAGACATATATATTTTCGCTTCCCTTTGGCAAATATTTAGGAATGTCAGTTATGGTGTTTAATTTTTTTTATGGTACTGGGGATTGAGTTCAGGGGAATTCCACCACTAAGTCACATCCTTAGCCCCTTTTATTTTATTTTGAGATGAGGTCTCACTAAGTTTTGCCCAGATTGGCCTCAAACTTGTGATCCTCCTGCCTCACCATTTGAATAGTGAGGATTACAGACTTGCACCCCCATACCTGGCCTGATGTTTTAATTTTTACAGAAACTTCCAAACTGATTGTAACATTTTATATGTCCATCTGTAGTTTTTGAGCATTATTAGTTATTTTTCATCCTTACCAGTCTTTAATATGCAGTCTTTATTTTAGTTATGTTAGTGGGTGTGTAGTGATATCTCATGGTTGTTTCCTTTGTATTTCTGTAGTGGGTAATGCTGTTAGGAATTATTTCATGTGTTTATTTGCTACATCTATGTTTTTTTGGTGTGACATCTGTTCACATCTTTTGCACATTTTTGAAGTTGGGTTGTTTTCTTATTATAAGGTTGCAAGTTTTTTTTTTTTTTTTTGGCACTGGACACAGTGATACACACCAGTAATCCCAGGTACTGGGGAGCCTGAGTCAGGAGAAACTGGTTTGAAGCCAGTTTCAGCAATTTAGTGAAGCCCTATGCAACTTAGCAAGACCCAGTCTCAAAATAAAGAATAAAAAGAACTGGAGATGTTGCTCAGTGGTAAAGTGCCTCTGGGTTCAATTCCTAGGTCCAAAGAAGAAGAAGTAGTAGCCTGGCTGTTTTATGTTCTTGGAATTTTCATATAAATTTACAATCAACTTGTCAGTTTTTACAGAGAAACCTGCTAGGATAGTGAATGGAATTGCTGAGTCTATCAGACAGTTGGAGGAAACCTGATGTTTTAACAATAACAAGTCTTCTGATCCATGAACATGGTTTATCTACCCATTTAGATTTTTCATTTCTGTAATTTTTTGTAGTTTTCAGTGTACAGGTCTTGCACATCTTTTGATACACATATCTCTAAATATTTCATATTTTAAAATTTTATTTAACAGTTATTTAAAATTTTAATTTATGATTTCTTGTTTCTATCATATAGAAATATATGTTTATATCTTGTTTTTTTTATTCCACATTTTTGCTAAACTCACTTATTTAAGTTTTTTATAGCTTTTGAGAATTTTTTAAAAATATGAATGATCATATCATCTGCAGATTTAGTTTTACTTTGCCCTTTCAAATCTGGATGTGTTTTCTTTCTTTTTCTTGTTTGATTATGCTGGCCAGAACATCCAGTACCATATTGAAGAGAAGTGATGACAAATCATATTTTTTTCCTTATTTCTGCTCCCAGAGGGAAAGCATTTAGTCTTTTACCATTAAATATGATATTAGCTGTGGGTTTTTATATAGATGCCTTTTATTGGTTGAAAATCTCCCCTTCTTTTCCTATTTTTCTGAGAATCTTTGTCATTAATGAATGTTGGCATTTGTCAAGTGCTTTTCTTGCATAAACTTAGATGATTAGATGGTTTTCCTTTGCACTGTGGATTATATTAATTAATTTTATCATGTTTGAGTAAATGTTTAGGATATTAAATTAACCTTGCTTGGATGAACCCCACTTGGCCATGTATCTAGTTTTACATACTTATTCATTTTGCTAAAATTTTGATACTTTTTTTTTTTTTTTGGTATCTGTCTTCTTGAGGGATGTTTGTCTTGGTTGTAATATCTTTGTCTGGCTTTGGTATCAGTGATATCACCCATGGTGAAAATCAATCAGTGCCCAGTTCCATTTCCCTAGATGTTAACACCTGAGAAATGCTGAGGCAAGTATAAAAAGCACGTTTTGGTTAAAGGATAGCACAGAGACAGACTTCTCCGTAGAGAAGGGGTCACACAGCTGGGTATCCAAAGAAGTAGGGGTGTCCTGCCCCTTTTATACATTTTAGAATTCCTTTGTTCTCATGGTCTCTCCTTGTCCCCTTATCTTGTCTCTTTCCTCTCCCATCCTACTTAGGAGACAGGTGACCCAAAAGGTGGGCCAACAGGTTGAGTGATCCAGGCAGGAAGGTAGCAGCCCAGGAGGCATTAATTAACAGCTCCCTGTAGGGAGGAACAATCTCTGGGGTAGGTTACCTTAGCAACAGGTTGGAGGAAGGTGGGGAAAGGGCTTTGGAGATATCAGCATTAGATTTATTTCCTTTCCAACCAGCCCCCATCTTCTTAATCAGACCCAATTACTTATTATCTACCTGGACTACTTTTTTCCTTGGCTTCATCAGGATGGGGCTGGGTTTATTGACTGAGTTGGGAAATATGCTTTTGGTTTCTTGGGTGAGTTTACAAAAAAATGATATTCTGTCAACCTTAAGTATTTAGTAACTGAACCAGTAAAACCATCATTGTGGGAAAGTTTTTAGTTACAAATTCTTTTTTTTTTTCCTTTCTGTTTGATACTGGGGATGGAACCCATGAATGCTGTACCACTGAGCAACATCTCCAGTCCTTTTTATTTTCATTTTGAGATAAAGGATCTTACTAAGTTGTTGAGGATTTCGCGAAATTGCTGAGGCTGGTCTCTAACTTGCAATCCTCTTGCAATCCTCCTGCCTTCGCTATAATTTGTGATCCTACTGCCTTAGTTACCTGAGTTGCTGGGATTACAGGTGTGCACCACCACATCTAGTTTAACTACAAATTCAATTTCTGTAGTAGTATAGGGCTATATATGTCATCAAAGTCTGCCTGAGTGAGCTTTTCTTTGTGCATTTCAAGGAGTTTGTCAATTTCCTTTACATAGTTAATTGGCATAATATTGTTTACAACATTCTCTTACTGTTCTCTTTTAGCCTGTGGGACCTGCAGGGACATTGCTTCTTTCATTCCTAATATTTACAATATGTTTTTCACTTTGTTTCATAATCAACCTGGCTACAGATTTTCTATTTTATTGATCTTCTTGAAACAACAAAAACAAAAACAAAACAAAACAAAACAAAAAGCTCTTTTATTGATTTTTCTCTGATTTTTATTCCACTGATTTCTCTCTTTAGTACTTCCTTTGCTCCATTTACTTTGAGTTTAACTTGCTCTTCTCTTTCTAGGTTGTTAAGGTAGAAATTTTGGTCACTGATTGAGACTTTCTTCTTTTTTAATATAGGCATTTAGTGCTATAAAATTCTATCTAATCAGTGATTTAGCTCTATCCTAAAAATTCTGATGTATTGTTTTCATTTTTGTTCAGTGAATCTGAATTACCAATTCTGTAAGCATTCATCTTTTATGGTCTCCACGTCTTGCTTCGTTTTTCTTTTTTTACACTTATTTTTGCAAATAATAATCCAAGTGCATTTGAAGAAACACCTCAGCCCCGTGAGTAAAGACATAGGTATTGAGACAATTAGGTAAGACCACCTTTTAGAGCAGAGATTAGCTTGAGGAGGAAAATTACTCTTTCAGAGAAAATGCCTTGAGTTGCTGGAACCCTGTGAAATATGCATTTAAGTGGGTGTTTTTTTGTTTTTGTTTTTTTTTTAATAGTTCAAATAGCTAGAGTTCAACTAGGAATTACACTGAGCTCCAAATACACAAGGTTACATTAATTTATTGCTTTGTAGTTTGCCATTGTGTCCCATTTGTTCTTTGTTCCTGGTAAGTATAGAGGACAGCCGTATTATTGCTTTATTTATTTATTTATTGTGGTACTGAAAACTGATCCCAGGAGCACTTTACAAACTGAGCTACATCCCCAGCCCTCTTTATTTTTTATCTTGAGAAGTGGTCTTGTTGAGTTGCCCAGGCTGGCCTGAAATTTGTGATCCTCCAGCTTCAGCCTCTGGGGTTGCTAGGATCACAGGTGTGCACCTGGTACCTATTATTTTAATGATTGAAAGAGTAAGGCACAGAGACTTTAAATGATTTACTCAAGTTTACATAGCTTTGACAGAGCTAGCTGAAATTGTTTGGATCCTTATTCTATCCCCCTGCCCCCCGCTTGTTTTGTTCTATACCACTGGTTCTCAAACTATAATCTCCTACCAGCAGCATGAACTTCTCTTGAGAACCTCTTAGAAATTCAAATTCTCCCTCTCCCCAGACCTACTGAATATAGATCCTGCAGATAGGATAGATAGTATTTGAAGTTTATCTCAGGTACTCCAGCCTCACCCTGTCAGTCCTCTTGATTCTGATGCAGACTCAAGTTACAGAACCTCTGCTCCACACCTTGTTCTTTTTTTTTTTTTGGTACTGGGGATTTAACCCAGAGGCACTTTACCACTAAGCCACATCTCCAGCCCTTTTTATGTTTTATTTTGAGACCCGGCTTCCCTAAGTTGTTGAGACTGGCTTTGAATTAGAGATCCTCCTGTCTCAGCCTTCTGAGTCACTGGGAGATTACACTAATGCACCACCATGCCCAGCACACACTTTGTTCTTAATTATGTCTACAAAGAAAAAAATCACATGGGTGTTTGTGTCTTGTCAGCCTGAGTGATGGGACTTGTCAGAATGTCCCAGGGAATTTGAACATGCAATCTCTGCTTTCCACCATGATGCCTCTATTAATGTGACTCAGAATGTTTTCAGATTAATGTCACTGTGTTTCAATAAGTAACTTTCTCTCCAGGTCATAACAGTCAATGCCTGCTGTCAAAATGATCAAATGGATTCAGAACCAGGAGAAAATAACATCTCAGAAAAGGGGTGCAGCAAGAACTGGCTCACAGTGTCCAAGTTTACCCAGATAAGTAGGTACCAGTGTATGTTCTTGGATCCCCAAAACCTTGACAGAGTTTTCTTGGAGTATGGTCTTTAGACCATTGGTGGCTTCTATTTTATTTCAATTGCAGATATGGGAAAGAAGGTGGAAACACTCTTGAAGAAAAACAGCCTTTTCTATTTTTTAAATTTTGAAGGGGACAAAATTTCATTTGTTTAAAGGAATACTAATCAGGATCTGGAAAAGAAATATTAAGATTGAGGCCTGGTACATGCTAATAATCCAAGTGGCCCAGGAGGCTGAGGCAAGAGAATTGCAAATTCAAAGCCAGTCTCAGCAATATAGCAAGGCCCTAAGCAAGTTACAAGACCTTGTTTCAAAATAAAAAAGGGTTGGGGATGTGGTCTATAGTGAGGTGCCCCTGGGTTCTATTCCTGGCACCAAACAAATAAAAAATAAAATAAAAAAAAGATTTGGGTAGTTTCACATATTCAAAGAGTGATTTCCTAGGAAAGTGTTCATTTAGTTTTATTTATGAGGTGGGAAGTTTGTCTACTTTTATAAATTCTTAAGGTTCATGTGACCCTAATCTGGATCCTTACTCAGTGGATTGAGTTATTGTTGGTAATTTGCTACAGAACCACCTTAAGTATTTATTCTGTGGACAAGTTTCCCCTAGGCTTAATGATTGTAGTGTTTGTGGAGGAAGGAAGACAACCATCTAGGTGTGAAAACCATGAGCCAGGCATGGAATGTAAAGTTCCCCTGGATGGGGAGGGAGAGAGGGCAGACCACAAACAGAAATGAAAGCAATGATCAGAACATTGAACTTTGTTTTAGTATTCTTAAAAAAGAAGAAACTATATGATAGAGATACCATAAAGAGAAAAAATTATTTAAAATAATAAATGTAAAGGTGCAAGTAAATTTATATTAAGTGTTTATGCTTTTATACATTTTTATAAGGCTTGCTCACTCTCATGTCAGTGGTTCTCAACCACTGACTTTGTAACTTTGCAAATCCCCACCCCTTCCTAAGGGACATTTGGCAAGGTCTGAAGACCTATTGAGTGGTCACCACTAAAGCAGGGGGTCGTGGCATCCTGTGGCAGAGGCCAGGGAAGTTGCCAGATATCATGCAATATAAGAACTAATCCCCACTCTAAGGAATTATCCAGCCCCCCAATGTCAATGCCAAGGTGGAGAATCCCCAATTTATATTTAAAAAAATACTCAACTTTCTGTTGAACCACCGAGAATCAAATGGACTCTAACCTGAAGGAGAATTTTGAAGTTAAATTATTCTAAGCCCTCTCAATTTATAAATCAGGCTCAAAAGCTTAATTGGTTGGCCTACAATTACAGTTTACTAGAGACCATACATTAAAAAAAAAAAAAGAATGAAAGAGGACACATTTCTAGGACCAGATATAAATTTATCCATTTTTAAAAAATAATTATCAACGTATTATATATATATTTTTTTATAAATAGTATGACCCATGTTTAGGTTCTTATATATCATTTGTACTTAAGTTATTTAAGGTCTTTTCAGCGAATTTCAAGCAAAGTCTAAGATGCAGTTGTCAGGAGGGTTCTGGGAAAGACTCTCATAAAGTTGGACAGCCAGTCAGGGAGGCAAGGCCAGGGATGCGGGCTGAACCTGGGCTCCGCTAATCTGTGTGGGTGATGAGGCCCAGCATCTCTCGGGAACCACACATCGACTTGAGAAGCTTACTTTTTTGTTTTTCTAAACATTTTTCTGACCCAATTGAGAAGAGAATTAAAAAGTTTTAAAAAATGTTTGGGGATTGGGAGATATCTATCAGGTAGTTTTCTTTAAACACAAGAAGTAAAGCTTTGAGGAAATTAACTATGAAAAGAAAAAGTATATAATTATCTTTTTCTGTAGGTATTTTAATTATCATACTATGCTATGAAATAACTTTTATCATATTTTTGTGGTATTTCAATAGGCTATTGTTTTTTATACTATATATATATGTACAGAACAAAATTAATACCCCCCCCCCAAAAAAAAACAACCCTGCAATTATGGTCTTCTATGCTCAGTTAGAATCCTCAATAAGTAGTATTCTCAGAATTAATTTCATCAAGAATTCATTAAGTGATTATTATGCACCTACATAGTAGGTACCAACTATAAAAATATAATGTCAGTAATAATTTTCAAAATCATTTTGAAGAAGAAACTAAAACTTAAACCTTTTTGATGGCATTCCTGTTTTTCTTTTGTTGTTGTTGTTTGGCCTACTGTGATACTTGATCCAGTTAATCAGAAAGGACACCTAACAATTTGTAACTGAAGTTTCACATTCTATTTATTTATTATTTTTTATTAAAAAATATTTTTTTGTGGTACCAAAGACTGAAATCAGGAATGCTCTACCATTGAGCTAGATCCTCAGCCCCTGAGACAGGGTCTCCTTAAGTTTCTGAGGCTAGCCTCAGACTTACCATCCTCCTGCCTCTGGAATTACAGATGTGTGCCTTTGTACCTGGCACATAAAACAGGCTGTAAGATGTAGCAGTGGGTAAATTTTAAAAAAACAAATAAACAACAACAAAAATAAAAAATAGCCTACTTAGAGTTGTTTTTTTGAAGAACAGGTTATGGATCATGTAATCTTTGACTTTAATAGAGAAGTATAAGTTGTTTATAAATGTAAAGTTACAATAGAAGAATAGAAATAGAATATATAGCTTTTAATTACTTCAGAAAAAAAGGATGGAGGAAACTTGATAAAACTTGCTAAAAACAGAAAGAGAAAAACTACATCCAAGTTTAAATGAATGTACTGTGTTCAGATTTTTCTATTTGGGAACTGTGATTTGAATGTAACACATTTCAAGTATTTTCTAATTTTTATCTTTTTTTTTTAAACAAGGTCTAGAACCTTATATATATCAGAAAATGAAAACTAAAGGAATTGAGCAACGTACTGTACAAGTCAGTGATTATCTACAGCAGTCTAAAGAGGTAAAAATATTTTAATAGTTTTTATAAAAATCATCAGTGCAGGCAACACTTCACTGGGCCATATTATTTTTACATTTATACAATTTAATTGGCTTCTACTTTTTACTGGCATTGAATTTGAATCTTTGTTTGAAACTATGCTCAGGTGAATCCCTATGTGATTTTTCCCCCCACCCCTTTAGATTGTTTCTTCCTTGCGGTTCCTCTGTGCAGTTTACCTATCTACCTAGTTTTCTGGGGATGCTTAGCATAAGAGAGACAGAATTCAGGAATTAGTAGAATTGTTTTCAGGTATATGAAAGTTGTCATATGGAAGAAAAATAGGACATTTTAATAGGTTTTTAAGAGGTGGATCTAGAATGAGCATGGAGAATTTACTGGGAGACAGATTTCAGCCCAAGCTGAGAAGAAATTTTTAGCAATTGGAGCTTTCTAAGGATGGAATGGTTTATTTCTGGAAGTAGTAACTTCCTGCCTAGTGTGGTTAGTCCAGCAGAGGCTGAAGGAACCTGTTTGCAGACATGGTGGAGAGGATTCTAGCATTGTAGGGTCAAGGTCCCTTGGTGTTTCTCTGAAGCTAAGATTCTCCAATTCTGTAGTCTGCTTTTCTTACCATCTACAGATCTATGCCTTGTTTTTGTGGTACCTGCCATTTGTGATTTAGTTAGAGTAACCTAAGAAATCTAATTTTGGCGTTATTTGAATATTTTCTGTTTGAACTTGGGAACTATAAGATCATTACCTATATGAACAATCTTAGATGTTCTTGTTGGGAATGGAATATGTGAAAGGTTTTGCAAGTAGATAGTAAGACTATATGAGGGCAATTGAGTCAGGAACCTATGTTCACATCCCAACTCTACCATTTCCTATGCTTCAAAGCTATGTCTATCAATTAACCTATGAGTTTCTTTATCTATATCTCTAAAACACTATCCTTATGAGATTGTCAATAGTAGTCTACAAACATAGTACCATGAATAATACCTGGAATATGCTGGGTTAAAGAAATATTAGTTTGATAAGTAGGAGGTAGAATGAAGTAAATTAAAGGTTAATATCTTTTTTTTTTTTAAGTACTAGCAATTGAGTCCAGGGCCTCGTAAATACTAGGCAAGCATTCTACCACTGAGCTATGATCCCAGGTCTAATGTAATTTTAAATAATCCTTATCACCTGGCATATCATCTATAGATGCTAGGACATGAGTCAACTTGGACCATCACTTCCTTTTCATGTCATGAACTGATTTTGTATAGTCAGTCCTATTTCTGTAGAAGTTTTCATATATTACATTTTTTCTTCCATGTCCCCATAAAAGTAATTTTATTTTGTTAAAGTCCATCAGCACATTAAGCTACTCTGATATTATGCTAATATTTGCATCTTTCTAACATGTAAGATGGTTTTAGTTTGTTTATTAAGGGAAATATTGAGCTAGAGGAAAGAGAAAGAGCTATCCTCTAAGGAGTGTGTTTTGCAAGTATATTGCGGGAAGCTTGGGGTGGCAGTTTGTTGGATGCACATGTAATGGTCTTTCTTTTGTACTCAGGATCTGAGCAAAAACTCTTTATGGACTTCCAGGAGCATCAGCCTTACTAGGAGCCCAATGTGAGTATTTCTAAATGTCTCTCCTTTTTTTTTTTATTGGTTGTTCACAACATTACAAAGCTCTTGACATATCATATTTCATACATTAGATTGAAGTGGGTTATGAACTCCCAATTTTACCCCAAATGCAGACTGCAGAATCACGTCGGTTACACATCCACAATTTTACATAATGCCCTATTACTAACTGTTGTATTCTGCTACCTTTCCTATCCCCTACTATCCCCCACTATCCCCCCTCCCCTTCCCTCACATCTTCTCTCTCTACCCCATCTACTGTAATTCATTTCTCTCCTTGTTTATTTTCCCATTCCTCTCACAACCTCTTATATGTAATTTTGTATAGCAATGAGGGTCTCCCTTCATTTCCATGCAATTTCCCTTTTTAAATGTCTCTCCTTAAGAGTCTTTGAATTCTACTTTTTAACCTGATTGGGAACATTTTTTTTTGGTTAGAAGAGGAAGACAAAGGGTGTCAAGTGACATCATTTTTATTTTATTAGCAAGAATGAAAACATTTTATTATCCAGGTTTTCCTGTTTCTGGCACCAGCATCTTACCTGAGTCCCTTTTAAAAATACCACAACGAAACACATACTCCTACACCAATATAGACATTTGCCTTTTCAGTGTCAAAAAGTTACTTGGAATAATGATTAAATATCTTTTCAGAGAGGTAAGATTGTAAATTTTCTTTGAAGAGTAGAAATAAACATGTCTTGCCTAAAGAAAAAGACTGAAATCCTGATTATATTTATTCTTTGTTTTAAAAATTGTTCTTTATCCCCCTCCAATGTTTTCCTTTTAGTTTATGAAGTTGATATGTTTTGGATTTTTTTTTTATAACATCCTAATTGTCAAAGTAGTAGTCTGTGAAGGATTGAGACTCGGAGGGAAAGAATATGGGATGGAAAGAGTGTGCAGAAAACACCAATGGGTATCCTCATGGGGTTTTATTTATTCAGAAATAAAATTTGAAAACTAACCAAGAATATATTATCCTATTTTATTTTTATTTGTATTTTTTTTCAAGTGATGGAGTCTTGCTATGTTGCCCAGGCTGGCTCTGAACTCCTGACCTCAAGTAATCCTCCTGCCTCAGCTTCTCCTGAAGCTTGAAATATGGGTGTATACCACTGTGCCTGACTGACAATTTCATTTTGTTTGTAGTGTTTTTTGGACTTTTCTAGTGTTATTTTCAAATTAAATGTACATAGAGTTGTGGGGAGCAGAATTCAAAACTCATCTTCAGTTACCAGGTGACTTTCATTTGCGGTCAGCTCTCTTGGAGATGGCCTTTCTCTGTGATCTCCGTGTAAGCCTGCCTCCAGACTTAAAGGACATATGACTTTCTTCTCCCAAAGGTTCAGCAGTTTGTGTTCATGCAGAGTAGTGGGTTATTGCAGCATGAAATTAAACAATAATTGTAATTGTACTTTCTTCCCTAAGGACCTTAAATACTGGAGATATTCTTTGAATGCATTTATTCAGACTTGCCCATGGCCACTTGTGCACTTGAGCAGGGCAAGTAACAATTTAAAGAGAGCTAATTTCAGCCTGTGAACATTTAGGGGCCACGTGGGCTAATGAAACTGATTTGTAGACTTGTCCAGAGACATTCACAGACTCATTTGTAGGCATCTCCTTTGCATAGTTCAGGAACCCTTTAGTTTAATTGATCCAGAATAACACAAACACAGTTAAATCTTGTATTTGTGGTGTGATCACATAGCTAATTAAAAAAAAAACAAGCCTCTGTTAATTTAGCTTTAGGCATATACAGTGAATGACTTACATGCATATCTTGTGTTTATTTTTCAAGGAAAATCATTAGGGGATAAATTCCTGTATTAGTTGAAGTGGGGATCAGATGTTACTGATAGAGTATGTATATGTAAATACCAAATATATGTACATATAAAATTTGTTTGCTTGTTTCACATACTTTTTCCTTCCTTTGATCATTGAAAGATTTTAAAGCAGAATTATCTATATAATTTTGTTTTTTTTCCCTAAACAGGTTGAGAAGTTCAAATGGAGCTGACAGTAAGTTTGTGTATTTAAACATTTTATTTTTGTCTTATGAATGGTGAGGTTCAGTGTCCTGCTGAAACTTTTGTAGTTCTTTAATTAGTATTTATAATTTATGTCTAGTATACAAAGTAGAACATTCAGTATAAAGATAGAAAGTTGAGTATCTTTATCCAAATAAATCAGGGCAGATATGCGATCTGTTCTTTTCCAATTACCTCTTTGACCGTGATTTTCCTGTTTCCTTTATGAGTGTGGGGATACCCTCTGACTTCATTTTGACTTGTCAACAACTCTGTCATTTTTCTACACTTTGCTCATTAAGAGCAAACCATTTGGAAGAGTATATGTGAATGCCTTTTCCTGTGCAGTTTCAATAGCACTTTATGCCCCAAATTGCTAAAAAGTGTTAAGTCATATAACCAGAAGCCTTATCTGTTTGCTCCTTCTCTGGAGCATAGGCTAGTACCTGGCATACAATAGGTGCTTAGTAAGCATGTGTTGAATAAACAGGAATAAGGTTTCACAGCTTCTGAAATGGTGAAGTCTTGCTTGACTCAGCTTTACACTCTTCAGATATTTACACCTTCAGATATTTACACCTCCATGAAGGTCCTCCCTCCAGATAGAATTAATGTGGTCCCAAAACCTTGGTACACACACCTCTGTTATATTACTTAGCAAACTGTATTGTGATTCTAGTTATGTATCTTTTTCTCTAGTATGTTGCATATACTTTTCTCTTATTCCTATCTCTCTTGCCTAGCAAGACCCGAAGTGGGTGCTGAAAATATGTATTTGATTATTGAATGAATTCAGAAAGGAATAGTCTTTTCTGCTGATTTTACTATTTTACCATACACCCTCAAAGGAAGTGATACCTGCTCCTTTCTTCTCCAGCAACAAGAAGGCATTGAGATCTGTGAGACTGGGCTCATTATGCTGCTTACTCTACTAGGTATAAGGCAGTTGCCACCATGAGACTAAAGTTTCTCCACTTTAATTTTGATTTTATGAAATGGCAAAACTGTTGCAGAGTCTTTCTCTGGAGCCTTGTAATTTAGCCTGGAGCAGTTAGAAGAGAATGAGTTAAACTTGGAGGGGGTGTTCCCAGCACGCAGAAGTTGCATCTCCAAGCAAATCCCTTGGTGCTGTTATCCACCCACTCCTTTGTTTCTGGTATATACCCCTTAATGTGTTTTCATCATTTTGCTGTTATTTTAGGTCAGTGAAGTAGTCTGCTAATAACTTGGCATTAATAATGTCTTTCTGTGGATACTGCGTCTTGGTAGGGAGCTCAGAGAATCGTGCTTCTGGGATGTTGTGAAGTGTGATGGGCAGCTGAGTGCTTTTTGCAACCCTGAGGTATAATTGGTTCAGAGGAAATACATCTTTGAGGCTAATATTACCTGTCTTTCTCCAATTCCCTATATAAATATGTTTGGAGATATTACATTGATGATTGGAAGCTGTCAGGGTACCATGTGCAATAATGTGGTTAAAGGATATTAGGCAAGCTTTTTCAAATCCAGAGAAGCCATTCTGATTAACCTGTTCAATAATAACTTTGAAGGCAATATATTCATAAGCATGTATTTATCTCCAGCTCTGTAATTAAAATGCCAATCTTCTCTATAATTTCAGAGATCTCAGCCTCCTTAAAAAGCCCTCAAGAGCCTCACCATCATTACTCAGGTAGGAAGTGTGTGTGCATAGAAGGTCAACTGAACTCAATGTCTGTGATTCTGCACTTGGAAAAAGAAATATCGGGGAATTCCATGTTATTGATATGGCTCCAAACTTGGAAAATTGTTCACTTTGTTGGAGAACAGCCTTTAAGTTTTTTTTTTCCTAGGCATTGACTTGGAAAGGCAAATTGTGAGGAATTAAGAGGATTTAGATTCAAAGTTTTTATTGGCAAGTTCCAAATTGTGAAGGAGCAGGATGTCCTGGAGGTCTACAGATTCCTTACATATTCCAAGGCAACCTAGAGCTAGAGATCTTTTGTATTTTGTATTGAGGGAAAGACAGACCTGGAAGTAGTTCTTTGAGGGAGGGTTTTGTACCCTCCGTGGGCCCTCAATAAACATATCCATGGAATAGATGTCACCTCACCTAGAAAGTTTAACAAAGATACCTTACACGTATATTGTTAAACAAAGATGTCCAGGGTCTCGACTCTCTTAAGCAATATCACATCATAGTGCTTCAGCTGTCTTTCTTTCAAAGAGGGAATAACTGTACTTGCTTTTCCTGAGGAACAGTCTGCCAAAGGGCTGAGGGAGAACTAAGAGGAAAACACTTTGAAATGCAAAATAGAACAACCAACTGGACTTGTGCCACTGGATGGTTTCTTGGAGGTCGCTGCTCTCAACCCTGGATGACATAATACATAGGTCAGCCCGTCTTTTATACAATCTAAAGCTCAGTACGTGGGCAAGACCTTGTGCTAGAGTTACCATTCTTATTATAATGAAGGTCATTTTTTAGGGTCCAGTAATAGACTGCCTTATCCTGAATTCTCCTCTGTAGTGAATAATGTGTTAGTGGATTCCTCATCCCAGGCTCTTATAACCAGGTCTCTCAGCTCAGCAGTCATCCATTATTTTGACTCTAGCTGTCAACTGAAGAAAGTCTCTGGTGAGGAATACTGTAACTCATATTGACTCAGATCTGCTAGGCTATGGCTCTTCTCAGGAAAATGCAGATCTCTTGCTTCTAATTAAAATGAGTCTTCACATCTCTTTGGGAAAAGGAGTGAATTGCACAAAATCACCAGTAGGTGTCCCCACAGTCCACTGTGCATTGGATTTGCTTTGGAAAAGGAAAACCAGAGAATGAAGACCACAAATTAAAATGCCATTTAAAAGACAGTTCCACATATGTATGGGTTGATGTGTGGTTTGCCATTCAGGAGAGCAGGAGATACAGTCCTTCCTTGAACCATGACATATAACCTCATATAAAATGTTCCTAAGATTGGGATTATTATTGGCATTTAAGGCATAGTATATATTTTAAAATGGTATAATTTATCATATATTGATAATGGCAAAAATAAAAGACCTTTGAAATGAAATATTCTCGCATTATTTGACTATATTGATGGGGGGGAAAGATTTTCTGTAAATTTAATCCAATGTTTCAGACTTAAAAGAGTAAAACTGTTTTTGTTTGCAGCCATTGAAAGGAATAATTTAATGAGGCTGTCTCAGACCATACCGTTTACACCCATCCAACTGTTCGGTGAGTAGCATCTCTACCTTCTTGAGGTCACACCAGGGCAGCGGCATAGGACATCGGAGTGAATCAAAGGACAAATTATGATACAGCATTTTACTTGAAAAATTTCCTTTGACCATAATTATAGATTAAGATTCATTTCCTAAAATGGAAACTTGTTGTGGCCAACATTTAGGGTCAGAATCTGATACTATGGGATGAGACCTATAATGAGCAGCAGCTGGGAAGAAAGCAACAATGTTGCACCTGGCATTCACTGACAGAGGCTGGAAGTACACAGTAAAAGAAAAGAATAAACCAACCACATATAATAAGCACAGAAGAGAGCATGAAATGTCAATATGGTGAAAGCCGACAGGCATCTAAAGAGAGATACTTTGTATGTTGTTTTTTATTTGTTTGATATTTTTACATACAGGGATTGATCTTACCTCAGACTGTAAATGTCATTTTGAAAGGTTGGAGTAGTAAAGAACAAGTTTGCTAGAGCATAAAGTTCAGAGGATAAAGCGGGAACCAATTGACAATATAACAAGGTCCCCCATGCTGCCCTTGATTTCGATTCTCTTCACACTGTTCACATGGGACAGACCAGGTTGGCTTCTGATTGTTCATGCAGACGCCTCTTTCCAGTTGGTCCCGTTGCTGATTTTGCAGATCACTAGCTGTGCTCTGAATTCTCTAGGGATCAGGACTCCAAAGAGATTTCCTGTGGCATTTGTCTGGGCACCAAGAATAAATATTTGAAAACGAGTTACTAAGCATTCCCCAGATGTGTTTACTGGTAAGGAACTAGATACAAGAGTGAGGGAATGGATTCCTTTCTAGGTAAACCAGTACAGTGTTCACAACAAACACACAAATAACAAAAAACAAAGTAACAAACATCTGAAGCAAAGATGTAAGAAAAAAAATGAGACAACCTCAATGGAAAGTCTATCATGATTCTGTTACATCTGTCTGAAGCATTAACACTGTGTTGATGGAGTCCAGGTTCAAAAAGAATTGTGCCCATTCAATAGCTGAAAAATGGAAGCTGTGTAGCAGTTAAATACCATTTTGTCTAAATTCCTTTGAGATTGAGTTTTTATCTGACTTCAGCCATGTCAGTATTTTTAATCTTTGCAACAACCCATTTCATCCTCATTTTACTGCTGAGAAATTGAGGCTTTAAATGACTTGTTCAAAGGCACTAAGGAAAGAGGGAGAAACTGTGGGTATGACCCTGGTACTATCTGACTCCAGCTGCCTCAGTGATATAATAACATCCGCAAAGGAGAAAACCAGAAAGCACAACCCTTATTCTTCTGTAAAAACCACATTTTTAGAGAGAGAGAGAGAGCGAGAGAGAGAGAGAGAGAGAGAGAGAGAGAGAGAGAGAGAGAGCATATAAACATATGCATATGCATTATTATTATTATTATTATTATTATTATTATTATTTTGCTTCTGGGGATTGAACTCAGAGGCACTCATCCACTGAGACACACCTCCAGCCCTATTTTGTATCTTTATTTAGAGACAGGGTCTCACTGAGTTGCTCAGTGCAAGGCTGGCTTTGAACTTGAAATCCTCCTATCTCAGCCTCCTGAGCTGCTGGGATTGCAGGTGTGCACACTGCGTCTGGCTGCATTCTTAATGTTAATTAGTGATAGGGAGGGCAATTATGGAAACAGGCCTAATAAAGCTCCTTTAGGAATGATAATGAATATCCCTTTTAAAACATTTCTGTTTAATAAAAGCATTTCCATACTACTTTGATACTTTTTTTGGCCCAGTTGTAGTCTACAATAAGACTAACTTAATTCTTACATGTCATCTGATACTGTCCCTTCTTCCCTCCCCACCTTTATTGGACACTAGCTTGATCCATGTCCTTATTCTGCCCTAGTCCCTTCTTCTCTGATCATGGGGACCACTGAACTAATTCTGAGCTGGTATCAAGGATGTTCCCTGTCCCAGACCCGATGACCTCATTGAACTCCTGGCCTTCACTTCTCTTTGCAGCAGGAGAAGAAGTCACCATCTACAGGCTGGAGGAGAGCTCCCCTCTGAATCTTGATAAGAGCATGTCCTCTTGGTCTCAGCATGGAAGAGCTGCAATGATCCAGGTGTTGTCCCAGGAAGAGTTGGACGGGGGCCTCCGCAAAGCCATGCGAGTCATCAGCACATGGTCTGAGGATGATGTTCTCAAACCGGGACACGTTTTCGTTGTGAAGTCTTTTCTCCCTGAGGTCGTGCAGACTTGGCATAAAATCTTCCAGGAGAGTACAGTGCTTCATCTTTGCCTCAGGGTGAGTCTGAAGTTCAGAGACTCAGAGCCAAGAGGGACAGGCCAAAGAAAGGAGACTTGGCTACATCTTTTCTAAGACTACCAATCCAACTTGAAGGAAGTCTAGTATTATTTTGAAGGTGGTGAATTTTGTTGTATTTGTTTTGTAGGACTTTCACTTTTGAGGGAGTGGTTGTAGCTAAATAAGGTGAAAAATCACATTTGGGGAGCTTCTAGTGAATTCTGTGATCGTTAATCCATAGGTGTCAGTAAATGTACACACACACACACACACATTTATATAATATCAATAATCCTTATTTTGTAGGAAATCCAACAGCAAAGAGCTGCTCAAAAACTAATCTATACCTTCAACCAAGTGAAACCTCAAACCATTCCCTACACACCGAGGTAAGGAAATCTTGGCAAAATGGCCCTTCATTTTAAGTAGGAACTCCTATTAATCTCTTCTCAGCCCATTAGTTATGAGAAATATCAGACCCATGGGAAAGTCTCCCATGGCTTTATTTTTGTGGTTCTTCCATAGTTATATAGACTGGAAAAAAGAGAATTAGATGCCCCAGAGATGTGTTGGCCTACATCACTAAATTTATGGGAATGGAAAAAAAAAAAGTTCAGGTAGATGCCATCACCACCTTTTCGATTATGTAAAACAGGCAGATCCTGGATGTGTTACTAATGTCCAGGATCAGTGTGGCAGAAAAGCATCTCTATTTTAAGCATAGTTTCTCCCTCAGTGTCTTAAAGAAATTAGGAACTCTGTAGGATTGAACTCTGGTTACTTTTACTTGAGTGTTTCCAGAGAATTGCATTCACTCATCAAGACACTTAATAATTTGGTGCTGAGGACTTAGGGTAAAACTTCATTGCTTACTGACAAGGAATGTCATGCAGTGTGACAAAACAAGTTGGGTCTAGCCTGGTGTGGTGGTGCATGCCTGTAATCCCAGCAATTTGGGAGGCTGAGGCCGGGGGAATTGCAAAGTTCAAAGCTAGTCTCAGAAACTTAGTGAGGCCCTAAGCAACTTAATGAGACCCTGTCTCACTAAAAAATAAAAAGGGGTCGAGATGGGTTCAGTGGTTGAGTGCCCCTGTGTTCAATCCCTGGTACAAAAAAAAAAAAAAAAAGTTGGGTCCAGGATTTATAAAAGGGTTTGAAAGTTTTCTCAAAGAGAAGGGAGGCAAGTAAACATGGGAGAAACCCTCCTTGTCTTTGTATTCCGTTCCTTCCCTTCCCAGGAAGGGCAAGGTCAAGTTCTCTTAGGTTTCATTGGTCAGTCTTAGGCGAGCTCTCCTGCTGTGGACTGTCCTGGAAGGGAAAGCCTGCTTTGGCTATCTTCTAGGGGATCATGGCTTCTTTTTCCCTCACAGGTTCTTGGAAGTTTTCTTAATCTACTGCCACTCAGCCAACCAATGGTTGACCATTGAGAAGTACATGACCGGGGAGTTCCGAAAGTACAACAATAACAATGGAGATGAAATTGCCCCCAGCAATACCCTGGAGGAGCTGATGTTGGCCTTCTCTCACTGGACCTATGAGTACACCCGGGGAGAGCTGCTGGTTTTAGATCTGCAAGGTAATTGATGACCCATGACTTGATACAATAAGTATGAGGCAAAGTTCAGAGAGATCCAGGTTGGGCAATGTATGGGGTTGCTCTCACCAGTTTAGAAGGGAGGTGGAGATATTGGGCAGTGGTGATCATGAATACTTACTATGTTGTTTCCTACTTTAAGGGGAAAATGTAAGGAGACAAGTAGCTGCTTAAGATGTAAAGACATCTTAAATTTTAAAATAAATGGGGAATGATTTTTGTATGAATTTTTCCAGTTTTATGGCCTTGCCTTGCTCTTATGTTCATTGTAAAATTTAGGCACACATTTGTACACATAGGGAAGTTTAAATTCTAGGCATTTTGAATTTATTGCCTTAGCAATTTGTAGTTTAGCTTGCTCTCTTTGCTCTGTCCCTTGATATGACAGTTCATGAAAGAACACACTCAGCCTGAGAGAGGCAACGCACTGCACTCTTATTTAATGGAAACCTTTGATCAGCACATCTCCCCACTATCAACACCTCACATGTGACTTCTAATCCTACAGCACAAACAGTATCTCCAGCAGACTTTCCTTGCAGGGACAGAACAAAATATGTATTAAGGTCAAAGTTTTGTCCTTGGGCTCACTGACTAGGGCTTTGGTTTTAAATAAGGGATTTAGTGCAGGAACTTTCAGAGAAGTTATATCATTTAATCCCAGAAGCAGCACCTCAAGGTAGATATTATGGGGAATTTAGGCCCAGAAAGTTTAAATAACTTGCCCAAGGTTGCACAGCTACTTAAAGGGAAGCCAGGATGCAGATTAAGCTGGATTGACCATCTGTGTTCTGTTCTTTTTATTCCTTTAAAGAGTTTCTTACCTAGAGGACGCAACCATCTTATGGCTCATTGAAACCACTTGGGCCTTTTTCTTGTCCTCTATGACTTTCTCAGCTGTCCAGTTCTGGTGTTCTATGCTGAAAGCCAGGCTTGGAGTCTGGGGAATGTTGAGATAAATAATCCAGGGGAATCATGAGCAATGTCCAGTAAGACTTCAAAGTCACCTTGAAATTGGCATCTCATGCTCAAGGATGTACATGCACTTTTTAAACTACAAATACGTACTTCTGACCTTTGAGATTTCTGCTGTTCACAAGATCAGATTATATTTCTATCCCTCAAACACAATATTTCAGGAAGCAATATAAACAAAATTAAAATGACCATCATGACTCAGCTTTTTAAACCAACAAGAATTGGATCCATATAAACTCTGAGTGAGGCTGCCTAAGGCAACTGTTTTTGTGGCTCAAGTTTGGGAAAGGTTGATTGTTTTCATCTGTACTTGACTGTTTGTGCTTTGAGTTTTGGGTGGAGTTGATTCTAAAACAAAAGCAGAAACAAACAAACAAACAAAAACAACCAAAGAAAAACTTTAAGGAATTAATGATGACTCTTCGGTGCATTTTGTATTCCACTTGAATAGGTTTTTGTTTAATGATGTTTATGTTTGGGGATTTTTATGTCTCTTAGTAATTCAAAGTGACATTAAACAGAACAAATGCTGTGCTGATAGTCTTGGGGGAAAAAAGGGAATTAAGTTTATTCTTTTACTGAGCAATTATGTCAATTGCAGAAATAGGCCACTCCAAATAAACTATGTCAAAACATTGACCTTCAAAGAAGGGAAGAGTGGACATCAGAGAATGATCATGATGAAATTTGAGATGCTTATCAGAGAGTTGTGGCTAATTGGTTAGGCCTGAGTTTAGGAAGAATATGAGTCCTGTAACAGTAATTATAAGCAGTTATACTATTAATACTGCTAGCTAACATTTACTAAGAACTTATTTTTGTGCCAGGCACTTGGCTAAAAGCTCATGTGCAATATCACGTTTAATCCAAACCAGGTTGGAAAGGAGAAAATATAACATGTTTTTAAAATCTCATAATGGGTTTTCATTCAGTTTCATATTGTATTTAATTTATTTGTATTTCTGATCTTTGGAGAGAAGAATTGCCTAGGAGGTGGGGGTGAAAGATGTGAAGCTGGGTAGAAGCCCTTGGGAGGAGGAGCTTTTAAGTTGCAGTGCCAGAGTCTGACTCCTGGCTCTACCGTGAATTGATTTCATGACCCCAGGAGTGGCTTTCGAGTCCGACCTGCCTCTTTTGTAAATGGGAAAAATAATATTATGCACTTAAGTCATTAGGCTATTGAAGAGTTCAGGTGAGACAAGTTCTTGCAGGTAGTAAGTCCTCAATAAATGTGAGTTATTGCTATTTTTATCTCAGTCTCTGCAAGGTTCTTTAAGATGGAGGTTAATCATTAGTGGGGTTCTGGTGCTACTGTAGGGAGACCCCAACTTAGGTCTCTGTTCTTTACTGCATTGAGGAGAAGAAGGCAGGGGAAACAGGCAGTTTATTCTTTCAGTCTCCCTTCTTTCTCCTCTTAAATTTCTTACAAGAGAGTCCCAGTCATTAACCCAGAAATTGCCACACCAGGCCAAGAAACTGAGCTCCAAGGAGAGGTGTGACCAATTTCACATCATTTGTAATTATACTGAAGCTTTCCGGTCTTTTTCCACTTAAAAATCCTGCATATGAGGTTCTGAATCATCATCATTATACTTGAAATCCACTGTTTAATTCCCAGCAGTAGAAATTAAAAACAATTGTATTTCAAATTACCGTGGTGCACAGCTTTGTTTTTTTTTTTTTTTTTGTGGTGTATAGCTCATTATGTTTTTCAAGGGACTTTTGGAGATACAGTATTAATTTCTTATTCAACAAAGCCATTTCCAGAATAAGTCAATATCCACCACATTATCATAAATTGTACATCAACAAAGAAAGTAACTTCTTTGCACAGATGTAGAAGATAATTGATGGATTCAAAGTTGATTGAGATCAGAATGCAAATTTGTGAGTTTTCTCATATTACCTGGATACTGTTACAGTCAGTAGAGAGTTGCCTTGGGGGACTTTTAGGTGTTGAAATACATCATTTTCCCATGTTTTCCAAATGTTCAGAGAATATATGTGTTGGGAGGTCATGATGGTAATTTTCTATTTGGTTGTTCCTGTGTAGCTGGGAGAAATAGAGTGGCAATGGTGGTGGGTGTGACTATGTGGCTGCTGGTGGTTCATTGGTGTTTGGGTGGTCTCTCTCTCTCTCTCTCTCTCTCTCTCTCTCTCTCTCTCTCTCACACACACACACACACACACACACACACACACACAAACACACACACACACAAAGATACACATACACATATTCAGAAGGCCCATCTTCCATTGGAGGGCCCCAAAATATATATTTAGTAGTTAAACTTTGAACTGTTCAGTTGAGTTTGTGGATACTCTATCCTCATTCTTCTAAGGTGTCATGTTTGTTAGGAAATGTAGTGCTTTAGGGAAATAGGATAATCAGAAGCATGATTTTACCAGTGGCAAAAATATAAAAAGTTTAATTTTATAAGAGGTCCTTGATAGAATAAATATGATAAAAATAACAGTTAATATATTTTAGTTTCATATGTGTCAGATAATCTGCTAAACAGTGTGTATACTATTGTTCATTTGATACTCTCAGTAATCCTATAAGATAAGGCACAGATTTCCCACTTTCAGACGATAAAACTGAGTTTTAGAGAAATGAGGGAAAGTCCCCAGGTCCTCCCTACTCGAAGGTGCTGGAGCTGTGAGTCCTTTGACTTCTGTGACTCTGATTTAAAGTAAACAGGGGCTGACATGATTTTGATGGACTTTTTTTTTCCCCCTACAAACCCCCCTTTTTGTCAATTGCTGTTATCTCTTCAGCTATGGTGTGTCCTCCTAGCTTAAATTCACACTTTACTTAGATACCAGCCTAAGTTTTCATCATTGCTGTAAACTCCAGGCTTGATGTTAGGTCTGCACTCAAACAAGTAAAAGGTTTGTTAGCCTCTCTACTGGTGGTACTTGGGGTATCTTTCTGCCTGTCGTGCTGTTTACTTAATTCATGGTTAGAAAACCAGCATCTCTCTAGGCTCTTCCTTTCTTATAGGAGTGGTGAGAAGAACACGAAAGGACCAACCTCTTCCTGTGATTTTATTCAGAAGGGATAAGGGATGAGCAGAGCAAGTTTTGCATACTTCCTTTGAGCTATATTTCAACCTTACTTTATTTTTTCCCTATTCAAAATCAGTGTGAAGTTAATATGCTAGGAGTTTTTTAAGGCGCTCCTGGGTCAAATTCACAGGGTAAATGGATTTTGATGAGAAAACAAATTATGCCTTATTTGCATTAACTGGTAACTGAAACTTGTCATTTTCTTCAGTTACAGTAGACCACATACCACAGTGATATTAGCAGTACTTGTGTTTACAATAGAAATTACAGATATTAACATAGTATTTACAAAGATGGCAGAAATCTCAAAATATTGTTAGTATTTGTCACATGTTGGATGTTAAAGTAGTTCATAGATCCAGGAGAAATCCTGTTATTTAATTTACTCGTAAAGAAGCACATGTATTGTAATACTGTAATTAAAAAGTATTTTGATAACTGCATTTCCATGCCATTGGTTTCCTTTATAATCCTACATATTTAAATCATGTAAAACATTATTCTGAGAATGGGGTCCCTTACCCTTACCAGACTGACAGAGAGGGGACATGACACAGAAAAAGTTAAACACTGCTGCTCTAAGCTCTGACTTGCTTTGTCATTTTCCTGGGGAAGTCAGTTTTTAGGGGAAAAGTCTGTAAGGATTATATTTTCTTGTGGAAGGTTTAACGTATTTAAATATACAGAATACAGAAATATTTTTAAAATAGTGTTTAGACAGTGCTGTGGCTGTGGCTCAGTGGCAGAGCACTTGCCTAGCATGTGTGAAGCTCTGGGTTGGATCCTTAGCACTGCATACAGAAATAAAATAAAATAAAATAAAGGTATGTTGTCCATCTACAATTACAAAGAAAATATTGGTTAGACAACATGAGTTTTAAACAGTGGTTAGAAAACATGAGTTTCTTTCATGAAGTACAATATATACCAATGTTGTAAAGTTCACATAAGTTTTAAATAATCTTCCCACAAAGCTAATCTCTTTCAAACACAGAACTAGAGCAAGTTAGAGAATGATCTCAGACACTGTAGTATGGTGCCTGCAATGTCACCACCATTGGAAATCAGCCTCCTCGCCACTTGAATTTTATGAGATTCACTTTGGGCATTCATCCCTGTTTTTTTTTTTCTTTTTTCTTTTATATACAATTTGCTTTAAATTGAACCTATATTATCTGTTAAGGCTTTGGTGTCACCTTGTAACAAGTAAGTTTTATTGAAGACTCATATATTCAGAAAAGTGCTGGTAGCTTAAATTGAACACAGAGGTGCAACCAGCAGCTGATCAACAACTTGGTGTTGATTCATTGTAGTGTTTGTAAGTGGTGTTAATAATTTGATGTATCCCTTTGATGGAGCAGAGGCTGTACTTGCAAAACCTCATAGCACCTTGCACCTTGCTGAGCACTGATGGAGTCCCTCTAAGGGGACTCTGAATCAACGGGAGGAACACGACTTCCCTCAGCTTTAATCTGGTTCTGATCATGGATGATCCAAGAGACCTTTGACAAATTACTTAATCTCTTTGAACATCAATGTACTCATTGATGTAAATGAGATTCACATGTAAAATTAGGATATGAGACTAATATCTTATGATTGCTGAGAATTAGAGAAAATAGAACTAGAATGTCTAATGTGCACAAGTGGCAAATTAATGGCAGATGTCATTATCAATAACTGTGAACACACCACCAAAACATTCATTTGTGGTCTACACGTTTATTATAACAGAGGGGATTGTGGGAGACAGTGCCTTCACTAAAATTTCCAAACATTCCTGGACAATTTTTATATTAGATTTAATTCATATGATGTTTAATTTACTACACAGTGATTGTGAGATCAACAAAAAGATGCTAAGACTTGATTATTATTTTCTTGAACTTATAAAAAAGTAAAACCTCCATTTGCTAAGTGAATTTTGTTTCTTCTTTTGAGGTGTTGGAGAAAATTTGACAGATCCATCTGTTATAAAACCTGAAGACAAACAGTAAGTTAATTTATGTGTTATCATTTAGAAAATCACATTTAACTTGTACATGTTTCTTTTTAATTATTCTTTAACCCTTACATAAAAATGTAAAAATTATACATATAATAGGAAACCATGTAATGTTTCAATACATATATACACTGCATATTGTTTAAATGGTACATGGTTTTTAAAATAATTTATAAACATACAGCTTGTTGCCTAGATCCTAGAAAGATTTTGAAGCAGCTTTTGTATATAGGTCTAAAACAATAAGATTTTAGATTAGAAAATGTGGGTAAAAGGAAAGTATGGAAATAAAATCATTAAATCTGGAGTTGGGTTAGTATATATAAATGGAAATTATATAGTAGTCAGAATTTGGTTGCAAATTTGATGCTGAGTTTCCTAGTGTCCCAAACACAAGAGAAATGTGCTTAAGTTTAGCTTGTATTGGCTTTGACATGAAAACAGTGTCCTGTGAGAAGCACAGTTGCCTTTGTTGTCTTCACAGTGGAATCATAGCATCTTATCATGGGCAGCATCTTCCATCACTTGCTTATAAAATGACAGCTGAGGACATAAGTGTGCTATCCAGTCACAGCAAAGCTATGAGAGGTCAAAACAATGGGGCTGAAATAACAAGCATCAGGTTGTCCAGCTTAATTTACAGCCAAAGTTATATAGAAGGAGGAGTTGTCTGCCTGTCCTTTGAATTCCCGAGGGCATTTTGTCCCATCAGCAGGCTTTTTGAAAGACTTGACACTAAAGGATCTGAGGTTGTGTTCTTCTGTTAAAGGTGGAGTAAAAAGAAGTGATGGTGCCGATTAAGGACCGCTCAATACGGCAGACAACAATGGTTCTCAAATGTGAGTTTGCATCACCATCACCAGGAGAACTTGTTAAAGCGCAGATTGCTGGGCTCCACCTCCAGAGTTTCTGATTCAGTAGGTTGGGGGTGGGACCAAATAATCTGCACATCTAACAAATTCCCAGGTGACTCTGATGCTGCTGGTCCATAGACCACACTTTGAGAACTGCTGGCATTTAACATTTTTACTTCTTAGTCATCTTAAGTATCTATATGTGGTTCCTAGGTGATAGAAAAAATATAAAACTACATTTGTGGGCAGTCCTTATACAATAAAGTCTGACGATTTTACTTTTCCTCCCCCAGAACTCAGAGATGTGCACTGCTGTAATGCTCTGTTATTTTACTGAATCTAAATTTGGTCCCGCTTATAGATTTCTATGCAAAAGCCTATCTACTAAGTATATGTTGGATATTTAATTGGATTAGGTGAGCTAGAGAAGGTGAGGTGATCATATTGCTCATATGCATCATCTAATTCTCATGATCTTTATTTGACTATGGCATCCATGTTGTAATCATTAGGGTACACATTAAGGCTTTATTATTTTTCACCTTAATAGGGCTAAAGTTTTTTTTTTTTAACCTAAGAATATTATTTCTTCAGTAGCCCTGTGTGCCTTGGGTTTATAGTAGGAACCTTGTTCTGTACATTCTTTATGATTTTGCAGTAAAAATTTTGTGCACATATTATGAACCTAGTTTATACATATTCTCATTCATTAAATTCTGACCTTGGCATATATCACTTAATATGACCTGAATAGCCCATATTTTTAGGATTCCAAGATTCTGTTATCCCACTTGACAGTTAAGTATTTAATTGCATTCTATGGGCAGTAAGTCTCAGTTTTTATTAAGGTCTCCTGGGGAAATTAAAAAAAAAAAAAGATGCGCAGGATTGGCATCCAATTAGAATCTCCAAAGATAGGGCCCTTATGTCTGTATTTTTTAAAAGTTCCCGATGTGATTCTGTGGGCAACCAGAGTTGAGAATTTTCTGTCTTTACCTTTTATGACTTGAGGATGAGAACTCTGGAAACTGATGGGATGGCATCACCAAGTCCTGCCTGGTTTTGTGGGACCACCCAGTTTTGGGTGCAGTTAGTCTTCATGGTGACAATAACAGAAAGTCCTATTTTCTCATGACTCATTAGTTCAACGAGAATGACATCTAATTAATTCAACGAGGCACTTCTATGTCAGAAACCCTGGCTACACAAAGCATGGACCTAGGACCAACAACAACAGCTTCATGGGAGATTGTTACAAGTGCAATGCGGCAGAACTCCCTTAGACCTATAGAATCAGAATCTGCGTTTTTGACAAGATCTTCCCGTGATTTGGTGTGAATTAAAGTTTGAGAAGCACCAATTTAAGCCAACACTTTCACATATGTTATTTATTTTAGCCTTTGCAACAACATTGGAAGTAAAGCATTTTCAGTCCCAGTTCGCAAATGATAAAATTGAGTCTCAGGGAAGACAGGACAATAACTTGTGTATGAGGAAAGGGAGTCAAGATAAGGGAATAATCCACTATCAGAAGGAAAGGTGTTTTTTGTGGTATATATTCTAATATTGTTTCTCATGCCTATTGTCTCAACTTTCTCTAATCTTCTGCCTGTTTTATTGGTAGTTTGAGTTTATATCTTTTTAGATTACTGCCTTGATGGTTTTGGGCATTTGACAAGCATGAAATGATGAGATGTTCTTTAGTAAATCTATGTATAGATGGCACTAATTAGCGTTTCCTCGCGTGTGGAACCAAGCGACCACCTGCTTTTCCTATGTTGTGAAAAATCTGGAAAACAGCTAGTTGCATTTTTTTTTTTTCCTTAACCTGATTATCTGGACTGCAGGGCCCAGGGTTTTCTGTAAAGTGTAGATGCAAATGAATGTGCCCGCAATCTTTTACGCTCTGCTGCATGGTGGTGGGAGCGGTCGAATCCCTGATATATTCATTTTGGAGTAATTTTGATTCTTTTGTCTTGACTTTCACATAGCTCCTAGGGGAAACTGATTTAGCTTAGAGCTTTTATCTGAGAATCAATGTTATTTCTAAGTTGGGGGTTTTGATTCTTTTTTGGGAGAAATGGCAGATAATGAAAGGCAAACAGGGACATGATGGAGAGACTAAGGAAAGGAATCCTTTGTTGGGAATGACTAACTAATGCCTTTAGTTTTCACTATATTGGAATTGTAGAGTTCTGGTCTAAATACCGAGCAATTCAACTTTTTTTTTTTTTTTTTTTTTTTTGCCACCTTCCGTTTCACCTGATTGAAGTAGTGCCTTACCAGATGGGCTGAAAGGGAGGCATAGCTAACAAGAGGCAGCGTATGAAGCCTGGTAAACACCACCAGAGCTGTACTTTGTAAGAGCGATTGAGTGACCAGGAAAGTTAATCCTAAGTGTCTTTCCACTCTGTCTTCCCAAGAGATTTCCTCCACCTACTCACCACAGAGCAAAGAGGCAATCTGAGATCAAACTGACATCAGCCCTCATTCTGAGCTTGGCACATCTTCAGAGCAGCTACTGTTCTTCTGCCAAAAGGAAGTGGAAATTGAGATAAATGTTTCAATACTTGGATGGAAAAAAGTCCATTTTTACACCATGTCCCCTTTGAAAAACCGCATTCCTTAGAAGCGAAGTTTATTGTTTCCTTTTGTGATAGTTTGCTTTGCTTTTTTCTTAAGACGTGGTATTTAAGAGTGGTAATTGAGTTCAGACTTTTTAAATGTGCTGTTTCCACTCTGCATGTCATTAAAATAAAATATTAGCTTTCATAAAGTTTCTTTGGAAGTGTTTCTGGTGTGCTGTGTTCCGTGGTGTGCAGAATGGCATGGTCTGAAGAATCATGGTTATAGGCAATATGATAATGGATGGACACAATCCTGGAATCTGCTGGAGATCTATTACAATGATAGAATATTTGAAATGTGCCTCACATATACTGATTCTATTCAGTGAGCATACCTGGTTTACTTCCATGTGCACATGGTCTAATAGTAGTTTTGTTGTCCCATAAAGAGCCCAGTTTGCAGCTTAGAAAGTGGCTTTTGAAAAAGCCATAAATACTGTCTCTAGGGTTCAGACAGGTATTTATTTTTGAGGAAGGTTTACTTTGAGAAAAGTATTTGGGTTTGCAATGATGTATATGCATCATTTTAGAAGGTGTGTTCTAATAGCAATTTTACTTTATACCTTACCTTTCCATATTTTACTAGAACATTTGGTAATGAATGTCACTCTCTCACCCCATATGCATTAAAAAGGGTTTCACTGTATTTTGTTTTAATGTGGTACATAGAAAATTCACTCTTCTATCAGATTAGCGTTGAAAATGAGTTTCACAGTAGGTCTTGGAGTTGGGTACAAAGATTTAAGTGCATTTGAATTTTAAATTTGCAAACCTAACATTGTTGCTTCCCCAAAGTGCTCTGTTCTTTGTTGGCTCCTTCAAGTTACTGGGTTACTATGGGATACTGTTCGGTATCTTAGAGAATCCTAGTTGAGCTCCTTTTTTCTTAGCCATGATCTAATTGATATTCTGATATTTCCTCTAGATCAAGAGGAATGGTGTTTGGACCAGCCAATTTAGGGGAAGATGCAATTAGAAGCTTCATTGCAAAACATCGTTGCAACTCCTGTTGCCGGAAGCTCAAACTCCCGGGTATGCCACAAACAATTCTATTTTTCTCTAAGTAAATCTCTCATAGAAACAACATCTATTGTAACCTGGGATCGAGTCGGAAATCTTAATCACATTTTTATCTCATTCACAGTCATTCGCAGAGCCTGACTTTCTGACTGCAAAATTTTCAAGACTCCGAAGGGATTAAAAGGACAGGGATTTACTTTAGGTTCTGCCAAAATGTGATAAAACAACATGGGGCCCAGTACTTGTCAGGGAAAAGTTTTACTGACTTAAACGCGCCCTGGCCTGCCCCTTTGATTCCAGCTTGCTCCTACCCTGGTACCCATAACATTTCAATTCTATTCTATTTTGCCATTGGACACTTGGGAGGGTGGAGTCTAGAGGGAAACAACAACTGTCAATTAAATTGTGCTTCTCACAATAAAAACTTGTCACTTTATTTAGTTTTTGCTGTGCTGGGGATTAAACCATGGCCTGGCATTTGCAAGGCAAATCTATTAGCACTGATCTACAACCCACCACATTAAACACATCTTGTGATTGCTGTTTAAAAACTCTGGCTAGATAATATGGCATAGCTTCTCTGAAACCAAAACAGACACCATGGAAAATATCCCTGATAAAAAAGCAAACAGCTGGAGGTCTCTGCCCTCCAACCTGACAATCCCAGCTCCATGATATTCTTTAATTTTGTCTCAGGAGGGGAGCTTCATGTCTGCCTCACCCTTTTCTTAGGTCACATCAAACTTGATCTGATACTGGACTTTCACATATTTTAAGCTAAGTAGCCCTTCCTGCCATATCAAAAATTATACCCTTGAGCTGTCTGTGGTGGCAATAAGCCTATAGTGCCAGTTACTTGGGAAGGTAAAGCAGGAGGTTTCTTGAAAAGCCCAGGAGCTAGCCTGGGCAAGGTAGTCAGACCCATCTATTAAAAATATATATCATACCCTCAATTGGAAATCAGTATGAGTACTGGTCATTCCCTTGGATGAAGCAGATATAAATTTATAGTGTAAAGGGAGGGAGGACTTTTTTTTTAATTGTAGAAGGACACAACACAATACCTTTTATTTATTTATCTAGGATGCTGAGGACTGAACTCAGGGGCACTCAACCACTGAGCCACATCCCCAGCCCTGTTTTGTATTTTATTTAGAGGCACTGAGTTGCTTAGTGCCTCACTATTGCTGAGGCTGGCTTTGAACTTGCTATCTCCTGCCTCAGCCTCTGAGCCTCTTGGATTATAGGTGTGCACCACTATGCCCAACATATTCTATTTATTTTTATATGGTGCTGAGGAAAGATCCCAGTGCCTTGCACATGCTAGGCAAGTACTCTACCACTGAGACACAACTGTAGCCTGGGAGAGGGAACTTTTGTGGGCAAAACTTAGCAAAAAAACTGGGTTTTAGAGCTGGTCTCCAGTTCCAGTAGGAATATAGTGCATTAGCCAGTGTGGGGGGGTCAGGGTGCATATGTTGGCTGGGGAGGTCAAAATGGAGCAGTAACAGGGGTAAAGCCCAATTCTCATAGTTACCCAGACTCTGTCTCACAAATCAAACACCAGACTAGCTGAGAGATCAGTACGCAGCATTTTATCCTCCCCTCTGGTCAGAAGCAGCCCAGGCTGGGGCTGGGCTGAGAGGTCTTAGGGCCTCCCGTGAAGGGCTCTATGGGAGGCAGGAGCTGACAAACCCTTGAGTTATCCCATGATTGCAAGTTGGACTCTTTAGCTGCATGTCCTCAGGCACTGGCCCGTCCCTAGCCTGATTCATTGTACTCTGGACAGGGCAGTCTCCATTCTTAAAGACACAAGCATTACATCTAATCAGCCAGGAGCCAGGGAGACTTGAGCCATCATATACTACTTCCAGTTCCTGAACCCAGTTGACTGTTCTGTCCCATTAAGGTTGAGATCATTTTTTAAATACACTGGTGGGTTTCAAGTAAGTGATTTGATAATTTCTCCATCTTTAGACATAATCTGTGTTTCCCTTCCAAACCTTACTTTTAAACCAACATTTAAATGGAAATAAGAAATATCTTTGTTTACTCGGATGTTTGTGAAATGGATTTTTAAAAAGTTTAGTTTGGGAAACAAGTTCAGAATTGACTTTTCTGATTTACTTTTCACACTTACTTATTTGTGGAGAGGCAGTTTAGAACAATGTTTAAGAGTCTAGGACCTAGAACCTGGCAGTCTGGGCTCATATACCAGTTCTGCTTTTTACTAGCTATTGGAACTTGGAGTTCAGTACCCTCATCTGAAAACTTGGGGTAACAGTACCTGTCTCATAAAGTTGGTGTTAGGATGGAGTTAATATATGTATATGTTCAATAGATGTTGATTATTATTAAAATATGTATTAATTTTATGACTGGAGGCCAACTCTAAAATCCAGTTTTTTTGCTAATCCCCATTTAACATTAAAAAAATGCAAAAAATGCATTTTCCCCCTTTGGTGTTGAAGCTGGAACTCGGGGCCTCGTGCACACTAAACATGTGCTGTACTGCCAAGTGACACACCTAGCTCCTTGGTAATATACATTTAAGATCACCAAATTTATTCAGCACATCACAATAAGTTACACGTTTAAAACTCATTTTCCTCCATGTCCTTCTCCCAAAGATTACCCCTATGAATGTTTTTCCAATTTCCTTTTTTCAAATGGAAGATGGAGGACTCAGGAAACATAGGATCTGATAATTGGATAAAACTTTTGTAGGTAGTACTGAACTTGAGGTATGTTTTTGTTACAGAAAACTGACCCATTTGGGCTGACCTCCCTGACCCTGCCCATAATGAAATAGTTTCTCTTTCTGAACTCTGGCCAGGTTATACCTTATGGGGCACTGTACATGAAATCAAACTACCATATCTCCCCTCCATGTGTCCAGTGCTCCCCATAGCAAGGGAGTTAGAGTTACACCTGGGCATTGAGGTGGGAGGGAGGACTTGGTTGGAAGTAGAACCCTCCCTGAACACTCAGCAGAGCCTCAAGTTGAGTATATCCAGAGGATATAATAAGTGTGTTTGTGGGGTATCCTAGAACTGTCTTGTCTTCCTTGCAGATTTGAAAAGAAATGACTATTCCCCTGGAACAATAAATTCTAGCTTTGGATTTGAGAAGGAAAAAGAACCAACCGAGGGGCCTCCAGCAAGAGAAAGGAGTAGAAATTCCCTAGAAGATCATACACGACTCTAAAAGAGGGAGAAGCAAGAAGATAATGGCCCTCAACCTTTCTGCCATGAGTTCTTTGGTGATGTAGATTGATGATGCAACACTGATTACATCAGATCAAGGGATCAGGATGGCTTTGTACTGGGACACATCTGTCCCTGCCCAGAGGCCTCATTGGTATATAAGGAACGGATTCTCCAGGATGTTGACCTATGAAGGATATTTGGCATGCATTCCTCTATCCTCAGGTTCCACAAGAAGACACTTGGACAAGTCAGCTGGAAATACTGTTTTTTTGATACCTCATTGCTTTAGCTGCTCACTTGGAACCTTTGGAGCGGAGTGCTGTGTGCTAAGGAACTAGGGGGATGAATTTAATTTAATTTATTTTCTCACTGTGTATGTAGACTGTACCCCCCCCCCAACTGCTGTTCACCACCTCACCCACACATTATTCTTATGTGTGTGTGTATATATATGTACACTAAGAAGTTATTTGACTTCTTCCTCTATCCTATTCAGTAGCACAGAGCTTTGACTAGCAACAACAAGGAAACAATGGAATAAGGGTGTATTTGCACAGATCAGAGCACACTCCTGTACCAACTAACCAGTAAAAGTTAGTATCCTGGTGAAATCTAGTTGGGTTTGAGTACTGTCAGTAATCTATGTGATGTCTGGGCATTTCGGGTTTCTCTAAAACAAAAAATGAAGGGAAATCTAAAACAAATGCCTTTCCTTTTATTTTTTGTTTTTTTACAAGGAATTGTAAAATTGGAGATAAATTAAGAAAGGGTTTCCCTTCCTTGATCTTAGGGGTGCTGTCAGTCATAGAATTGATTAGGTCAACCTCCATCATGCCACTTTCTTTTCCAGAGCTCTGTCTGTAATATTATAGGCTGAATCACTGCGTGTCGGGTCTTATGAAGAAATATATGCTTTCAGACTGAAACATGTTTTTCAGGTGTTTACTTTGCTCCAAGATGGAGTTCCGGTGGTTTTAATCTGGCTTGAAAACGTGTCATCAGTTTCTGATGCCCAAAATGAAGGATCTCTGGAAAGTACACTGTGTGGCATTTTGGAGGGGTCAGTTGTGCCTCTTGCACACTAGGTTGGGTTGCCCTACCTCAAAACAAGTATGAGCTTTGCACACAAGCAGAGATGGAGGGCTGGGAATCCTCTCCCCTCTCCCCCTGCCTCTCCTTTCTTATTATAACATGTTCCAATCTGCCAGCAGCAAACCTCCTGGGTTTGAAAAATTTCAGCTTATCTTTATCTTTAGTCTTTACATTACATATCTTGCTTCTGAGCCTGCTTTTCAAATATATGCTCCTGCATTCTTAGGTTATACTTCAGGGAGCCTGTTGCACAGTGGGTAGAAAATCAAGGATTTTGTTTGCAGTGATTTTGTCTGATTCTTTTGAGTTGCTTGCTATAAGGGTTAATCTATATTCCTTTGACTTTGGTCTGGGATGGTAGACAGTGGGAAATTTGGGTGATTTCTTGATTGACAGTGAGGGCAGATAAAATGTTAATATTTTATTCTATTTTATGAGTCAATAAAGATCAATTGGTACTTACTTCAGTGCTGTATTCAACTCAAATGGAAAGAGGCAATTTGTCCAAGGACCAAATCAAAGACATCAATTTATTAGCCAACTACTTGTTACCTAGGATAGAACCTAAAAGCAAATGCATTTTGATTTCAAATTTTTGTGGTGTGCTTAAAAAAAAAGAGTGAAGAAAAATCTACAGAATAACATTTTAAAAATGAACTGCTAAGGGGTGGGGTTGTGGCTCAGTGGTAGACCACTTGCCTAGCATGTGTGAAGCACTGGGTTCGATTCTCAGCACCACATATAAATATAGGAATAAAATAAAGGTCCATCAATGTCTAAAAGAAAAATTTTAAATAAAAAAAAAGATGAACTGTTCAGCAAAAGTCACTAGGATTGCTTGGAAGGCAGCTATGCTCATCACTATCCCACCAATGCAGACAACTAGGATTGCTTGAATACAATGTGACAATAACTTTGATTTCTGATCACTAGAGTGAAATGTTTATTTATTCAATTTTATTCAACAGATATTTATTAAGTGCCTTTTCTACATTGCATGAATGATGAGGATGCAGAGATGAACAGGTCATATCTTTGCCCTTAAAGAGCTTTATGTCTCCTACTTACTTTTGTTTATTTCAAATTTGCACTTCTACCAAGTGCTAGAATTTTTTATTTCTGGGCAAATGTTGAACTCAGAGATGTCTCATACACTACCTGCCAGGGCAGTATGTACACACTGAGACAAGAGAATTACGGCAAATAAGAAGACATAGCTAGGACTGGTTTTAGGAACCTGTGAAGAAAAACAGACCGCATAGTCCTTTTCTGAGCACAAAGCCTGTATCACAGATGGGATCTGAATCTGGGGACCAGAGAAACAGGCAGGATCCAGGAAATTTTCTACTGGGGCACTCACTGGGCACATAGGATTTTCTTTCCACGAGGCTGTACATGCCTGGAGTGACTTCTGCCCCTGCTATCTTAGAGCTTCCTTACAGCTCTGAGGGATGAAGTTTGATGTGGTTTTGAGTGTTTCTTGCCCTGTTGTCTTCTGAGGCTTTGCAAAAACAAGTACTGGCTGACCCAGACTTCCCAACATTCAGTCAATACTTTAAAAACTTTCTGTTGTTGTTGCTTGTGACTGTTATTTTAGAGGAAACTGGCTACTCTGGTTCTAGAAGTCACACCACAGATGTCCCTGTTATGTCCTGTGCTTTCAGACACCCAACCCACATCTAGCACAAAGCTGGGCACATAACACACTTTCAACACTATTTTTAAGAAAGAAGTAACAAGACCTTTAAATGATAGTGGATTTCATTCACTAGGTAATAGATCAGATTTGCATTTTTAATCTAGAAGAAAATGATTACCAATTCCTTAAGACCCAACACAATTCTTTTGATCTCTCTCTGTTTTAATTTTCTAGGAAATAGCTTTTAACAACCTACACCTTGTCTATTGAATTCCCAACCAGTTCTTGCCCTTATCACCATCAGTGACAGTGCCAGAGTGCAGTCCTTTACCGGTGACTATTGAAATGAGATGATAACTTCCCAGAAACTGCCTAGGAATAATCATCACTTTATTACCCTTTGAAAAGAAGATTGATAGAAAAGTCATTTGAAAGATGGTTCATTACCATGCCCTAGTACGATTTCTTTACTCACATCTCTCCAAAGCATGAGAAAGGGAGGATTATTCTCTGAGGTCGGAATCTGAAGGCTGTGTGTTTGCCTCTTTGAAGTCTTGGTATTTAATTTTCTGTAGTCATTTCTTGGGCAATTTTCTAAGAAACTAGTTGAAGCTAATTTATCATAAGTTAAAGTCAAATGACAGAAAAGATTTTTCCCCCTTAACAGCATTTTATTCCACAGAGGTTAGCTTCTGAAGGAAAATGAGACTTAAATAGCATTTCAAATCTCCAGCCACATGGGTGGGTACAGAGAATAGAGAGAATTCTGGAAACCACACTGGCTTTTTATTTAGCACAGTTATTATTTTGTGACTTTTCTTTCTAGACCACGATGTACAGATAAAATATTGTGTTTTTGTGAAACACCCTCCTAAAAATAATTAGATAGGTTGCTTAATTTTTCAAAGAAAAGCTGTTAGTGCTCAAGGGATAACAAATCTTGGTATCTATCATTTTCAGACTTGTAATATAAGTTTATATAATTTGGTTCACCTTTCTGTTAACCCCTAACTCTGAAATGGAGATGAAGATACTTACCTTTTCAAATGAAGGTGAATGATAATGAGAGAGCATTTATAAAGCCCTTTGAGAATCTCATTTAAAAATCTTCTGTGAACATGGGATTCAGTTCAATAAATAATAAGGGGTTTTCATTTTTGATATGGTGTGATCATTATTTAATGTTTACAGAGGATACTCAGTGGACCCGTTTCATTTCAAACACAAAAGTGATTCTGCTGTTTCTCCCTTCCCAAAGGGAAAAAGCTCATGGCTCTCTTTTTGGTTTGAAGCTTAATTAAATAGTTTTAAACCAGGAAATTCATGATATCACAGCATCTGCTACTTATTTTGCTTTTTTTAAAAAATTGATTGATTGATTGATTGATGATTTTATATGATTCTGAGAATCGAACCCAGTGCCTCACACATGCCCGGCAGGTGCTCTAACACTGAGCCACAATAACCCCAGCCCCTTATTTTGCTTTTTGATGGATTTAATTTGACTTATAGTTTTTGTTTGTTTCTCTGTGTCCAGAAAAAAAACCTCTTCTAGGACAAGAAGTAGAGTCCAGCACTGGCACTATCATTGGTGATAGTTTTGAACGTAAATAGCAACTTTAGAATCTTCCAAGATCATATAACTACCCAGTGCTAATTGATTATGCCACTGGAGCCACTGTGCAAATTTAGAAACTTACTGCTTGTTAAATGATGATTTTTTAAAAGTTCAGATTAATGGTGATTTAATTTTGTCAGTGTAGGTTTGCTTAAGAATAAGAAAATTCTGCCTGAGAACTGCCTGTAAAATTCTCATGTTCTCCTAGTGAATTTTTTTTATTGTGAATTATTAGAAATTATATGGGATTCCTTAGAAAACTTGGAGTGCAACCACCATTTGACCCAGCTATCCCACTCCTCAGTCTGTACTCAAAGGACTTAAAAACAACATACTATACCAACACAACCACATCAATGTTCATAGTAGCATAATTCACAATAGCCAAACTGTGGAACCAGCCTAGATGCCCTTCAATAGATGAATGGATAAAGAAATTGTGTTATATATACACAATGGAATATTACTCAGCATTAAAAGAGAATAAAATTATAGCATTTGTAGGTAAATGGATAGAGTTGGAGAATATCATGCTAAGCAAAGTAAGCCAATTCCCCAAACCAAAAGGTCAAATGTTCTTTCTGATAAGTGGATGCTGATCCATAAATGGGGGTCATGGGAATAAAGGAGGAACTTTGATGGGGCAAAGGGGAGGGAGAAGAGGAGAGGGGCCATGGGGACAGGAAAGATGGTTGAATGAGATGGACATCATTACCCCAGGTACATGTATGACTGCACGTATGGTGCTACACTACATTGTGTACAACCTGAGAAATGAAAAGTTGTGCTGCAATTGTGTACAACGAATCAAAATGCATTCTGCTGTCATATATACCTAATTAAAACAAATAAATTAATAAAAATAAAAAAGTTGTTTAAAAAAAGAAATTACATTAGTTTTAAAGTTTTAGCAAATATCATGGTAAAAATCCTTTTGCTAATGAATGTCCAAATGTGGATATAGTGATTGTCTTGGATGGAGGGATTGGGGGGAATCATCCATAATGACATTTTTGTTTGAATGTTAGCTTCTAATGGATCTATTTCTCTGTACCCTATTGATAGTCAAGCAAAAGATCACAAATCCTAGGAGTCTTTGGAGATCCAATGAAATCCCTGGTAGGTTGTCATTTTGGGGGATTCCCTACTCGCCCTTGAAAATTTGCAGATTAGGACTTGGAAGTGCTGGTAACAACAATGGAGATGAGGAGAAGAAATGACTGTCAGGTGTGTGTGTCTGCTGTGGGTGAGGTTACAGAGACGTGGATGGTTGGCAGGATTGGTGATGTATTTTACTGAGAGAGTAAGGAGTGGTGTTTTCTGGAAGCACATTGCAAATGCAAACAAACATGGGCTAGGCTTTGTGGGATGAGATGTTTGCCTACTGCTCCGGTGCTTCTGGGGATATTTTATGGTATAGGGTGGGAAGAGAGGTGTAGTCATGATTCAGGGTTTAGTTCTTAGCTTTGTGGAAGTGTTCATTTTCTATCCAACAAACTTTTTTGAGCCTTACCATGATGTCCTGACGCTAAGGTTAAATTTGTGAGATGAAATATGTCTGTCTGCAAGCTTCTCCAAGACAAATCAGGAATTCACCATACGTTGATTTACCATTGTTACCAGGTAACATGTATTGTGTGCTCACTATCTCCTCTATATTGTGCTCAGTGCATATTGTACACAGTCATTCAATCTGAACAATAACTTAATGGGCCATCTCTTCGAGGCTTTTTATATTGATTTGAAAATGTTGCATATGAGTTAAGTAACTTGACTAAGTCAGCAACCCAAGGAGGAGCCGGAATTTAGCGCTGGAGCTAATCAGTGACATAGAGAACAATGTGATCTTGACCAACACACTTAAAATTACTACAATGCGACTCGACGACAATGACTGGAAACAGAGATTTGAAAGTTGGGACCTAACTTTGACCATCAGATAAGAAAAATCTAAACTGGGAATTGTAGAATGTTTCCTGGTGTCCTCTTTGCTTCTGTTATATCAAGAAAATCTCTCTTGCTCCTTAATGCCATCTTTGGCCCCTGTGAGTCCACAGCAAAGCCGCTCCCCTTGGCATGTCTTGAGGTAGGTGCAGGAAATATAGTTTCTTTGAGGCTGGCATTGGATCTGCTAGCAAATTTTTTTCTGCCTCCTCCTCTATTTCTGTCATGGCTCCCTTTGGCTTTCCTAGACAATTAGATATTTGTTGGTCAACACAACAATACTTACCATTTGATATCATCTAGTGACCCGCTAGCTTATCAATTTATAGTGAAAAATAGAACCGATGCAAGCTTTACCAAACTGGCCATTACACAGTGTCTCTCGAGGTCTTGGAAGCTGGATTCTAATAAGAAGGTTGCTTGAAGTACATGGAATCAGAACAAAGATGGGTAGATCAATCAACTTTTTAATGGTGTTGGCTAAGACTTCTGTTCATCTCATCTTCTGCAGAGGGATAGGCCTATTAGTCAGAGTAGAATATTCAAAGTCTGAAATTCTTCAGCTTGATTCTAAAGGATGCAGCAGAATTTCAAGCAACTCTTAGGTGAGCCCTGAGAAACATGGATCATGATGAGAAAGTATTTTTTTCTTTTTTTTTAATCCTTTCTCTTCACTGTCTCTTCCTTCCCTCTCTCTTTTTTTCTCTTTCTTTTCTCTAATTTCCTCTTTTTGTCACATCTTTTTCCAACACACTGGCTACAAGGGTGATCCAAGATATATCATTAATTTTCCAACTGAGGCACCAATTTTCCCAGAATTGTAGATTTAGAAAATGTAGGAGCCAAATATAGATGAGGACCAAGAGATTAAAAGAGATTGTGCTTCACCAAAGTTAACATAACTGTTGTTAAAGGAGAGAAATCAGGCTTCCTAAATGACTATCAGTTTAATAATCACACTGATACATTAAACAAATGATATCCTCTTCTTTCAAAATTTTGTTTTGAAAAAAAAAATTCCAGATTAAAATTCTGTGATTAAATTTTTAGCTGGGAAAACTTGTGATTAAGATGGAGTCAAGTGAGATTTTTGCCTGCTTTTCAGTGAGACTGATTCATTAGATATGTGACTTCAGAGTGCTATAGTTGCAAAATTAGATTGCATATTAATTATCTTACTGGTTTTCTTGGCTTATTTGCATGTCTGTGTGTATTTGTATGTGTGGTGTGTGTGTGTTGTGTATGTGTGTGTATGTGTATGTGTTTACATAAATAGAAAGTAGCTTTTTGGGTGACCATGGAATCTTTTAAATGAAAAGTCTTGGATTTCAGTGAATGGTTCAAATATTTAATTTTATTTGAATTATCTATAATTATTTCCTTTTATATTTTGGAACTGGAATGCCCCTAGAGGCTCCAGTGTTGAAGGATTGGTCCCCAGCTGGTGGTGCTATTAGGAGGTGAGGCATAGTGGAGGAAATAGGTCCCAGGGGTCATGCCTTTGAAGGGTATGATGTGAACCCAGCCACACTGTTTCTGTCTCTGCTTCCTGGCAGCTCTGAAGTGAGCAGTTTTGCTCTTAAGCTTTTTGTGCTATGTTGTTTTGCCTCATCACAGGCCCAGAAAAATGGAACCAAGTGATTATTGATCAAAACTATTTTGAGATCCCCACTGAAATCTCTGAAATTATAAGCCAAAATGAATATTTTCTCCCTAAGTTGATTGTCTCAGGTATTTCATTATAGTAATGGAAAACTAACAAATTTCCCATTGTCAAAGACAGCCTCTTAGGTCTGTGGAGCCTTACTCCTAGAAGAGTCCAAATGGAATGGTAGAAATTTCTCTAGGCCTTTGAGTTGGTGTATTTGGGTTTGAAATGAGACTCCGCCATTGAGCAATTGCCAGTCTTGGGCAACTTGTTTGGCATCGTTAAATTTTGGTCTATCATCTGAAGATGGCAGAACAATCTATTAACATATTGTGTTTTCTTCTTGTTATTGGCATCCCAGGAAGATAGGTGGATGCTGGTGCTTTGGGACGCTGATGGCGTTTCACAGAGGTTGTGAGGTCCCTATATGACAACTTTCCTCCAAGACTTCTGGGAAAATTGATGGGGCTATAACTTGGAGTTGCTATGGATACAGGAAGACTACCTGGGAAAGAAAAGAGAGGCTTATTCCTGGAGATGGGAAGATGAAAGTGTTTTTGGTTAGATGTGGAGGGCTAGTTCATGGTTGTTAAGAGGACTAAGTTGGAACTATGGCCTAAGAAGTCACACACCATGATTGGTGTCCCTGCTAGTCCTGGAGCAAACCGAGAGAGCTGCTGTGAATGGATCACATAGGCCTGGATCGTGGGCCTGATGGCCTCAGAGGTAGAACATTTTTCTGTTCTCTAAGCCCCTGCAAACTATCTATCTTTGTTCTTACACGTTTTAGAATCCCAAAATATGACTTATATTGACTCTATCATGTGGAGAGGAGGCATATGTCTAGATTTAGAATATACGAGAAGGTGGCATTTTTGTACCTGAGTGCTTTGGAGGAAATTTATCACATTTATAACATAATGTCTTACCAAGCAGGATCATTTTCAGAATTAGAATGTACACCAAGCACTTGGTGTAGTGACTGGCATACAACAAACAGACCTGATGAGAAATTGTTAGTAATCATTGTTTATATTTCTTTTGTCTCATCCAGAATGATCTTCAACCCAAGATTGGTGGAGCTGGAGCTGCTTCATGTGAGAAACTAGATGGTTCATGACACAGATGCTGGAATGTCACAACTAAAAGGGTTCTTTACTAGCATGAAGCTAGGCAAAAATAAACAGACATGAAAATGTGATGACTGAGCACAGTAGATATTTATTTCTTGTTTACATAAAAGTCCAGGGCAGCCTAGGATGAGTGGGGGTTGGGGGATTTTCTGCTCCCCTTAGTCTTTATCGTATCCAGACTGACAAGGCTCAACCATCTTCAAAGATGGATCCCAACACAGCCCTGGGGCTCCTCAGCTGGTATACAGAAGGGGATAAAAAGGCAGAGGAGCACCCATGGGAGATCTTATGAGAACCCCTACAAGGAGCACACATCTTTTTATTCACATACCACTAGATAGAACTCATTCTGAGTCAGTCCCATCTGCAAAGGAGACTAGGGAATGTCACTTAATAGTATGTCCAAAAAAAAAGAGAAGAAGGACTTCAATGAATAGTTAGCAATCTCTGTCAAATTGGGGATTGTATATACAGGTCCAGTTCTTCATTTGATTTACTGGGACTTGTTGAAAGTGTAATATGGTTTCTGAGAGATGTATTCCAAGAGAATACATCTTAATAAAAAGTTCTCTGTATTTAGACACACTTTTGAATAACTTTCCATATCTTCTTACATATCTTGGAAATCTCATTATATGTATGTGTGTGTGTGTGTGTGTGTGTGTGTGTGTATACACATACATATGTGTATATATGTCTGTTTTTCTTTTCCCATAATTCACTCATGCTGGCAAAATCTATTGGATAAAAAAAAGTGAAATCTAATTGGAAAGAGAGCTGGTTTTATTGAACACTGTTGGCCCAGTGACAACTATAAAATATGTCCATTGCCACTCTTCCCCTCACTGCTTGACCACCCCCATCCTTGCCCTCTTTCTGTCCCTCCAAGCAACCATCATGTTGCTCTCCTTTCTAAATTGCACACACCCAGCTTGCTGACAAATAAGCTCTGAAGTAAGAGTGGTAATTTACATATGGAGCCTACTAATATACTATACAAATGAGGGTCCTGTGGAGAATGTTAATTCATTTTCTACCCTGCATGGCCTTGATCACTGTAACTTTTCATCATGGCAAGAGCTAAGATGGAGATGGAAAGATTGGATATACCGGAGGGATGGGGACTCACTAAACTCCATGAAGAGCGTTCAACATCATGTACATTTCCCCCAAAATAGAAGACATGAAAGTTGGATTCATAAGCTTGAAAATGATTTTTAAGATTCATCTTAAAAATTTATCAAATTTTAAAATTAGAAACATTTCGACTATGAAAATTTATTCACGATTTACCTTTTTTAAACACCCAAGAACCCTGACAGAGCTTAGGTAGACAGAGCTTCTGATCTTTCTGAAACTCCCTGGGGGTTGCTTGATTCCTTTATTGGTTCATTCATTGATTTATCATGATAACTACAATAAACTTTGTGCCTAGAATTTGTTGGCATTATGCCAAGATCATAAGATGGGTATTGGGTAGGTCTGTGAGAAGACAGACATATACACAAACCTCCATCCACCCAGCAAGAGAGAGAATTGAGACCTTTGCAAGATGTTGTTGGAGAGGAAAGGAAAGGCTTCCTGAAGAACGATAAGAAGTAGTTTACCTGGTGGAGGGAACAGCATCTGGGAGAGGTGTTTGGGAAATGGTGAGTAGCTGCGTGGCTAGTTTGAGGGGCACATGTTGGATAAGGTAGGAGGTAACAAGATGACTGGGAAGAATGTGCAGGTAAAGTTGCTAAAAGTCTTTCACGTTATTGTGTTAAGTTTGAACATGCATGTTAGGGAAGTTAGCATATATTTTAAACATGATTCTAGGTAGATTAGTTGATTAACTCAACAATTATTAATCACCTACTGTATACGAATTTTTGGCCTTAGAAGTATGATACTGAATAAGATATAGACCCTGCCCATAGGAACTTGCAGTTTAGCAAATGATAACAACTAGTAGAGATGGCTCTCACGAGTTTTTTTTTTTCAAAAGGGCTTTAATTGCTCCATACCATCAACCCCTTCCAAATTCACCTCATATCCCCATTTATGTTATCTTTGATAGGACTAATAGAAGTTCTCTCAATCTTATATAAAGTGTGCTTTTTTGAAAGCACACACTTATTGATCTATAGCATAACACTATATAAAAGCATTGCACCTATTATATAAGCATGAAAGGATTCCTAGTCCACACTTTTCAATATGTTTGCCTCGTTCCCACATCTGTCCTGTGTAGTTCCTCTGGAGTAGCTGTGCTGGGTTTCACTGTATACTGAGATAAGGTGTGCTACTATGTGTGTCCTGAGGGATGCACATCTCAAATCAATTGTTATAGCACCAGGTGGTAATTGCAAAAGAAAGAAAGAAAGCAGAGGCACTTAGGGTATGTAGTTGGGGGAAGACTTCCTGGAGTAGGTGTTGGGGTAGTGAAAAAAAGGGCATTTCAAACAGAGAACAAGCATTTCAAACAAGGATGGTTGGATTTGGCTGGGGCATCAAGTGTTCCAGAATGATTCTGCTGGCTGCCTCTGTGGAAGAGATATTAGAGGCTGAGAATCGGAGAAGGTTCAAGACATCTTGATGACTGAAAGGTTTTGAAGATGGTATTCAGGCTCTTTTGGCCAACACCTGTTCCCTTAAAATCATCCAGTAAATTCAAGTAAGATTTGGGAGGGAAAAGGGAAGCCCCTTATTGACTCAACAGAGATCTCTCATAAGTTCTTGCTCTGGTTTCAAGAAATCTCATGGGGGTTGGGGTAGCTCAGTGGTAGAGTATTTGCCCCATATATGTGAGGGCCTGGGTTCAATCCCTAGGAACACACACATATACATGCATGACAAAGTTTATACTGTTTTGTAACCCCAGTATAAACTGCTGCAAGAGTTCACCAGTGTTCTGTAAGTGATAGCAAGCTTAATTCCTAAATTCATTAATGATACATGGAGTTGGGGCTATTGGTAGGTAATTAGGACTAGATGAGGTCCAGGGGATGAGCAGTAGTGACTCTCTAGGAAGAGGAAGAGAAACTCGAGCTAGCATACTTCCTGTCTCACCATGAGATGCCCTCTGCCACGCTGTCATGCAGCAGGAAAGCCCTTACCAGATGCCGAGAAGATGCTGATGCCATACTTTTAGACTTACCAGCCTCCACAACTGTGAATCAAAAAAGCTTCTAGACCAAGTCTCAGGTTTTGTTTTGTTTTGTTATAGCAATAGAAAATGGATTAAGAAAACGGCCAAACATTTCATCTGTGAGATCTGTGAGGCTATTTTTCAAAGTTGTTGGTATCTCCTTCCTGACCTTCATGCCCTGGTCTAAGAAGTTAAGTGTTGTACATTTGACTTTAGATTTCCCTTGGCCTGAATGGACCATCTGGATTATTAATGGATTGACTTTCATTGGACCACAAGCCTGAACTGGGACTCCAGAGAAGAATACTGGGGAAAAACACACAAAAAAGATGGTAGGTGTGCATGATTTTAAAAGGTGGAAAATGTCCTTGCCTCTATTTAATTTTCAGAGACAGCAGAGAAAACTGAAGATTAAAGATTCTAGTGGGGAAGTGACATTTCAGTTGATCATTTCTCACGATGCCAGGGACCATTGGCCTTCCTCTCGTTGGGGTCTTGGGACACACACTTTTTCTAGGAGTGGGACACATCTCCTCTGCTAGTTCTGCCCAGAATTCAGTGTTCACCAAGGCAAGACAAGACCAGGAGTTTGCCTAAAGGAGCAAAAAAGAGACACAACAAACTGTCCTTAATTTTATCACCTTTCCTAACCCTGAACATTTCAAAATGTCCTGTCTAACCCGACACTTCCAGTAGTTTCTCTTCCTGCCAATATTAACAAACTGACATAAAACATCTTTGATTGGTTGCCTGATCCTTTGATCTCTGACTCCTGACCCTTGCTCCTCTCTGAAGCAATTCCTAAGTAGTGAATAAAATCTTAAACTGGGCCTCTCTGATGAGGTACTCTGGAATCCTAAAGGAAAGCATTTTATTGGGCTTTAGAAAATTAGCTGAAAACTCTGTACTGTTGCGGGGCACGGGAAGATCCCATAGCCACTTGCATACCAGGACAGGATGCTTTCCCCCTCTCGGGGAGGAAGAAGGCTGTAGAAGGTCAGGCAGTACCAGCAGGCCTTGCCCCTGTCTGCTGACACAGACAGCTTCAGTGCTTCTCATCTTATTTTTGGCCTCACTTAGGTACGGTAACCTCCCGCTGGTCTAGCCCTGATCAAGACATTCACCCTAGCCTCCATTCTGAGCCTCCCAGCCCGAGCTAAGATTTGAACTCGTGGTCCCAGAGTGCAGGATGGATTAGTGCTCAAGGGCTCCCACGCTGACTCCATCAAAGCTTTTCTCCGCACATCTCCATTATGTGAACAGCTCTGTTAACCAAACCTATTATCTTTCCCCCTTGGTTTTCAACTTGAGAAAGGGAAAGCAACTTCTTTAATGGCCCACAGATTGATGATTAACATTTTACATGTCCCTGCTGCTAAGTAAAAGAACTGCTTTGTGGACAGCGAGAATGCCCAGGAGAAGGAAGCGGGAGTCAACTTGGTTTATTAAGTTGTGCTGCTTCATTAATCACAATCTTTTTTTATGGCAGTGCTTAAAGGCCCATCCATTGTACTTCTCGGGAATGGGGTAGATCAAAACCAAGTGCTTTTAGTGCACCTTTGACATCTGGCATAGCAGCCGGCTATCTGCGATATTGCTCTCCAGCAGGATGGGGAGCTGCATTTACTGTGACCATGCTGGCCCCTCTGATTTAAGCTACTGCAGAGGGCAATGAATTACCTTAAAGGAGCTCCACTGCAGAACTCCAAGTTTTATGCCGGACCCCTGCCAGCTTCCCCACTTTATGAGTATGAACAATCAGACAATTGAACTGATTTGACTTTGCCACTCCTGGAGTTTCATTGCCGCGAACCTGGGGATGTAATGATGGCAATGCTAAGTGCCGCTCTGACTAGCAGCAGTGCCTGCTGCCCGTTCAAGTAGGGCACCCATTCTTGTTAGTGGAAAACGGCTCTGATTTGCAGCAAGGGGGAAAATAGATCCCATGCAATCACATTAACTCAACTCTGAATGTTATTTTCATTTAACACTGTGGAACCAGGCAGTGTCCCAATTTTTTTTTTAATGGTAAACTCATTAAAAGGCAGGGTTCTTTTGCAAGGAGTCTTACAGCACTGATGGAGAGGCACCTGCTAAGTCTGATACAGATTGCAGACATATACGCTTATAGAAACTTACACACATAACACACATATTTACCTATTTCACAGATAGGCTCAGGCTGTCTTATTCAAAGAATCAGCACAATAAATATTTTTTGAATTCATTAATTAATCTAAGATGATAAAACAATTCCCCTTCAAGGCACGAAAACTGTATTGACTTTTGCAACAATAAATGCTTATAAGACAATAAAATGCTATTTACCAGATTTCAGAGAAGGAAAACAAATTGTTATCCAAGAATTCTATATCCTACCAATTTATTGTACCTACGTGAAAATGAAAAAAAGATTCCAATGTGTGAGATTGCAAAAGAATAACAGCTACATACTTTTGCTGGATAAAGAAAAAGATTGTCTTCAAAGGCATTTGCCAGAACAGTCAAAAATGAGTAAAGCACAAAGAAGAAAATGATAATAATAATTGACGGTGCTAGGCACTCTTCTGGGTCTGTATGTTAATTCATTTAGTTCTTTTTGTTCAAACTAATGAGGTGCCTTCCACTATTGTTCCCCATTTCTAATGAGAAAGCCAAGGCATAGAGAGGTTCTCTTACCTTACTGCTCTAACCCATACCACATGTAAGAGGGGATGCCAGGGTTTGAACCCCAGCTGTCAGACTTCAGATTTCACACTAAACTCTTATGTTCTATAGCCCCGAATAAGCCTTTAAACACACTCACAGAAATTAATATTGGTAATTCCAAATGATGACTTCGCTTGTTATTTACTCAATGCTAAAAGAAGAAAAAGATTGTTTTGTCTCAAATGATATCATGCTGAACTCCACAAAAATATAACGAAAACAAAGGAAATGGAGTAATACACATCTTCAAAGCAAATATACTAAACTCATTGCTCAAAAGGGAAAACCAAAACTAATCATAATATTTTTAAAATATATTTTTTAATTGTAGTTGGACACAATTTATTTATTTTATTTTTATGTGGTGCTGAGGATTGAACCCAGTGCCTCCCATGTGCTAGGCGAGCGCTCTACCGCTGAGCCACAACTCCAGCCCCTAATTATTTGATTTTGATACTGGTGATTAGATAATTATAGGATTAAGCATATTCTAAAAGGAAACAAACAAACAAACAAACAAACAAAAATGTCACTGTTGGAATAGCAAAGGAGTGGCCAGCCATACAGATATTTGGGAAGAACATCTCAGGCAGAGGAAGCTACAAGATTAAAGGCACTGAGGCAGAGCACAGGTGGTCAAGAAGAACAGGAGCTCATTTTAGTTAAAGATGGGTGAGCAGGGTGTGGCCTTTTGGGGAGATGGGGAGTAGTGGGGGAAGGTGCTGGGAAAAGGCAAATCCTACAAGTGACCTCGTATATCTGAGATTTTGCTCTGAGGGAGATGTGATACTCCTAGAAGGACTTGAGGGAAGACATGCTACAATCTGTTGGAGTCCTGTATGGAGAATAGTCTACCTGGAGCAGGGGAAGAAGCAGAGACCTCAGTTATGAGACTACTGCAATAGTGAAGAGGCAAAGTGATGGTCCCTGGTTTTGGGTGGCAAGTAGATGGGGGGTAGGGGTATCTACTGGATCTAACCCAGGAGCATTCTACCTTTGAGCTACCTCTCTAGCCCCTTTTTAAAAATTTTATTTTCAGACAGGGTCTCATTAAGTTGTTAAGACTGGCCTCAGACTTGCCTCAGCTTCCTGAGTTGCTGGGATTATAAGCATGCGCCACCATCCCTGACGTGGATCATCATGTTTTAAAGGAAGAACAGTTTGGATTAGCTGACCATTGGATGGATGCTTGAAGATTTTTTAACGCATACACATTTATTGCATTTATTTAATTATGAATCTCCTTTTAGCAAGTTGCCTGTATCACATGGACCCTCTGGATCTGAAATCTGTTTATTTTCTAAGATTATCCTTGATCATTCCTCCTATTTGATTTGTTCTGTTTTCTTTCTTTATCCAGAGATCTCTGATTTGTTCATTGCATCCAGTTATCATTTCTCAAATCATTTTTATCTCTTCATTCTTTCTCTGACATTATCTAGGTGATTCCAACATTCATCTCTTTGTTTTGTTTATCCTGTTAATCAGAAATTTCCATTTTTTTCCAGTACCAAAGGAATCATTCAGTGTTGAATAACCGATTAAATGGTTGTTTCTAAGCCAGGGTAGACCACAGTCTTGAGATTGGAGACAGGGAGGGAAATGACAGCACAGGCCTCAACATTCAGTAGATGGGGATACTGAGGCCTAGGGATCCTGAAAGAAGGAAACCCTGGACCAGGGCTGGCCAAGCAGCCAGGGAAGGTCAAGGTCATGCTTAATCCTATACCTGCTCCTCTTTGAGTCAGCAAACAGGTTCAAGCAGACTCAGCTATTGGGATTCAAGTTCACATAGAGAGAGAAATGGGTAGGAACAAATGGATTCTAGAATTTTCTTCACCTAAAGACAGACATAAATCAATTTAAAAATTACGATTCTCAGAATTGATAAAATTGCCAGCACAGATAAATGTGTAATTCAATTCTCATTCTAAATGCTGATGTCTGTGATCTAGTTTGAAAATGTGTCCCAGAAATTCATGTGTTGCAAACTTATCCCCAAGTTCTTATGTTCATGATATTTGGAGGTGGGACCGTAGGGGGTAATTAGAATTAGATAAGATCATGAGGGCGGGGTCCCCTCTACAGCATTAGGAGTTTTATAAATGAGCCTATTCTTGCTGTGTCTCACCATGTGATGCCCTCTGTCATCTTATGATACATCAAGAAGACCCTCATAAGCGGTGGGGATATAGCTCAGTGACAGAGACTTGGCTACACTGTGTGAGGCTCTGGGATCTATTCCCCATCATGGGAAAAAAAATAATGATAAGGGTCTCTCTAGATGCTGGCTCCATGCTTGTGGAGTTCCCAGCCTACCCAAACAAACAACAAACAAACAAACAAACAAACAAAACCAAGAGCCAAATAAACCTTTATTCTAGCAACAGAAAATGGATTGTCTTTTTCTCATTCTCTTCCACTTGGCCCAATAATTTGATTCATTAAAAGTCTGTCTGTTTCATAGTTTTTTGAAGAGTCGGCTTTTTGTTTTATTGATCAACACTATGTTAGTTTGGATTAATTTCTGCTTTTTTTCTCTGCAGTATTTCCTTCTTTTGATTTTATGTGAGCTTAATTTATTGAGCTAAAAGTTTAGTTCAGTTTAAATATTATTTTCTAAAATGTATGAACACAGATTCTACTAAGCTCTATTTGGTTACATTCCATCAGTATTAGTATTTAGTATTCACATTTTTTTTTAATTTCAAAGTCACTTGTAATTTGAGTTTTGAGTTCCTCTTTAATCCAAGAGTTACTTAAAAGTTTGTTTTTAAAATTTTAAGTTCTTCAATTTTTCTTTTTTCTTTTTGGCAATGCTAGGGTCTTCATTTGTTGTTCAACTTCTAATTTTTCCATTGGGTGAATAATTTGTCATTTTTGGAATATATTGAGAATTTCTTTGTGACCCAATATGCCATCAATTTTTATGAATGCTCCATGAGTTTGAAAATAACTTGCATTTTTAAAATTATTGGGCACAGAGTCAAGTACTTATATATTATATCAAACTTGTTAGCTGTGTTGTTAAAAACTTGTCTAAATTTTCTTGAAAAAATAGGAAAAAGGTACACTCATACATTGCTGGTGGTATTGCAAATTGGTGCAATCACTATGGAAAGCAGTATGGAGATTCCTCAGAAAACTTGGAAAGGAACAACCATTTGACCCAGCTATCCCACTCCTTGGTTTATATCCAAAGGATAAAAATCAGCATACTACAGTGACACAGCCACATCAATGTTTATAGCAGCTCAACTCACAATAGCTAAACTATGGAACCAATCTAGATGCCCTTCAACAGATGAATGAATAAAGAAAATGTGGTATATATACACAATGAAATATTACTCAGCCTTAAAGAAGAATGAAATTATGGCATTTGCCAGTAAATAGATGGAGCCAGAGATATCATGCTAAGAGAAATAAATCAATCCCTCCAAAAAACAAAGGCTGAATGTTTTCTCTGATATGTGAATTTGCTAATTCACAATAAGGAGGAGGGCTAGGGAAAAATAGAGGTACTTTTGATAGGTAGAAGGCAGTGAAGAGAGGGGAGGGATATGAGGACAAAAAGAATAGTAGAATGAATTTGACATTATTACTGTATGTACGTGTATGATTACACGCCCCGTGTGATTCTACATCATGTACAATCAGAAGAATGAGAAGTTATACTCCATTTATGTATGATGTGTCAAAGTACATTCTACTGTCATGTGAAACTGATCAGAACAAATTTTTAAAAGCCCCAACTATTTGATCTTCTAGAATCTGAGCTCTGTGGGCTTCTTGTTCTCTGTGGTATTTTATTTTTTCCTCAGAATTCTAATAGATTTTGCTTTATGTTTCAAAACTACAGGATTGGGTACATAAAAAAGTAGATTAGTGAATACTTTTTGAAATACTCAATAGTGCACACTATAGTGTTCTTGAGTTCTATTTTGTCCAATTACTATTTCTACATCCTTAAGAAGATCTTTTTTGTTAGTATTATCTAGAAATTTTAAGAATTAATTTATTTTCAACTTTCCTATGTCAACTTTCTTTAAGTTTCTTGTTTAAAACATTATATATTTAGATGTTTAAAAACATAATTTGTGACTATTTTTAAAAGTGGAATCGCACATATTTTAAATTACTAAAATGCATTAACTTATTTTTGTGTTTTGGTTTCAGTATATTATGTACCTATTATTTCTTTTCTTCCTTTCCTTTCAGAGATAGTGTGTTCCCCCATGTTCTTAAATATTTTTTTCTGCCTTAGGATAAAATTTTTATGATTTTGTTCATAGAGATCCTATACTTTTATTGTTAAATTTATTGGTATTTTGTGGTATTCATTACTGTAGTATAAGTTTTCTTTTTCCATTTCACTTCTTACTAATATGGTACTTAAATGTAGATTTTTCACATACAGCCCTATAATTAAATTATCTTTTAAATTTGAATAGATTTGTGAAAAGTCGTCTTGCATATCACAAAATTTTTTTACATATACAATTTATAATATTTACAATATAAAGATGATTTTGTTTCCTTTTTCTATATTTATTCTGATTAATTGTTTATCAAATGTAGCTTTCTTCTTGTCATTTATCAATAACAGTTTTTATTAAGAATGTTTTTTTTGGCAGCTTTTATTAAAATTGTTAGCTTCTCTCCCACAATTTGTTCTTATACAATACTTATTGGAATGCCAACTTATTAGGTAGGAAGTTTAGAGCTTTTAAGAAGTACTTTTTATTATTATCATATGCAGATCATGAAGGGATAATGTACTACAATTATAAAGCAGTGTGTGGCATATAATATATTTTAGTGGTAGGATTAATAACTTTATAGATGGTCTTAATCTTGAATTTCTAGGACTATTAAAATCTGAAGGGCTTCCTTATATTTTTCAGTCATACTTTGCTTCCTTTAAGTGGGAAATTACACCCCATAGCTGGATTTTGGAAGTACTGCCTATAAATACTGATCTTCTCTATTATCTGTTTTTCTCTTAATGGGCTGTTATAGTGCTCAAATGAAGAATGTATGTGAAAGACACACAATGTGAAGAACTCTACAACAGTCTGTCTCCATTAGTATAGTTGGCATTCAATCAGCATGAGTTAATTCTATTCGATACCTAACTTGGCCACTGTTATGATTTGGATCTGGAATGTTCTTAAAAAGCTCTAGTGTTGAAGGCAATGAACTATGTCCAGAGGTGGAGCCTTTATGAAGTGATGGGATCATGAGGGCTCTAACCTCTTCTGTGGGGTGGATAAATTCATTTGATGGATTAATAACTTGAATGGATTGGTTGCACCAATTTGTAGTCCCACCAGCAATGTATGAGTGTGCTTTCCCCCCATACTCTTGCCAAAATTTATTATTGCTTGTATTCTTGGTAACTGCCATTCTGACTGGAGTGAGGTGACATCTTAGAATAGTTTTGATTTGCATTTCCCTAATTACTAGAGATGTTGAACATTTTTTTATATTTGTTGATTGATTATATTTCTCTTCTGAGAAGTGTCTGTTCAGTTCCTTAGCCCATTTATTGAATGGGGTTTTTTTTTGGTGTTTTTTTAAAAATATTTTATTATTTGTTGATGGGCCTTTATTTATATGTGGTGCTAAGAATTGAATCCAGTGCCTCACACATGCTAGGAAAGTGCTCTACCACTGAGCCACAACCCCTGCCCCTGGTATTAAGTTTTTGAGTTCTTTATATATCCTGGAGATTAGTGCTCTATCTGATGTGCATGTGGCAAAAATTTGCTCCCAAAATGTAGACTCTTGCTTCATCTCATTGATTATTTCTTTTGCTGAGAAGAATCTGGAAAGCAGTATGGAGATTCCTTAGAAAACTTGAAATGGATCCACCATTTGACCCAGATATCCCACTCCTCAGCCTTTACCCTAAAGACTTAAAAACAGCATACTACAGTGACACAGCCACTTCAATGTTTATAGCAGCACAATTCACAATACCTCAACTGTGGAACCAACATAGATGCCTTCAATAGATGAGTGGAAAAAGAAACTGTGGTGTGTATACACAATGGAATATTACTCAGCATTAAAAGAGAATAAAATTATGGCATTTGCAGGTAAGTGAGTGGAGTTGGAGAATAGCATGTTAAGTGAAGCAAGCTAATCACCCCAAACCAAAGGCTGAATATTTTCTCTGATAAGTGCATGCTGACCCACAATGGGCAGGGGAAATGAGGAGAATGGAAAAACTTTGATTGGGCAAGGGGGAGGGTGGGAAGGGGAAAGAAGAAGGGCATAGGAAAGATGATGGACAGAGATGAACATCATTACCCTAGGTATATGTATGACTGCACATGTGTTGTGACTCTATGTCGTGTACAACCAGAGAAATGAAAAATTGTGCTCCATTTGTGTACAATGAATCAAAAAGCATTATGTTATCATGCATAACTTATTAGAACAAATAAAAAATTAAATTAAAAAAATAACTTGAATGGACTATGGGGTGAAAACTATGGGGGGGGGCGCAAATTTTGTCCATGGTCCCATCCTCTCTGTTTATATATACTTCCTGGGTGCCATGAGCTGAGCACCTTTTCTCTCCTACACATCCCCACCACAATGTTTCTGCATGTAGCATCCAACACAGACTGAAAACTTTGAAACTGTGAGCCAAAATACGCTTTTTTCCCTAAGTTGTTTATGTCAGGTATATTTGGTCACAGTGATGAAAAGCTAACTAACATAGCCATCTTCGTCACATATTTCCTTTTTCAATATCTATGCCTTGTTAAAAAGGGATATGAGATTTTGTGCCCAGTGACATTTTGGATATGGGGGATTATTTATTTAGAAATGAATTACGACATACAGCTTCCTTTTAAAGGCAGACTTTGGGGTCTTTTTTTTTTTTTTTTTTGCTGCTGATTCTGACAACACATCTGTGCAATACATGCTTCCCATGGTCATTTTGGTCAAATACGAAGCTGAGCAGATGCTTGCTCAAGTCTCAGCCACCTGGCAGGCCATTGTTGACTTGGCAAGAGCCTCCAGACTGGGAAATTTGAGGAACACATTTTATCCCAGATGAAGGCAGGATTATGAGTTGATGATTTACTGTGAGACCCAAGGTTTACTAGAGGCACCATTCAGAATGGAATGGGAAGCTTGGGGATTTGCATTCATCAGGCACAAGGACCAGGAGCCAGGAGGTGAATTGTAGACCAAAGCTGTTTCACCAGCTGGTGAGACTTAGCAATTTAATTCCAATCCAGGTAGAGTTGCATTCATTAACAGAGGGCAAGCAGACGAGCTGGCAAAGACTTTGCCAGGGTTTTTGCCTACAAGGAAGAAAGAATCTTTCTATCAGGCAAATGGATACTTCGAGGAGATACCTTCTAATTTCTCTTAGATTGAGTTCCATAAATCACTTCCCAAGTAGAGAACCAGAGAGCCTAGATAGTCTTCCCTTGCTTCATGGTAATCAGATGCTTTCAGGTGTTAGAGCTTCTGGGGATTACGTTGCTCCTCTCAAACAACAGTAATACAAAAATATTTTTAAATATTAATATTCATCATAAATTAATGATAATTTTGGTTTAAATATTATTTCATCAGCAGTTAAATTCTTGTATAAATAGTATTTAGCCAAGATTTTCTTCTCCTATGAGATTCGGCTTAAATATACAATTCCATATCTATGGACATTTCATCTCTTCTATAGTTTTCTGTGGATTTCTGTCAAGTAGTATTTAAATCCTCAACATCACATAAACCATTATGAGTAATGAAAATTTGGGGGTATGTGTGGGTGCCATATTGTTCACTGAGCAGGAAATCACCTAAAACCATACATTAGTCATCCCTGTTCCTAAAATCTGGGCCATCCTGTCACAGTTTCCCATGGAACCACTGACCCATTCATGTTCCAGTTTCACAATCTCATTGGCTCCTTTTATGAGGTCTCCTTCCCGTTTCCTCAGGTACTTCTTTCCTCTTGGAGAGCCACCGTGTGACGGTTAATCTTGTGTCAAGTTAGTTGGATGGAGAGAAGCCTGGGAAATTAGTAAAGCATTCTCTGGACTTGTCAGTAAGTGTGTTTATAGAGATGATTGGCACATGGGACAGCAAACTGTAGTGGGAGGATCTGCCTTGAATGAGAGCTGCACTGTCCAATAGGCTTGAGGCTCAAATGGAACAAAAGCTATATAGGAGGAAGCCCTCCAGTGTGTGGAAGCTCTGCCATCTTCCATGAATATCAGACTCTGGCTTCTTCAGTCCTTTAATGTGGACTCACACTAGCAACTGTCTAGGGACCTTCTCTATGTCTAGCCTCAGACTCAGGGTACATCATTGGCCTCTCTTGTTTGGGGCTTCAGCTTCTTGGATGGAGCAGCTTCTTGGTTTCTCTGGCTCTCCAGCCTGCAGATGGCCATTGTGAGACCATCTCGCTTCTGATTGTGTGAGCCCATCTCATAACCCCCACTTTTATAATTATATACACACTCTCTTGGGTCTGTTCCTCTAGAGACCCTCACTGATATACTCAGAAACTCAGGGTTCTTTTTTACCAGCACATGTAAGTTCAAAGCTATCCAGTCTCAACAGATTTGAATATTTTCTCTGTAGTAGTAACTGTCTTCCTGAGTCGATAGTTGTGAGTATAAGTAACAGATCTTTTTTTTCTTAGCACACCAATATAGATGAGTGGTAACTGTTCCAATGTTTTAAAAAAGAACCATAAGGGAAAACAAATTGACTCTGATTCAGCTTGTAGATGACCAGTTCTGTGAGGGCAGAGTTGTAGAAATATTGAGATAAAAATGGACCTCTCAGGCAGGCATTCCAAAGTTTTCCAACCGTCTACTTTTGACCTTTCTCAGTGTGTCTTCCATCATTGTTCACCATGTTCTCAACTCCCTATGGAACCAGGCAGGTAAGAAATAAGTTGAGAGGAAAATTAGAGAAAAATGTGTCTTGTTTAAAGGGAGCAGTCTTGACTGGGCACTAGTCAATTTTTCCATGTGTCGACATGGGAAATTGTTGCCAGATTTTTTTTTAAACATTGGAAATTTTGATTTAATATGAAATTTCCTAATTAGTTCTAAACTAAACAAAACATGTCTGGGGTAATATTGGAATGCAGCTGCCAGTTACTCTGCATTCTAGACTTCTCTCTCTCTCTCTCTCCTTTCTTTCTCATGTTTCTTCCACTAAATGTTCTGATAAACATCATGTTATTCAGAGCTTTGTTTAAATAACAGTCTTTCTGTTTCCCCATTCTACCCTATAGCTATTCCCAAATACCCTGAATCACTCCTTTTCAGTTAAATGTATTTGAAAATACATTTATCAAGTGTCCTTTTATTTGTTTGTTGTTCTATCTGCCTTGCTACATACACTATGAAAACCTCAAAGATAGGAACCATGCTTACCATCTGTTATCCTGGGAACCTGATATAATATTTAGCATATAGTAAGCACTCAATTAATGTTTGTTGAATGGGTGATGGACCATGAGTCCTTGAACTCACATCTCTCTGCTCTACCTGGCAGATTCTTCTTGCCCAAAGGCAAGGCTTTGTGATATATCTCTTTTACACTTGATCACAATACCTTGACTTTTGGAAATTATTATCCCTGATCTTTGGGAATAAGCAGAAAAATAGCTGATACAATCTATGTCAAAAATTACTGTGAAAAAAAATTACTTGTTGTTTTGAGCAAATGTCTGTGCTTTTTTTTTTTTTTTGAAGAGTCTATTTTTAAAGCTGTTTTATTGTGTAATGGATGAAGGGAAATTTGGCAGGCATTTGTTCTCACCAGGAAGGAAGGATATGTGTGAGTGAGGTAAAAGCTGGAAGTTGGATGGAACCATCTAGATAATATCAAAGACTCTTTTCTGGAATGCGAATTAGAGTAATCTGACTTCTGCCTTGAACCTGTCTGGATCAGACATTTAAACTGCAGAGAAACAGATGAGTCTTTCCCTGAGGATGGTGCCACTTAACCATTTGTGAGATGAGGTCTCCACACGTTCAGAAAAAATTACTTTTAGAAATTCAAATCCTGGGGCTGGGGTTGTGGTTCAGTGGTAGAGTGTTCGCCTAGCATGCAGGAGGCACTGGGTTCGATCCTCAGCCACACATAAATGTAAAATAAAGATATTGAAAAAAAAAAATTCAAATCCTGCTGGGTGTGGTGGGTGACTTGGGAGGCTGAGGCAGGAGGATTGCAAGTTCGAAGCTAGCCTGAGTAACTTAGTGAGAGATTATCTCAAAATAAAATTTTTCAAAAGGGCCGAGAATGTATCTTAGTGGTAGAAAGCTCCAGGGCTCAATCTCCAGTGTAAATAAATAAATAAATCCTAACTTCATAGGGAATAACAGTTTGGAGAGAAAGATTAAGGATGTCCAGAGATAGAATTTTGCACCTTCCTCCCCCATTAATCTGAAACAACTAGTCTTGATTTCAAAAAATCATCAAGGTGAAGATTTTCTGTTACTTGGATGATATAGAATTAAGATGTGTTCCAAAGGGATTATTGTAATGTAAAAATTTTGGTGAATTCTTCCTTCAAGACCAGGAACATCTTAGGGTTCACTGGCTTTCAGTATAAGACAAAAAAAAAAAATCAAGTTTCTATATTAGTTATATTTTTAACTTGTGTGGTGTGTGTCAGGGAATTTCAAGGTTTAATGAACAAGAATTTCCTGGCCAATGATGTGGATGTGTGGTTTGGGAGAGGAAGTTTCTGCGAACTGAGGGGCATGAGAATTACTATTTGTTTTGAGAAAATTTTTTCCTGATTTTACTTTCCTCACTTAACCCCCACCACCGTCACCCTGAGCCTGCCCCATCCCACTTTAAAATGATGTTTTATCATTTTAAAGGGAGGATGATCCAAATGGCATTATATCTGAACACATTTGAGGACTGCAAGAAGTTAGGTCCGTGATGTGTGTGGGGATGGAAAATACAGATGGGGAAGTTGCTGACCAGGTCTGGAGAACACCAAGTGGTAGCTGAGCATGGAACACAGCTCTGGTCAGCTGCCTGGTGTTTGGTCCATCTCTTCTGCTGCCACTGGAGCTGTCAAAGGGCTGTTAGTTCCCGGTTAAATATTCTTACCTGGCTGTGAGAAGGTGTTGTAGATCTTCTTGTTTTCATACTTGAGTTCATAGTGGGGCATTCGATCCCTAGAAAACGTCCATGGAAGGGTGAGGGGAGGCTGGGAATCGGGAGTCACGTTGGAGTCTCAGAATTTCCACTTAATCCAATTAATTATCTCAACGGTCACTTGTAGCTTTTCCTCAAATGATCTTGTCCCTGCCCTCTACCTTGTTAATTTCTTATGCTGCTTGATTCTTACCCTTTCAGAATAAGCTGTGTGATTTATGGGATTATCAGTCCATAAATGCCTATGTTCAAAGAAGACCTTTATTTTTCTTGAAATCAATTTGAAATATTATCATCTCATTGAAAGGGGGGAAATTGCAAAATATCCCTGGAATGCACATGATGAGAGGGGAAGAAGCTTGTCTGTGAAAGAATATATTGGGGTCTTAACCCCTAGTACCTCAGAATGCGATCTTATTTAGAGGTCCTAGGAGGTCTGCACAGTGATGAGCAATGTAATACAAGGTCATTAGAGTGGGTCCTAATCCAATATGACCGATGTCCTTATAACAAGGGAAAATTTGAGCACAGATGTGCACACAGGAGGAGGGAAGAGATTGGGGGTAATGTTTTTATAAGCCAAGAAATTCTACAGATTGCTAAAATAACAACAAAATGTTCCCAGAAACTAGGGGAGAGGCATAGAACAAGTTCTTCTTCATAGCTCTTGGAAGGAATCAACTATGTCAATATCTTGATCTTGGATTGTATCCAGAAATGTAAGATAGTATATTTCTGTTGTTTAAACCACTCAGTTTGTGATATTTTATTACAGCAGTCCTAGAAAACTAATACACTAATGATGCATACACTGTTTGGCCATAGTAGGTGCTCAATGAACAAGCACTGAATGAGTTAGTGAACTCCTCACATGGGAGGCCTCTCATTCTAGAAATTGAGATTAAGTGCTTGTGTTCTAGAATCATCACGGCATGGTTCTTCATGATCCAAACATTGAAGATAGGAAATTCTCCTTTTTAGTGCCCTGTGTTAGACAAAGTGTAACTTTTGCTGGGGCAGAGAGCTCAGAAGTCAGAGAGTTTGCTTTGTACCTTGTAAACATTCTTGAGATTAGGAGTTGTAATGAGCCTTAGGTATAAATTTGCACCCAAAGGAGGGAAAATACAAAAAATTTTGGAAGATTATCTCAAAAATTTTTTTTCCATGATGGCCAGATATTGCTCTGTTTTTCTTATACAAGGTATGAGATCAGATATTTTCTTTCTTTCTTTTTGGTACTGGGGATTGAGCTCAGGGGCACATTGTCACTGAGCCACATCCCCAATCTCCTTTCTAACTTTTATTTTGAGACAGAATCTCACTAAGTTGCTGAGGATCTTACTAAATTGCCAAGGCTGTAATTCTCCTGTCTCAGTCTCCCCAGTAGCTGGGATTTCAAGTGTACTCCACTGTGGCCAGCATGGATCAAGTATTATCTCACTGTGAGTCAATATGCACAGATCATTTTGTGTTAAGCACCTCCATTGTTCTGAAACTCTGACCTCTGGGGCCTTGCTAGCCCTGGAAATATTGCTCCTCTCGGGGCCAGAAAATTCCCAGAGATAGAAAATGACTAGCTTGTAAACCCACTTTTCATATGCAAAACAATCAATCCAGAGCCAAACCCTGACTATCTCCTCTGGTCCAACCACTTAAGGGTTGGGTACTAGATAAACTAAAACCAGCCCCTATTTCCAGAGATGACTAAAGTAATCCAAATTGGCTAATCCTTAACCTGCATACCATGCCTCTCCTGTTCCTTTCTGTTGAAGGAACAGTTCCTCTTGTCCCTTCTGCGTCCTGACTGGCCCCAGTGGTACTTCCGTGGCTCTGGGAGATGTGGCATGCCCTCTTAGGAACTGTGAGTCACAAACTATCTTTTCAATGGTAAGTGTCTTCTGGTATCTTGACCTCACCATACCTGAATAGTAACAAAACCTACATTTTTAGACACAAAAGCCTACAAAAGCCATGTTCTCCATGCACATATGACCGACAATGTTGACATAGATAGGATCCCTGACTGATGGTGCGTGTGTCACTGATATGTATTACTGGTTGTTCTAATGATTTCCAAATAAACAGATTTATGAGAAAATTAAATTGTAGAGACATTTGGGATAACCGAAAATTTTTTGGTGTGCAAAAAGTCAAGTGGGAGTGAGGACTGAAAGACGTATCTATTTTATTGACTTATTTAAAATTTTTTTTTAGTTGTAGATGGACACAATACCTTTATTTATTTATTATTTATTTGAGGTGCTGAGGATGGAACTCAGTGCCTCACACATGGTACACAAGCACTCTACCACTGGGCTACATCCCTAGCCCCTTATTGTAGGGATTGTCATCACAAAGATAGGTCTAGGTATGCTCTTGCTCTGTGTGATCTCAATGACCAGATCTAGCTCTAAGAGGAGGTAAAAGATATGAGAAGGAAGATTTTGTCTTTCTTTTAAGAACTTCATTGAACAATCAACATCGTTAAAAAAAAAAACCATCCAAATTGATTATGAAGGGTGAAAATGAGTTCAAGAGGAGGGTTTCAGAAATCCCCCATTCTGGTGTATGAGAACAGGATGCCAAAGATGAAAGGGGTTGTGACACTGAGGGAAAAGCAAAGACACCCAGGATTTCCCAAAGTGCAATTTATTGGAACCTTATAAATAGAAGTGTGTGTTGGTTGGCAGCAAGTCGGGAGGATCTCTGTACCCTGAGGCAGGAGGAAGGGGTTTACATGGTGAGCCGGACAAAGGTGGGCTGCAGCCAACAGCAGTGTACTTGGCTTTTCTCAAAAACTATTAACCTGTCAAATGTCAGTCAAGAAGCTGCCTGAGTATCCACATCTGTTATTCCATGCTTGGTTGATTAAAGACTTTGTATGTCCTATAGGGTGTGGGATGGCAGTTCACCTGGTAGATAAAATGGAGGCAATAACCAAAACATGACATGTAATTCATGTCACACTGGATCCCTAGAAGTAGAGTAAAATAGAGAATAAGTGACAATATATAAGGACTTCTATGATTTTTTGGTGAAAATTATTATTAGATTTGTGATTATTTGTGATGCCTTTGCCATCTAATTTTTTACACACCTTTTTGGAATTCTATTCTTAGCATTCTATTTTAATGTCTAGAGAATAGTTTCCATAGACAGAATCTATACCTGTCCTGTGTTAACACTGTAGTCTTGGTGACTAGCACATAGTAGTGGATTAATGAAATATTTGTTAAATAAATAAATCGAATAGAAGTTTATTGAAATATCTGATGAAATAGGATTAGAGACATTTTTAGAATTTCTTTTATATTTGGAACAGGTCTGTTAACTAGTCCCCACACCATATTTTCTCTTCCCTGTGGGCACACAGCTAGACTACATTTCTCAACCACTCTTTTTTTTTTTTGTGATTCTAGGGAGTGAACACAGGGCCTTGTTCATGTGAGGCAAGCACTCTACCAACTGAGCTATATCCCCAGTCCCTCTCAACCACTTTTACTGATATGTGGTGCCATCTCATTAATTCTGATTGGTGAAATGTGGGTAGGCCTTGTGCATGTAAATCTGCCATGTAATCCTGCAAGTTCATTCTTGTTCCCCTCATATCCTAACCATATTCAAATCATCTAGTGACTAAGATGACATTTAAGATCACATTTGACCCACTCTTTTGACTGCTGCAACAGAAACACATGGCTACAACCCTAATGGTTTCCATCTCTTAAAAAAAAAAATAGGACCTTCTCTTAAGATTTCTTACTTATGCAACAGTACAGTTTATGAGGTAACCAATTCTCCAAATTCTTTCTTTTTGAATGAGTTTTAATGATTTGGTCAAACCTCACTGGAGGGTCTGAAAGGGACCTGCTGAGACCACACTTTTATGTTATGTTTGTTTTTACACGTTGGGCTCTCTGATCTCCCTGCTTTATTTCCTGCCAGCTGAGTCTTCTGTGAAACTCTGAGAAGATTTGTATAATATCTCCTCTTCCAGCTACTCAGTCTCCTTGTCTTACTGCTCGGGGCTAAATTGCTGGAGAAGGGAAGGGAAAGAGCATTCTTTCCCTGCTCATCACTAAATATCTACCCTCTTTACTCATGGCTTATGGTGACAAGCATGTCTGTGAATTGTGCCTGTGCTGCAGGATGATTTGATCAAGGGTGAAACCAGTGAAATGACAGTAAATAGATAGCTGGGCAACTAAAATTAGAAAAAGACCCCAACACATATAGCTCATCGAAGGCTTATGCTAATGCCAAGACCTCGTTTGGCTTAAAGGTCTATGAGATCTAGCTGTCAAGAATTGCATAGTCTTTTAGAATAACATTTATTCAATCAGTTAAACTTATCAAGTTCAAATCCAGAAAACAAGGAGAGAAAATTTTTATAGCACAGTCGCTTTGTATTTGGAGACTCTACCTGTAAGGATGGCACGAAAGAGTTTTGCTTCACTTGTTGCTCTTTTCCAATTGGGTCAAGGAGCTATTTATTGCCATGTAGGAGAAGGGGCCAACCCTGGGCATTTCTTTGGTACCTGACATGGCTTACACACACCAGTGCATCATCAATGGTGTGATTATGGGAACACAGTTCCAGTTCTTGTCCTTAAAGAAAAGAATCTATGACTAGACCCAAACTTTGTCCATCCAAAGGGGTTAATTCATAATTTTTGGTGATTCTGTCAAAGGTTAGTAATTGTGATAGTGTATGGTACGAGCTGAGTTTCAAACTGGTAAGTTTCATTTTGTATCTCACTGCTTTCTGGATCTAGGTTTCTGAAAAATTTTACACGACTTTAGAGTGAAGAGTTCTGTAATTAGTCATTGGTGACAATTGATAGGAATCTAGGATAGGCTCTGATAATTTGTTTGCCAGCTGACTAGTTACTGAAAGACCTGATCAGAAACCCAAGGACATAAATGCTACTGTCACAGAAACATCAGGGCAGTCCTGTTTCTGTGTCCTCTGAGCAGAGCCATGTGGGACCTGGATGTTTAGAGTAAACATGGTGCTTGAAACATCCCACAAGGGTTTCTGCTAGCTCCAAAGCCGAGTTGGAAGAAACTTTCTGTGGGCTTCTACAGGTTCATCCTGCTGTTTGAGCCAGGGCTTCCACTTTTCAAATTTGTTAAACCTTGCTTTAAGCTACTGTTCTTGGAGCATGTTGACTCCGGGGACCCCAACTTGCAGAAACTTCCAAGCCCCTGAGAAACTGCTGGCCTCTTTTAGAACTGCTTTCTTCAACATCATGGGGAGGTTGTGATTATCTTCAGTTGTTACCCACTGCAGGATGGCTCCAAATAAGATTCATGCAGGTGGCATTGATTTCAGTGGTGCTTTATTACAAAAAGATCCAGAGACCTGATGCATAATTATTGCCTGAAAGCTTTCGCCAAATGTTGGGATCGTCATATTCGTTTGGAACCCATTGCAGCTTCTTTCAGCAAAGTGTTTACAGGGGAATTGCTTAGGGCTCCCATAGCTGGGACTTCCTTTTATGACAGTGTTGAGATGAGGATATTTATTATCTCTGAAAGATGGTGCTTTCATTTTAATTGCAACTGGTTAAGGTATATGGCTAGAATGAAGTCTGGATCTTTTCTCAATGAACACTTTGACTCAGGCCAGGTCCATGAGGACTAAAGAATTTTCAGAAAATAAATGACAAATCATTTACTGAAAAAAGAATCATCGCAGGTAAGAATCTATGCTTATAAAGGCAAGACCAAGTTTATAAAGGTAAATCCAACTATTATTTTCAGCCCCTTTTTGTTCTCTGGGAGTTAAGAAAACCACTAGGCAAGATTTTTTTTTCTTTTTCTTCTTTTAATTTTGTTCAGCATTAAAGGAGGGAACTTCATAAACATTGATTGTCATTTACAGAAAACATTCAGAAATCATGTGTGCATTATCCGGGAATGCTAACAGTTTTCAACTAATAATTTACAGGACATAAAATAAGGACAAAACCTATTACATTCTAAAGTAATATAAAACTCTTTTTTTTTAATTGTTAGGGAGTGCTGTTTTAATCTAGTATATTTATAATTAAAAAAACTCAATGCTTACTTCCTAAATGACTCAGGCTGCAGTTTTACTCACATACACAGAAATTAGGGCTTATATATTAAACAAGGAGAGAGAGAGAAGAAAATTGTAGATTTAAAAACTATATATGTCACTGGGTTTAAGTGTAGTTTGCTTTTTGCCTCTATAGGCTGATAAGAATACATGGCGATGATGTAATTAAACTCCAGAAAAATCAATGGTTGACTATAGGAGGCATTATTCTTTTAAAAAGATATAATTATTATGCATTTCAGAGTGAAGACTTTTATTTTACATACTCATGGCAATGCAACTTTGGTGCATTGCCAAGAGTGGTGTGCATGCTAATGAGATGCAAACTGTACCCCTTCCACACTGCCCCTGCAGGTGCAATGGTGGTTAGTGGGGACAGCCTAGCCCCAGACAGACCATGGTGTCAATCACTGGAGGACATGGAGTCCCTCTGCACTTTGCAAGCATAGGCTGGAGCTAAGGTAAAAACATTAAATCTCTGAACGCTGGAAGTAATGAAAATCATTTCTCTCAATCCTAAACGCAAGGAAGCATTGTCAGGGATTTAAAAAATATTGGAAAGTCTCATTTAAATCTAAATATCTTTTATTATTATTATTATTATAAATCGATCCTCATAAAATACTAGCCTTTTAAAGTCATATTTGGGATGCAGGAAAAGCATCAATTTCATCGGACTTGCTCCTGCCTGTGATTCTATACTCATGACACCTTGGATTTTCCTCCCTCTCAGTCTCTCCCCACCCTCCCCCAGGTTCTTTACAGCATTTATTTGGTGAAGGTCAGTTATGGCTTCAGCGAATGAGTGGTCTGACCTCAGATTATTAATAAGAAATAAACGCGTACAAAAATATTTTGTTCATCAGAAAGCAGAGTTTGTTTTCCTTAAGCTATTCCATGCAGAAAGGTTTTGGACAAAGCCATTTGCTACAAGGAAAGATGACTTAATTCAGACAATGATTTTTTTTTTAAACTTTTCTTTTTCATATCATCTAGTTCAGATGGAGTCTGCAGTTCTTAGGCCAATCTTCAATTCAAATTCTTTGGAGCAGATTTAATTGACAGCCCTGTCCCTTTCTCCATTGTATTACAAAAAGAAGCGTACACTTAACACGGATGACCCGTCAGGATGCTTAAACTGTTACAATCAGTTTCCATTAAAAAACTGAGAAGTACATGACACTCAGAAAGGAAGCAAGTACATATTTGCTCTTTGTTGTTTTCCCCCTCTAAAAAAATTGTTACAAAGTCTTATGCTTAAACAGAGACATAGAAAAATCAGTGTATTCACTGCCTCCAGTTATTTACAGCAAAAATTAGAGACAGCATACATTGTATTAGACCTTCCACAAGCATATATTAAAAGTAATTACATTTGAAAAAATATTTTATTTTTCCTCTACATTTCTACAATACATACTCAGTTTTCTGTGGGTGTAGTTTTCATTCTTGTGTGTGTGTTAATCAGATGAAGCAGACGGTACCGTGTCTGGATGTGGGATTTGTAGCTCTTCAGACATACCTCTCGTGTGTCTACATATGGTAGTGACAGAGGCACGACAGTGCTTACCATCAGCCACAGCCAGAAGAGAGTAGTCGAATAAGAGATAAAGTGCTGCTCAGCTGGGGAGCAGACACCCTGTGTTCCTGAACTGGGCTTATTCAATTCCAGTAACCCTTGTGCTTTCGTTTTGGCGGCGAGAATAATCACTGAGCTGCTTTCTCTGATCCACTGGAGGTCATGCTTAATGGTCATGCAAGAGGCAAAGATGACCATGGCCCATTCAATTCAGAACAAATTCAATATCATAGGAAAAAAGTGCACAGACAACCCCCATCTGGTGCATAGGAGCCTGAGGTCTGCACTTCAGAATGTGAGGGGACCCCACTATCAATGATTACAGAATAAATTCTTCAGATGCGTCCAACTGAGGGAAAGTAAGAACTTGTTGCAATATTGAAGCCACCCAGTGAACCATGCAGGTTGAGACTTGAAAACACAAAGTCATGCATTTGACTTTAAAAAAAAAAAGTGGCAAGAAAGCTAACCCCCTGGCTATCCAAGATGGAAATTTGGGCAAGACAAATAGAAGTATCTTTTATTAGCCATCGATAAGTTGAATTGTCTTCATTTTTATACCAACATTCTGTTCAATCAACCTCTAACTATATCCTTGAGTAGTGATCGTTCCATGTGGAAACTTAACTGAAAGCCAGAAAGGCAAGATCTCTCCTTCTTCCCTTCCACACTAGTATTATTCTCATGTCATCCTTGGATGAATCTGGCCACATTTTCTACAGCTGAATAGGCTGCTAGACTGTGATTTTGATTTAAACCAGAGGTTGCAGCGGGCAGTCTCAGGGGACTCTTCTGTTCCCAGGTGTGTTTGTTTGGTCTACACTCTGCATCAACTGCCCTTATTTACAGCTCAAGACATTTTACAGGACTTGGAAGCTCTAGCAATGCTGAGCTCCAGCCTCACAGTGGATGTCCTCTGTTAGGTGGGTTATTTCCTTGCCACTTGCTGCTGGACTGCTTCTCTCATTTGCATCCACTCCCTGGTCCTTTTAGGCTTTTGAATTTATAACCTCTGCTTTAAATGGACATGGGCCTGAGACTTGCACCCCCTTACCCACCAAGAGATTTCAGGTCTTTTCTGAAAGCTCTCCCTGGTTTTCCTTATCAGGCCTTCACTTCTATTTGCTGTTTGTATTAGCAGACGCCAACATCACATCAAATAGCACTTCATCTAAAACAGATGGACAGCCTTTCCCTCTTCTTTATAAAGGGACTTTGTGCAAAGTTTCACTCCAGATGCGTGCTCCATAGTTATTGCTGTTCTATTGACGGGTGCTTCTGTTCAATTATAGATGTCCCTGCCTGAGTCAACTACCTATTGTAGTAACTTCATTGGAAACAATTGTTTAAAAAAAAAATCGGGAAGAAATTATTTTCTCTACTTTCCAATAGCAGTAGAATTTTTCCTTGTTTCTTTAATAAACAGAAACAAAGAACATGGAATGACATTGACATTATTTGCCTCTGACTGATTTTTTTTTGGGTGGGGGAGGGAATTGTAAGTTTTCTGTTGACCTTGGAACGTAAAAATTGTATTTGCACTCAGGCCAGGTACACGTAACAGGGTAGAGTGAATGTGCACTGGCTCTCCATCTGCCTGGTTCTCTACAGTTTAGTTGGACTGTTGGAAGTTAGGGGTTGAACCAGGCAGCCACAAAGGAAATAACACTGAAGTCTCTCTCACATGTCTTGTTGACATACAGAGTTCATTACAATTTAGGGTCTCTTAGATTTTGCCAAAGACATCTACTTACCCCAGAGACCATGATATTCCTCTTTGTACCTACTCAGAGGTCCTTTTATCCAGAACCCTGAAGACAGTGTTAAGACAAGGGAAATCCAGAAGAGCATTTTTACAGTACATCTCTTCCCTCAGATTTTAGTCTTTGACAATAAAAGAGCCGCAGGAAAGGGGCTATTTCAATGACGAAAGTTGTCATGAGGGATGTGAAAACAGATTCGGAACCTCTTCTTTTCTTCTTCTTCTTCTTCTTTTTTTTTGGTACTGGGAATTGAACCCAGGGTGGCTTAACCACTGAGTCACATCCTCAGCCCTTTTTATTTTTTATTTTGAAACAGTGTCTCACTAAGTTGCTTAGGGCCTCACTTGTAATCCTCCTGCCTCAGCCTCCCGAGCCACTGGGATTATAGGCATGCACCACTGTGACAGGCTTCTCTTATTTTCCTTTCAAAATTTGCTCTTTCTTCTTTGGACACAGATACACTGGCACTCAAATCTAAACAGCTTTACTTCCCTTGTCAATGTCATCCAATGCCAGTTAGATTCCCTTCTTTTTCTTGCTCAGGATTTGCATAGGAAGCTTGGATTTTCTGGGGGGGGGGGCATATCTACTCCTAAAAATGGAGCACCTGATTATTTGACTCTTAGAAGCTTTTAGAAAATAAATGTAAGTTTTCCTTATTCGTCTGCAATTTTTAGGCAAATCCAAATAATAAAGGCCAGTTCAGTTTATGACATGAAGTGATTACACATGGGTCTGAAAGCCTTGTCAGAGAGGTTCTCTCACTGGCATATTTAATTTGTGCCATTGAAATTTTGTTGTCATTTTCCTGTTTTTTTTTCCCTCCTTCTTGATGTATATTTTTTTTATTATTTTATTTTTTAAAATGAAACATCCCTGAGCAGAGACAGTGCAACATCTGCAGTGATTGTCATTTACAAAGCACGGAGTGAGGAGTGCAGACTATGGATTCTTCTTCCACTGTACACCTTATCAGGAGTGTGTTTGTTAGTTCCCAGGGGGAAAGGACAAAGTGCTGGGATTGTATGTTGTAAAGAAAGTTGTTCTTAACCAAATTTTCAAAATACCTTGACCTGTAGTCACAAGAGATGTTCAAAAGGGCAGCTTTTTAAGGCTTTGTTACTGTGAAAAACATGACTTGATTCTCCTGTCAGGGGAAATTTGGCAACTGTAGCCAAAACTGAAAATCTCTTTTCTCAACTGAAGTGGGCTGAGCTTGTACTGGTTGGTTTCCATTGCATTGTTCTGGTTCAGTTGCTAGCTCTTTTTCCTGTGTCCCTGGCTTCAAAAAGTTCGTGCAGTCCCAATGAAATGCTTGCACTAGTGGAAATGACACAAAATCAAAACCAGTATCTCCCGAGACAGATGCGGGGAACAATCTTTTTCCTACACCACCCATGGGACAAGGGAGGAAAAAATTCTCAGCTACCTCATCAATTGAGCCAATTTAAATCCTCTAAGGTAAACTGGAGGCAATGAATGATTCCCTTTGCAACAGAGTAGGAATTACAGGCTGACAATGGGAAGCACTAGGCCAACAGAACAATGAAAACAAAGTTTGACATAAGTTCAAAGCTCAAAGGGAAACACCAAGTAGACACATTAAGCATCGCCTATCACAAGCCAATCATAAAACATACATTGCATTTGGAAACGGCTTGGTTTAATTGAGTGCCTTCCATTACCCTGTTTTCCTAGCAATCAGTAAAGTAATCTTTCCATTAGAAGGAAATATGACTCTTGGAATTAATTCTTTATACAAAGAGCTAGCAGGAGTGACATTTATACCAAAAAGAATTGAGTCCCTGTAGCAGCATAATAAGCAGTCTACAGCTGTCTTCTTAGAACCAAAGGTAATTTGGTTCAATGTAGTTAAATTAATTGAATATAACTAGTCGAGAAAGAGATTCATTATTTTAAAGCCTTTTTGTTTTTCCCCATTGGTTTGGAATTCATCAATCATGAGGTGAGAAAAGCCTTTGTTTTCTAAAAGGAAAAGACTAACACTTGATCATCAATCAGGAGTTCTGAGGCATCATGGAGATGGCACTCGACCATGAACTTTAGGAGATCATAGGAAATGAAAAACAGTCAAGGTCCCCATGATTCGAAATTTACAAAGCAGGTCTGTGTGTGTGTGTGTGTATGAGGAGAGGGGAGCGCCGTGTGTTTGACAAGGGAAAAAGGGCAGGTCTTTATGCACAGGCTGGCCTACACTTAAGGAGACTGTGATTTTCACTGTCTTAATATAAATTTCTCTCATAGTTTCCATTTTTAACAATCTTACTGTGGCTCAGATAATACCAAGACATAGGCCTCAGGGACATGGACAAAACAAATGTCTTGGAATTTATGCATAATTTTACCTGAGAATAGATGGAGAGATGAGAACTTATACAAGAATGTCTAAATTCTCTGATTTTGATGTCACTCTTGCATTCTGTAAGTTTAAGAGTTCCTAAAAATATAATCTAGGATGGATGGATAATGCAATTTCAAACTGCAGAGAAAGTAGTTGTGGCATTGGGTATATTCCTCCCATAGAATAAATATATATTTTTTAATCTGTCAAGTTTTTGCTATATTTTAATAATATATTGTTTTGAAATTGAAGAAAATTAGAAGCCCCAGGCTAGAATGACATAGAAAGCTCTACCTCCCCCATTTTATTGTTGTCTTTTCTAACAAATACTTAAGGATGAATATCAAGAAATATTTTTTAACCTTGTATGTTCTACTTCTGCCTCTTTGTCAAAAAATGATTTGAGAGAAAATATTTACCCCAAATGGCGTTGGACACTAGGAACTGGTTTACTTTTTTTTACTGTTATTTTTCTAGAGCAAATGGCTGGTGGTAATAATGCACAGACCGTAATTTTTTGGTTGAAGACACTGAGCACCAAAATCAAGTTTTTGTCACAACCAGAAATCCAAATCCTAAGAAAAACAGTGTTTTATATGTTCTGGTATAAAATAGGAAATGTCTAATTGTTTGGTCAAAAAGCATCCCATGCCTTTCAATATTATCTGCAGCCCAATTCTCAAAACAGGAAAATGGCTCCAAAGTCTTTCCCCCAACTCAGTATGGACCATCTTGACAAGGCTTTGATGTCACTGACAGAAATAAGAGTTTTTATACAGAGGCTGTGCATTACATGGATTTCTTTGTAGACTTATTTCTGAGCTGGTACCGATCTGCTGTTGACTATAGATGAAAACTCTGGCTGAAAAAACAAAACCCTGATTGTCTAACATAAAAGTAACACATAACACAGAAGGTAAATAATATAAGAGAGTCTGACTGAACCTCCCTTGCTAGTAGGTATGGTATTTTAAGCCACAGTGCGTGTGCATGTATAAGTAATAGTCATATATAATATTCCACATATTATATAGTTATTACATACATGCACAGTACTTTCCAAGACAGCTACAAATTTACACATGCATCAACTATCTAAAAACATAGAAATAGATAAGCCTATTAAGTGGAATTTTCTTAAATTATATTTGAACAATCAACAGGAAAAGTAATCATGTAAAGTACCGCTCTGTTCTCGTATATATCTACAATAAAATTCTATAAACAGTTGTCTCCAAAACATACCCGAATAAAATTAAAAAAAAAAAAGATAACACCCGGTGTCCTATATTTGTATATTTATGGTCATTTCAAAACAAACAAACAAAAGAGCCCCACTCAGGTGCATATTTACATTCTTCAAACTGTAGCGGTGAAAAATAACTCTATGAAGTGCAGGACATTCCTAATGTTGCAGTAGTGACATTTTTCTTAAGTCTTCATGAACACATTGCTTTCGTCTTAATGGTGGTGTACTCCACGACTGTGAGCCAGTTCTCTCGTCCCCTTCATTTGCAGACGGTGGCACAGTCAGGGTTAAAGAGCTCCTTGTATAATGGAGGAAACAGTGTATTCACTATGTCAGGATGAGATTGCTTAAATACCTGCAGCTTCTCCCCGTGCAAGTTGCAAACTGCCGTGATGGTTGGTATCTTGGCTATTAACTGCAGAATGGAGAAACAGGGAGGGAGACAAAGAGAGAAGCTCATTAGTGCTCTGTCTTCTCAGTCTTTTCCTAGCCCCAGAAAAAGGTAAATGGCTTTGGAAAAAGATGTTCAGAAAGAACGAACGCTCACTTTCCGCTTCTCTTTAGAATAAAACAAAACTACACCTCTCTTTGCATCTCCTAAGGAAAAATTAAGAGAAGAAAAGAAAGCAGGGCCAAGCTTCCTGATTCACTGTTTGAAAATAAAGAATGTACGGGAAATCGTCTGCTTTAGTAGTTAGGAATGGGTGCTGTGCAGACAGGATGCCTGAATGGAAATCCTGCTTCCAAAATAGTCTAATGATGGTGTGGCTGTGACATAATTCTGTCTCAGTTTACACTGTTGTAAAATGGGCTTACTAATGGCATCTGCTTTTTTAGGTTCTTGGGTGGACTGAACAAGTTAATCTTAAAAAAGAGTTAAGAATGTTATAGGTGCAGAACATAATTGTTAGCTAATACTGTTATCATTCATCAACTCCTATATACTTGTACGACATGAATATTAGATGTTTTGCAGTAGAAGGTGATAACGTTAGGTAAGTTTGACAAACAGTGCGAGGTAAAATCCATAATTATCTGTATTGCTGACTCTCCAACTCTCTAAACTTACCTGTGCCTCTCTAATCCCTTTCTATTATAAGGAATAAAATGAAACCTATGCCTAATCAAGAAAGATTGTGGGAGGTCACTGGCATTTAGCAACTTTAGGGAGGTATTTAAAAATGAATGGGAGAATACTCACTTGAAATTTCTAGATTTTGATAGATAGGTCTCGTGTAGGATGTAACTTTTTGAGTTAAAATACCCCTAAGACAATGTTTTATAACCATTTAGAAGGTTTATAGTTTGTTAAGTGCTGGGCAGGTCTAGGCAGATGAGCAATTCTAGCTTTTAACATACCTGCATATTAGGAGCACATCAAATCTATCCTTTAGTGTCAAGTTAGCTTAAACAAATGTCCTCATGGACATTTTACTTACTGTGAGGAATGCGCTATGTTCTTCTATACAGAACACTCTATAAGTGTGATGGTTTATATAGCTGACTAAAGATACCCTTGAAAATGATGATGATAAAATACAATTAAATAAAACCAGTCTTATCACCAATTAAGCTTATTGCACTTCCTGTCCCATTAAATGACAAAACTCCATTTCAGCCTTTGAAGTAAAAGAGGAAATAGTTACTTTATGGTTTTTCAACATTAGAAAATTGCACTCTTTCATTAATGTTCCTTTTAACAACTAATACTAAGCATACTATGAGCAATTTTAAAATGGTGTTGGGATTAAAGCTATTGATACACTAAAAGGATTGAGAATCCATAAAGATGTTTGGGGGTTCAGACTTCCCAACTTAGCCATCTCCACTGCTATTTAAAAAGGGATAGAAATGAAAACTGTGGAATCTTTGTCTATGGAATGGATGTGAAACTTTTGATTGAGAATGCAGACTTTCTTTCCAACATTATGAATTACATTTTTTCATTCATGATACTCCACAGCGATTAATTGCATGTTTACTATGTGACAGGTCTTCAGTTACACACCAGAATGCACAAAATAGTTATGGTTCTTGTTTGTAGTCTACTTGTGAAGACAGATGGGAATAAAGTTACCACACTGCCAAACGCAGATGGAAAAACTGTGGAGCGCTGTAGAAGAACGGTGGCATGGCAGTGGATAATAGGATGTCCTCCCTTCTTGTGGCAGGCCCAGGGAATGCTGCCCTGAGAGGGTGACTGTGGATCTGAGCTCTGAAGGAACAGTGAGAGCTAAGTAGGTGATGGGGAGGAGATACATAATATACCCCCAAATCACAGGCAAAGATGCTGTGGCACGTAGTGCCTTGGAAGAAGTGAGGGCAGCTCAGGGTTGTTGCAGCAGTAGGTGAGTATGTTTGAGGATAAAGATGGAGAGATGCACATGGCCACATTATGGAAGCCCTCATGGTCTATGTTGTGGTCTTTGAAAGAGTTTTAAGTAAAAATAATCAGAAGCCCATTCTGCAATCTCACATTGAGACCGTGGTGGAAAACTTTATTTTCTAGAGTGTGAGGGTGTCCACTTAACTGAGTCCCTTGGGAAATTATTCAAGCTTTCTTAACCAGCTGGCTCACCCAGAAGGAAACTACAACAATTTAGGAACACTTCCTGCACATTACAATTCTCCCTGAAATAGCTATTGAATGCAGAGAGGCTTTGAAAGCTTTCTATAGTCATCTACTATTGAATTGATGTGCAGAGCTCCTGAAACTTCCAGATGCAACTCTGTAATGACTGTCAATCTGTAGTGTGCCTAAGAATCACCGGGGTGCTTCCTAAAAAGGCAGATTGCTGGGATCGACTCCTCAGGGATTCGTTTTCAGTAAGTCTGGGTAGCACTCAGATTCATGTTTGACACAAATATTCTCCACAAAACTCATGTCTATGGAACAGACTTTGAGCAACACTGCTTTAGTTGTTCATGTCTTATAAATCTACAAACTGTCTTTCAAAACTGGAAAGTAAACTCTGTATTGTATTTTAAACAAGCCTGGTAGTTGAGTGTCAATCTCTTTTTCAGAAGGCAGATGAGGACATTATTATAATCTAGAAAGAGAAAGTTGAGGGTTGGTGATGTAGCTCAGTGGTAGAACACTTGTCTAGCATGTGTAAGGCCAATCCTCAGCACCAAAAAAGGAGAGAGGGAAGGTTGCATTCTCCTAGTTCTATTATATGGCCAGGGATAAGTAATGAACTTCTAGAGTTTTCCCTGTGACACACAAAGAGAAGTAGTCTAGGATAAAGAACATGGGCTTTCAAGTCAGACTGGATTCGGATACTAGTTCTGCCATTTACAGTTATTTGACTTTGAGTGAGTCACTTAACCTCCCAATTATCTTATTGGTCAAATTCTGATTGTAACATTACCTCCCTCAGAGGGATATTGAAGGATTTAATGAACCAACACATAAGTTTTCCAGTGGTGCCTGGCACATAGTGGTGTCACACACAAGCAACTGCCATGCTTCCATTCCTACAGAATCCTTCTTTCAAGGAGAGAAATCGCCAAGGCCATCTAATTCAGTCAAATAACTCAGAGGGGCAGGAAACCAACTTAGCCCTAACCAACCTCTAAAAATCGAGTCTTTGTATATTGTGTGTTAGTGCATGGGGAAATCAGCTACTTACTTCTATAGAAATGAAAAAGCAAAATCATATTGATTTTCCATTTTCTTATAGCAATAAAACAAGTTGCTCATTCTATTAACTGTGATTTATAAAGAAGAATCCTATGTACTATAGTTCTTCAAGCATTTTTCTTCTCCTTTAGTGAAGGGAAGGTGTGAGAAATTAAATGCAAAAGAGGATGACTGAGATTCTTCAGCGATTGCTCCTTTGACTGGAAATAGGTAACAGCGTGTTTCACTTTGGAAAGTGAATATTGGACTCTTGCCCCTTTATGCTAAAAGTTGGTGTCTCGAAACAATGATGAGAGAATTTCCAAGCACATATCTGAGGTTTCCATGTGGAATTTAAATACTGAGTTTCCTTGGGGCAGGGGGAGCTGCTGTCTCGGAAGAGCCTGGTTCTGCCATTTTTTATGGGCTTTGGATCCAGTCCCTTTTGTTCATCTGTAGAAAGGGTCGAATGGTCAAAGAGCACCTGGACAATTTCAGCAAGGTGCGCTGAAACAGCAAAACTTTCTCAACCTCTGCAGTACCAGAAGAGGCTGGTTGAGAGACGTCCAATCAGCTGCAGGTACAGAAGTGCTGAAAGTGACATCCACCACGGCAGCATGAAGGGCCAGGAGGCCATGCGAAGGCAGTGGCAGCACTTGTCAGAGCCCAGAAGGGCCTAGTGGGGAAGACAGCAGGCAGTCACTTATTGCTCATTAATATTATGTACTGCAGCTGGGGGACCCCCATTTCAAAGGGAGCTCAGAGCAGCCTCAGCAGCAGTTAATGGCTCAACAACTTTTTAAACAGCTGGGGAGGTGATCCAGAAGCACTTGGAGATGGAGGGGGTAGTCAATTTCAAATCATCATGAAATTCCTTCATGTTTAAATAATCCCCATAGCAGAAGTAGACAGAGGGTCTATAAAAAGCCATTTTCACACTCATCTCTTTCTTATGACAAGCATTTCTTATAAGAAGGAAGCTTCAGCTTATACCTACAGGGGTCTGCAAGAAGAAAAAGCGGCTGTTTGAGAAGAGATAATAATCCTATGCTCCTCTCCACAGTGTGGTTTCATGAGAAAACTCACAATTTTATAACTGGCACATTTGATGTTGGAAAAATGGGACATGCAGAGGGTAAAACTAGTAATCTTGTTCATGTGGGTTTCCAGGCCACCAGGAAGCCAGGAAGCCAGCAATGGTTTGATCAAAGTGGAAGAAACTTCGGAAGCCCCGATAAAAACAGGGTACATGAAGTGAGGCTGAATACATCCATGTCGCCTGTCCGTTCACATTGCTCTTTGTGATTTTTGTTTGACCAAACCTAGACACTAGGATTCAAATTATGATATTGAGCTTGAGATGCATTTCCAGGTCATTAGCCCTCTGCCCACCACCCCTACACCAATCTTGGCAACCGTGTTATGGGGCATGTTCTTTCTACCCTGGACATTGTTGGCTAAAGTGGAAGTGGACACTTAACTGGGGCTGGAACTAAGAATCAGACAGAGCCTGTAAGGTACTTTCTAAATGTAGCAGAGACTTCAAGTAACCTCAGGAGCCAAGGGCTGGCTGTATTTCACCATGTGGACCAGAGAAAACTGGTGTTCAGAAAGGGGGAACATTGAAGTAGATATTTAAAGTAGAAAAACATGTACGAGATGCAGAGTTCATAAGGCTTTTCAATTCTTAATTTTATTTAGTACCTTCTTGAATGGGCGGTCGAAAGTTTGATTTTTAGGTTTTGTGATACATTCTTCATTATTTGTTATTTTATTATTTTGCTTAAGCTAGCTGGAATTGGTTCCTGTTACTTGTAACCAAAGAATCCCAATGAATGTATTAACTTGCAACTTGATGAGTGCGGAATAATACCCAAACCTCTCTTCTCATTTACAGACCTTTAATCTGATGGACAACCCTTGGAATTTTAGGGTGCTGGGCATATAGTGTATGCTAGCAAACTGTCAACTGCTAAAATAGACTGAAATAATCGAGCCCCTCACTGGTGTTCTTTAAGGAAACTGCCATGCATCCTTCACCATTTTCTCCTTGTACCTGGCATGTAGTACATATTCACAATGAATGTAGGTTCAAGTAGAAAACTGTCCCAGGGGAGAGCTGGGTTTCTTGAGTATAGATTTGAAATTTAAAAATGTGGGGGCTCTGTTGAGTTATTTTCTATAATTTTGCCTATTCTTGTGGTTTTTAAAATGGGTATTTACTATATAGTAGAAGCCTGATGGGGAGTTCTGGAGTGCCCCAGAAGTGGTTACCAGATAGGTTAAATTTGTAACAATTCACTGAGATATGCAGTAATGATATTAGTACTTTTCAGTATGTGCGTTTTATTCTAAATGAACTATAGACTTTTAAAAAATTTTATTTTTTAATTGTAGATGGACACAATATCTTTATTTTATTTTTATGTGGTGCTGAGGATCGAACCCAGGGCCTCGCACGTGCTAGGTGAACTCTGAACTGCTGAGCCACAAACCCAGCCCTATAGACTTTTTAACATATAAAACACATTCCTGGCAAACAGAAATAGGAATGGGGAGGTTGAGACCACAAGTCACATCATCTGGGAAGTGGCTCCTCAAGTTCTGATTAGACTGCACTAATTTCAAGATGAAATTAAACCAGAATCTTTAGTCCCACCTACTGAAAATTACATCCAGGGCCTTGCAGGAAGATTAAGCAAGGTGCTGGATTTAGGCAGAAACATTCCATTATTAATCGCAGAGTGGTCTGTTTCGATCTCATGGAGAAAGCAATGAAAATCACTGCAAATGACCTTTTTCAGTTTTCATGATCTCTCAGTGTTTGTTCCATAGAGTCTCTGAGCAACGTGGTTTTTTCTTCTTATTCATCTCATGAGAGAACTACTAGTATGAGAGTGGCCAAGATGAGTCGTTTCAAGTAAAATTTCAAATATTCACATATACATGGGGTTGTTGAAGCCTTCCATCTTTTAGGCTTCGAGTCAATAACTTGGTATTATCATTCAATGAAAGATAAGCTTCCTTTTCATGTTGATGAAAACAGTTTTGTTATCTTTAGGCTAGGACAGGAATTAATGAGTTAGTGAACTTGTTAGCAGGTACCTTACCAGCTTGATTTACTATGAGTTTGGGGGGAAGTTGGAAGTTTCCAGACACCTGAGCAGAAGTGACTCTTTCTGAGCCTCTCAAACATTTAGGAGCAGCTCCCCATGAATTAACTGTTCAGGTACAGAAATTGGCCTAATTGGGTTCAAATTCTGGTCTTACCTTTTCAAGCTAGTTAACTTTGGGCAAGATACACGTTTGCTTGAATTTTTAACTTTCTCTATTTTAAAATGAGATAAAAAAAAACCCTGGAGTTTTGAAAGTTAAATATGAGTACATTCAGAATCCATCAGTATAGTTAGTGCATGATCCATGGTCAATGCATTATTACCACGGTTTTTATGAGTTCAATCATGCATTGCTTTTCATTTTAGTCATGGAGATACTTTGTATTTTCTCTCTGGGTCACGTAAATTTATAGCTCCTATACGTTTATATATTTTACATATTTGAACTGCAATAAATATTTGTTGAGTAATTAAAATGGATGAAACTTAGAGACCTTTCCTACTTTACCTATTTCCACGTGAGTCTTTCTTTTGCAGTTTGAAAGCTGTGGCTAATTGAGGCTGTCTTCTCTAGAGAGTGCCTCACCAGCAAGGTGAAGGCAGTGCTCTGGACCCTTATGTAGATAAGAGATTTTTGCTCAGACAGAATGATGGCCTCGAGAGGCTATGTGTGAAGTAGGCAGGAGAGGTAGACTTCCCTCTTGTCTGAACTTCAGAGAGTCCAGATCAGTGATGCCGAATAGAAATATAATGTAGGCTTTAGAAGTAATCTATAAATATCTAACAGCCACACTAGAAAAAGCAAAAAGAAATAGGTGATATTAATTTGATTTAACTTAAAATACCAAAGTGTTACTTCAACATATAAACAGGGAAAGTGCAAATGAGACATTTTACATTGTAGGTCTTTAGGATGGGTGTAAATGTAGGCCTAGAGGCCAAGGAAGGCGATCTTGTGTATCTTGCAATGTAGGTGTTTAAGGCGTTCATGCCTAAGTAGGTCAAAAGACCAAAAAACAAAGGGAGGCCCCTCCCTCACCTCCCAAGGCCTCCTGGAAAGCAGTGCGTGTATGCTGTGTTGTGTAAAGTTGGACCATTTAGTCTGACTACTTGGATTCAGGTTATCCCGTTTATGCCACAGTCCATACGTATTATTGTCTATTTGAAAAGTGGGACTTTGCAGTGATGCTGTGGGGAATCAGGAAAAAGTTCTAGTTTTTTTCTCTGGGGCTGTGCTGAAAGGAAGCAGCTGTCTCCATAGTAGCCCACTTGGCCATGTCCATAAACGAAGCACAAGATCTGAGATGGAGTTAAACCTCAAAGGAGGAGATTGGTCACCACTTCTTCTTGGCCATCACTAACCGTAAATCCCCACTGCATTTCTTTTTCTCCGTTCCTCTCTCTCAGTGCCCCTGTCTTCCCACCCCTTTCTCTTCTTTCCTGTACTGGGGAAATGATTGCATAAAGGGACATGGCTGACACATGCTCAGGTACAGCAAGAGCTTAAGAAGACTAATCAGAAAAGAGAGGTGGACAGACAAGAACTCTCTGGCCAGCCAGGAATAGGAAGAAAGAGAGGAATGAGATTCTGATCTTCAGCAAAATTACTACAGATACTACCACATGCTGGAAGAATGAGAAAGGATTATCAGCATACAACTGTGGGTGGAAAGCCACTAGAAGTATGGAGAAGTGTGGTGTGTCCCAGGATTCCTGGAAAGCTGGCATCTATATAATGTGGCAAGGCACAAGGATTTAGACAGATTTTGAGATGTGAGGGGAAGGCATGGATTCACTGACGTGTTACATCTGTGGCAAAATGAAAAGCAGAATTCCCTCTTGGTGTGCACACGGAGGACTGAGTGGGTTTGGAAGTCTGAGGTACTTCTCCAGAAACTTCTCCTTAGTTTGCTACTTTACACTTCTCAATATAACTTTGGTCAAGAACACAACGCAGGAGCGTTCCATCTCTTTTCAGGAATGCTGGGAAAAATACATACACTACCTAACAATATTTCATGACTCTAATTATCCAGGAGGCACAAAAAGAAGGGCTTAATTGAGAAGTATACATCGCACCTGCCTCCAGTTATGGGCCTGACCCAAAGGCTACATTTCGAAAAGAGTTGGAAACATGCACCTGAGGGCAAGATGTGCACAAGATGTAGAGATCCAAGCTTTGCCCTTAAACCAAAACAAACCTTTTCTCCTCATGAGTTGTTTACATCAGGTATTTTGTTACAGTGGCAGAAAGCTGACACAGTATTCTGTACACTGAGAGTGTATTTGTCCTCAGAATGTTCAAATAGCCAGTGCTTTGCCACAGCCTGGCTTGAGGACCGGGCCCCTCCTCCAGTTCCTGTCTCAGTAACTTCAGTCAGGGCAACAAGAGGGGCAGGTTTAGTGACTTGTAATGAAGTTGCCAGAGAACTGAAGCACCAATGGTCTTTACAGTTCATATGTTCCCAGTGATTTTATACCCTTTTCTCTGTCTCAGCAGGGACCCTGACATTCTCAACTGAGAGAAGCAAAGAGTATCAGGTTCTGAATTCCCACAGGTCCTCACCTAGGAAGAAACTCCATCACAATGAGTCATGGCAGCACTAAATACCCAAGGAGACGGAGCCCCTCCTGGAAACCTGACAGAGATGCTGGCCTTTGGCTTTATAAACATTGTACACTATGCAGCTTTGGGACCAGAAGACCATCTCAAACTAAATAATCAGAGTGCACAGAGTACTAATTGGAATCAGCAAGACATGGCAAATCAGTTTTTTTCTTCACTTTTTTTTTTTAATAATGGCAAAACATCTAAAGAGTCCTTAAATAATCACACAGTACCCTGGACTGGAGGGCAAAAGCTGTGAGAAAGAACCTTTGTTTTTCTCTTCTGGGCATAAAAGATGTTATACTGAAGGGACCTTAAAGACCAGGCAGTCCAACCTACTCATTTCCCAGACAAGAAAAATGAAGCCCAGAGAACAGATGGGCTGCCTCCTCTAGTCATATGGGGCTTAAAAATATATATGTATATTTATTTTTTTTCATGAGCTTTAGTGAGAGTGACCAGTGTTATCTCATTTCCTGGCTTCTCAAATCCGGGATCCAGCCAAATCTAACTATTATTTATAGTCTGAACATACCTTATACTTTTCTACCTCCATACCATCGCCCCCATCACGTGGAATGCCATTCTTTACTTCCCCAACCTCCCAACTTCCATCTTTCGAAAAGTTTTCATCCTTCAGTGATGAGCCAACATATAACCATCTCTTGGATAAACATTTTCCAGATGAAATGAGATTTCCTCTGTCAACTCCAACAACTATTACAATAGCAGCAACAGTGTTCACATGTTACCTATTATGGATTAGGCAGATTACTTACATTTTAATCTCATTGAGTCCTCAAAATAACCTTTTGACATTGGTGCTATCTTTCGTCATATGGTATTAATGAGGAAATGGAGAGTTTAAATCAGAGTCCTGGATCACTTGGCTAGTAAGTGACTCTGACAGTTGAATATAAATATGCTACCTATCATTATTATGCTGAGAGAGGAAACTAAATTCTTTAATATGATATTTTCTCTAGTCCCCAATTCACCCAACAAAAAACAACAACAACAAAAAGCCAATTAATATATGGGAACTCAAGCTTCTTAGTTCATGGGTACAGGATCCCTGAATTTTCATACATTTTCAAAATTTAAATTTGGCCAAAGGCACAAAACACTGAACTTTAATTTAAGGGAGCCGGTGTATAAAAAATGTGTTGGAGTCACTTTTCTTTCAGGATGATGTTTATTGACTGTATGTCCCCAGTATCTTATGTCTGTTGTACCTGTTTATGGTCAAACTGGTCAGTGGTATAAATAGTCTTTTGTAACATACTAGAAAGATCTAAAGGCTAACCCCTCCCCACCTACTGGAGATTGACTCGAGCCTCCAGATTTGAACACAACATTGTGTGCCTTTTTCTAGATAGGGGTTTTCTAGTGTCCACCAGATTCCCCAGGGGCTCTATGAATGAAGAAGCTCTCCTGAAAGAATGAGAAGAATCTGTGGTGGGTGGAAGAGTTCCTCTTAGGTTTGAACAAAACTTTTCCTTTAGAGGAGTTCAATGAAAGGGCAACTGTGATGGTTGAGATCTTAAATGCATCTCGAAGGCCCAGATTCTAAAGGCTTGTTTGCAAGTCTATGGCACTACTGGGAGGTAGAACCTTGAAGAAGTGGGGCCTAGTGGGAGGAGGCTAGGTCACTTGGGGTGTGCCCTTGAAGCAGATATTGGGACTCCAATCCCTTCCTGTCTCTCTGCTTTCAGGTTGCCATAAAGTGAGCAACTTGGCTTCACCACATATTCCTTGTCACCATGTCTGCCCTGCCACAGACCCCCAAAACAATGGAGCCAATCAACCGTGCCCTGAAACCTCTCAAACTGTGAACCAAAACAAACCTTTCCTCCTCATGAGTTGTTTATATCAGGTATTTTATGTCACAGTGTCAGAAAGCTGATACGATATTTTGTATACCAAGAGTGTATTTGTCCTCAGAATGTTAAAACAGCCAGGAACTGGAGAGATTCACCCATGGCACCAGCCTTGATGATAAATCTGAGGCTCACACAAATGGAATCCCATATCTGAGTCCACACCATTCAGAACTGGTATAAAAGAGAGTCCAGTTCTCATTTCATTTTATAGTCCTTCCACTTTAATTCAAATAGCATCCTAATAAAATGATGACTGCTACAAAGAGGGGTCCATACAAAACCCAATATCTGCATATGGTTTGTGGAAGCACTTCTTTGTAAACTGGTTCCAGGGAATTTTATTAAAAAAAAATAATCTTCTTCTAATGTTTTCTCTGGCTCCCAACGTTATAACATTATCTCTTTATAAATAAAGGATAAAATTGTATGTTTTTCTCCTAAAGAAGGCAAAAGGAGAATTGAGCTAACCTATAGTCAGTGCTGTAGTTTTTTTCTTGCCATCAAACGTCTTTTACTTTCCAATTTCTCTGTCTTTTTTTCTAAAGCCTCAAATACTTCAAATCCTCACAGGCCACCAGGGTGTATAACAAGGTGTCCACACGAACCTTTTACCCTCCAAGGGGAGAATAACCACAACTCCACAACACATCTTTATAGGAACAAAAATCCTCCTTCTGTAGATTAAGAGACTAGGGTTTTCAGGCAAATTTACAATCTCACCAAGTAAAAGAGCAGGAGCTTTCATCTAACTCAGTTTTCCTTTTCAAGAACTTTACTTTAGAATGGTAAACATGGAGACCAAAGTCTTCAGGAGATCTCAAATGCAAGAAACACATCTCCACATGAATTAACCAGGTGTGTTCATGCATATATGTTATCAAGCAATGACACGTGCTTATGATCCTGTTACCATTTTTTTTTCTGCCCAGTGAATCTGAAAGCAAGTTGAAGTTTTGCTCCTGACTGAGAGAAAACTGAGGTGCAGAAAGCAGGTGGCTTGTCCTTGATCACATAATAAGTGAAAAGTTACATCAAAGAGAGTTATCACTGCACAGTGAGTGTGGAAATGTTCTTCCTAGTGATGCATTAATTTTAACAAAATGTTACCATAATGAAGTAGCATATTTAACTCTTGGAGGTTTTTTATAGCAGTTCTCTGTATGTGCAAAGTAAAATCTGATGATGTCTCCAAATAGAGTCTTTACCCTCCCCCTTTTTTAAATAAAGAACTTCAAGGGCAGAGTGGGAGAATTTAATGATAAAAATATAAAGAGTAGGATTCCTATTATCTTTCACCAAGAATAAGCTCAATTTTCCAGTTTCTTACTGTCTTAAAAAAATCCAGTTCTTGAGAAATCAGAGATACTTCAAAATTGAAAATAATATCCATCTAAATTTTTTTTTTGGTTCTTAAGAAATTAAAGATACTTTAAGATTTAAAATAATGCTAGCTATCAATCATTGAAGATTACTTCTTCTTTTAATGATTATGTTTCTTTGGTAAACAACTTTTCTCACTACTCTTCTTAAAGATCATCATTCTTAATTAAGCTAAATCAAGAAATTGATGTCATGTTGCATGTATTTGGCTCCTGGGCTGCTTCACCATTTTGAAAGAACCCCAGGGCAAGTCTTGCATGAAGAGATTAGAGTTGAAGGGAAATTTACAAGTCATCACACTAATCTTCCACTTTGGGCAGAAAACTGTTATTTACAATATGCCTGAGAGGCGACCAGGCAGTCTCTACTAGAATGTGACCAGTGACAAGGAACTCACTACTTCACACAGCAGTCACCCCCACCACCCTGTTCAACAAGTCTCATTTTTGACATTAATTCGTAATTTTCAATAAAAATACAATTACTCGTAATTGTGCCCAGATCTGACTCAGGACCTGGCACAAAGTCTTTTCTTTCTTTACATATGAATTTCAAACACTTGTTTCCTTGCATCAAGCTTGTCTTCCTTTGAGGAAACACCCACAGTTCCTTTGCTTTGTCTTCCTGCACTCTGGGTTCAGACCTGCCAGGATCCTCCTCCTCTAAGAAAGCCATCCTCCTCTCCATCTACCATAATTTACTGTTCTCCTTTCGAAAATGTACACCTCTAAAATTAAGCAGCTTTTGGTAACTTTCAGAAATGTTTGCTGCTGAGAAAGTTCCCTTGCTTTGTAAGAACCCTGCACTCTCTTTCGGTGACAGTGGGTTTGTGATCTGAGGGACTTACCTTTGCCAAGGTCTCATCATCCAGGTGATTCTTCTGAATCACATGTTGAAGTGCAAAATAAATTTTTTCCTGAAGTTTCTGGACCTTCCTTGGTTCTATCAGCCAGGCTCGGTCTGACAAAAGAAAAAAAAAATGGGTAAGAAGGTAGGGCAGGATATAGCTTTGTTTTATTTCACCTACATATACAAGTGCTGAGTTTTAGATTCATTTCAAATTATGTAGTTCTAAATTGCCTCTGAAGACGTGTAATTATTTATATAAAACATAAATATTTTATAAGCAATAATACCATGAAGTCAGTAATGCATAGTAAAATGAATGACATAGGGCATATATTTGGAGGAGAAGACAATGGTTCGAATAAACTCCTTTTTGTTTCTTATTGTCTGTGACAGTCTGCATGTCTCTTTTTCTGGACAGATGCTTTGAATTTCTTTCAAAGTAGATATTAGTGATTTGTGAAGAAAAGCAATGAGAGCAGTGAGAAAAAAAATATTATACAGGAATATTGTTGGTATACATGATCCCTTCCTTTTCTCAGCTTATTCTTTCATCACATATAGAACTGAAGTTATGTTATACTTTATGCAACATAAACATGAGTTGATGTCAAAAATTTACCCTGAATCCTGTTTTTCTTTTTTAAAATCCTATCTTTTTTTCTATACTAAATGTTTAAATGGTGAACAGGATAATCTGTCCTTTCCTTACTTGCTCCCTCCCTCCCTCTCTCTCTCCTACACCTCTCTCTTTTCACCCTTCTTCCTACTCCTTCCTTCCTTTCTGTCTAAAAGCTTTATACACCCTAGTGATAAAATGCAGCTTAGCATCAATGCCTTAGTTTGGTCCTTCAATGAAGAGACACCTAGAAACTCTAAATGCTGAATAAATACTTATGGAAAATAACTTGGCATGATCCTCCTGAACACAGTTCAGGTCAGGTGAGAAACCCAATTCTGTAACCCTAGACAGGGCAAAGACAAGTCTAGCCAAGAGTTAAGCAAACTCTTACGTAAGTGAGCACAAAGGCCTTCAGTGACAATTTTCAATCAGAATAAATTAAGTTCCCTCCCTTCCCCTTCCCTCAGCTATTTGGAGTTGAATAGACGGTGACTACTAAGTCAAGAACCTGGGGAAAAGCTGGGATAAGCATGAGACAGACACAGACTGGAATCTCTTCCCTGGTTTTGAACATGGCGCTAAGCCAGAGTGGCAAATCAGGTGTTTGGAATGGTGTAGCCTCTGAGTGTGGGTCTGCTCTCAGGGCTGGAAGATTCCACCCTAGGCAGAGCTAGCCAAATCTCCTGCTTCCAAACTTTATAAAACTTGATGAGAGCATGTTATTTTGAGATAAAAGCTAAATAGCTCAGCTGATTTCCAACTCATAAAGACCAGGCTAGCCCTCCTCCTGGGCAATCATTTTCACAACTTATTTAAGTCTGATATGTCATGTGTTAAATATTCCTTGCTAGAAATGTACTGACTTCCACACAAACATATGCAAAGAGGAAAGAGATCCTTTAAAACTCTTCCTTTGAGCAACCAGAAACCATAGTGAAACCATCTCCCTCACCCATAGATCCAGACTTAGATTCAGTCTCCTATTGAACTATACTCAATGAAAACAACCAAATACAATTAAAAGGAACATTATTTGGAATACAGTTGTTCCCAGAAATAAATGTCTCCTTTCATTTCTTCCATCTGTCTTTGTGCTTTTCAGGCCTGTGAAACTTTCTAGAATATATACAAAAGGCCCAGAGGAAAAACATGATTTTAGAGCCATAAAAGTAACTGTTGATAAAAGTGATAACTAATTTTCATTTTTGAAAAAGTGGTTAAATAACCAATTATAGCAAGTTAAAAAAAAAAACTGGAAAATCAAACTCTGACAAGACCATTAAGGAATCATGTTAGGAATAATAGAGCCTGATTTTAAAAAAGTATAGAGGTTGGTATTATGGCAATTTTAGCTAGAATAACATATCAAAGACCTAAGGTGTAGTCTCATATGACATGTAAGAATTATTTTTTCCAGCCTCACTGAAAACTATGTTAGTGTATGAGGAAAAGTGATCTACCTCCAGAGACAAATTGTTGCAAAATAAATGAATCTCTTGATCTTAAAAACTAGGCAGAATGCGCTCTTCTCTCAATAGAGTTGTCAATACTGTTGCTGCTATCTCTTGACCAGGAACGTCACTGAACAGACTACAGAGCGACTCTGAATTCTCTTTCTGGTTGAAAGGGATGCACATATTTATTATTATTTTATTTTTATTATATTATCATGATTACATGATTTACACTATTTATTATTACATTTTAAGCTGGCATGTACTTAAAAATTATTTCAATTGCTCTGGTTGATCCATAGATATCACATATTAATTTCTTTAAAACTTTTGGCAATTTGTTACATTTTTGAGCTAGGGAATATTTCCTTTATTATGGAATCCAATCCCCTTACTTTGTAGATGAAGGAACTAAAGCTCTGAGAGGTTAAGTGAGGATAAATGATGAGAAAGTGTTCTTTGGTTTTTTACTCATTTAGTCCTTATGTTGGGTCTTTCATTTAGGTATATTTCTGTAAGTTCCACTCTATTGGACTTTTTTTCCTGTGTCCTTTATTAAGGTCAAAATAAAACACAGCCATTAACTCAGGTCATTATCTATCTTTATTTATTTACTAAGGAACAATTTTGCTTATCTGTAATGATCCTTACCATAGATCCTCCTCTTGTTTTGAGGGGAAAATTCATCATTTGAATAAACTTGAGGTTGCTTCTCTTTGCATTACCCAAAAGTATCAAAACCTTGCTAAATAAAATATAATTCTTTCAAAGTTTTTCCTGAACTTTGGCTTGGGTGGGTGTAATTGATGTTAAACATAGTAAAGCAGGTTTTTTAAAAAGGTAAGGGATCCAAGGCCTCCCTACCTGGAGATATCAGAACAGCAGATGAGAACAAAGCAATCTCTTCTTCGGTCAGTTGCAAGGAACACAAATTCTTTGCAAAGTCAAATGCTTCATTCACTAGGTCATCAGAACCTAGAAGGAAAGAAGGAAAATGGCTGAAGGTGGAAGAGTAAGAAAAGTCTCAGGATCAAAAATTTATTCAAGGACTTGGATACTAGACATGTAGAAAAGACATTTTTAAGCACCTATCCATAAATAGTAATTTTATATTAACTATAGAATGGGGAAACTTGGCGATATCTTGGCCAGGTGAATGAAGGGAGCATAACCAATGAGGGGGACATGGACGTGGTATGGGAATACATAACCCGAATTCCATCCTATAAACCTGAAATTATTTCCATCTAACAAATTACAAATAAATGACTTGAGAATTTTTTTTATAATAGAGATAGCATTCATAGAAAACCCAAAACATTACATAAAGGGGCTAAGGACTGAACCTAGTGCCATTTGAACCTAGCAATAGATAGTGTTTAGGGGCTTCAATTGAGATGTAAGACACTTCTCACAGGATGGAAATGAGCTTTCTGTCAGTTTGGTAATGTCTCTGGCTATCTGATTGAGGAGCACGAGTTATTTATTTTTACCTTCTGATGCATGATACACAGGTCAGTTGCTTAACCACTGTAAAATTTTGCCAAGACAATAGTGCCTCTCTACACTTATCCCTGGTAAATGTTTATTTGATGAAGATGGAAATATACTAAAGTCGCTTGCCAAGGCTTTCCCTACTTTCTTGAAAATCTAGCCTTGGGGACAACTTGGATGTGTGTCAGCTGTGGAAGGGAAACACTGCCAGCCTCGATGGGCTGGTTGCTGACTACCGTATCAGTTAACAGCACAGGAGGTGAAAGAGCAGTGTCCTTCTATGGTGTCCATGGACAGGATATGGAACAAATGGCATTATCAATGGTTAAAACCTTTCCTGGCATCAGCCCATCTTTGCTAATGCTCTTCTTATCCCTGCTGTACACTGATGACTGGACATGATGATACGCGGCCCTTCCAAACAAAGACCGACTCTATCAGTGCCTCCCGTGACAATGGTCTGAGAATCATTTTGACCCCCAACTCTATAGGTGCTCCCAGAGTTTCACAAGTTCACAGGGAGAACATCATTACTCTGGGGGAGAAACAAGTGAAGAGTTTCTCTTTTAATTATCTTGACTAGAGATTATGAATTTACTAAGAAATTTAGGAGGTCACCTCCATAGGCCACCATATAATATAATTTGTGAAGCAGTAAACAGCAAAGAATGACCTACAGTGCCTCCCCAATTTTTCAGATCATGGCTAATCTTTATTTTTTCATGAAGTTTTAGGCGCAGACTCAATAGGGCCCACAGTTTTCTTCTTCCTTTCCTATTAGATTAGCCATAATTGTAGGACCAGCAGAGTTGGATGAAGTTCAGAGGCTCAATGTGCCCTACTCTTACTGAATAATGAGATACTAGCTATAATTAAAGAATCAATACATTTTACTTGGCAGTTTAAATCCAAGTGGAGAAGTTTATGGTAGCTAATAAAATTGTACCAGCGGCAAAAGGAAGCTTACCTAAGGCTTTGAACATTTGCATTCCTCCATATTTTCCTTCAAACAGAACAGTGTTGTTTAATGGGTTGAAGGCACGGCACATTCTCACTAAAACCACTTCCAAGCAACCTAAGAGTTAAAAACAATTAAACCATGTATACGTATCCAGTAATGAAGTAGTTATTACTGAGTGTAAGTGCAGATGTTCAAGAACTTTAACACAGACCCAGATGCACACAGACACCCCAATATGGAAACCCTTCAAGATTCTTTCCCCTAAGATAACTATTTTAGAAATAAGACTCTCTTGATAATCATGTGAGGAAATTAAAGAGAAAATATACTTTAAAGTTGAAATGGAGGGCACCAAAAACATTTTTTGGGAGGGAAGCATTTCTTACTATTTTTTGACTAATATTATAGGTAGTTTCAATTCTTGAATTCACAATTGATGATAAATGGCTCAGAAAGGAACTTTGCAGGAGCTGAGTCTTGTCTATTGTCTTTTAAAAAAAATATTGTTTACTTGTCAATGGACCTTTATTTTATTTGTTTATATGAGGTGCTGAGAATCGAACCCAGTGCCTCACACATGCTAAGCAAGTGCTCTACCACTGAGCCAAAGCCCCAGCCCTTATCTATTGTCTTTTGTAGAAGTTATGCTATTGGGGAGACATTACTCTCTACTTCACCTGCCACATGGAGTTTCTAACAGGCTCCCTCCTTATTTCAGCACAGGATGATATTAAATAGAAACTCTGTGTGTTTCTTGAGAGACACCATTTACATCTAATGCTCTTTGAAATGAATGTTTCTCGGACAAATAGGTTTTTGCAAAATGCTAAATTATCTCACTCCAGAGAGATATAATCAACATTCCCAGATCACAGGCTCTGAGAAGTTCCAACTTGAAGAAGTTTGATTAACCTTAATGAACTTAGAATGTTTTTGAGTTTGCTGTCAGCTCAGTGAGGGCAGGAACCTTGCCTGCAGCAACAGGCAGTTGAGGTCATTGCATTCACTTTTGCATTTCTGGGACCACAAAGAGTCCCTGGCACATAGTAGGTGCTAAATGATATTTTTTAAATTTGTTTTTCCCTCTGAACATTTATTGATATCATGAGGAACTATTGCGGCAGTTTCTCCACATGTTGGAGAGATGGGCTTTTATCCCATAGTGTAGTAGAAATTGACAACTAGACTCCAAAGCCCCAAATATGCATGACAGCATCCTACTGATAATTTGGCTACATCCTTGGTGTCTTCTTATGGCATCACTTTATATTTGTCTGAGTTTTATTTCCTTTGCTATGCTAATTTCTCATTGCTTCCTAACATGGGGACTTCCACACATGAGAGGATTTGCAAACATTTATTGAAGCAAGGCTTTCCCACAACAATAAAAATGCTCACCATTTACTGATGTTCTACACTATAGAAGGCACTTTCTTTGGCCCCTTACAATTGTTATCATACCTGCTCCTTGAAATAACCATTTTAGGTGAGTTTTATTATCCCTGTTTTGTGAATGAGTTACAGAAGTTTTAAGGATATTAAGTAGCTTGTCTTTTATACTGGAGTCAACATATTTACAGCAGGGAGAGATGTTAAAGATTACATAATGTCAGTGGTTTCCAAATGTCAGTCCATGGATTGGTGATATCTGAGTCTTAGAAATACAATGAATGGAGCTCTCTTCCAGGAGGTTCAGATTCCCTGGCTTGTGATGATGGCTGTTTCTGAACTGTCAACAACCTCTTACAGCGCTCCTAATGCAACTCCAAGTTTGGAATTGATTGTTTCTAGTACACCACTTTAATTTACAAATGAGAAAACTACCATCTTGAGAGGTTAGTTCAAAGTCATATAATAAGTGGGATAGATTTTATTGTTCAAAGAGAGTCATCAAAATATCTCCTACTCCACATGCTTTTCTAGACCTGACCAAATCAAGAAGTTGTATCCACTTCTGCTACCCCTGAGACCAGGTAAGCTTTTGTTACTGCCTTGACTGAAGGGTATGGTGGAAGTAACACTATGTGATTTCTGAGGCTAACTCGGAGAGATCTATGCACTGTTGTCTTGTTCTTTCAGAGTGCAAGCTTTGGGAACCCAGTGACTATGTCATCAGGATGTCCAAACAGTCTGTGAAGATGCTCATATGGAGAGCCACTGAGGTCCCTAGCCCAGAGCCTTGTCTGAACTCCAGCTGTCAACAAGCACACTTTGCAAGCCATGGGATACAACCAATTTGAAAGTAGGTACTTTTCTCCCCAGCGAAGTCACCTCATGGCATAGAGATAAACCATTCCTGCTGAATCCTGGCCAAATTGTAGCTTTAAGAGCAAAATAAATGATTGTTGTTGTTTTAACTAAATTTTAGGGTTTTTAGAAAACTGATAATATTCAAATTAGCATGGTTTTTCTCAATTTGCATCATTTGGTAAAGAAGCAGCAACATCGTGTAGAATAGTCATCATATTTAACCCAAGTTCAAACACCAGATTGCCGCATATTGGCTTTGTGATATGAACACAGTCTTTCACTTCTCTGAATTTTTACCTCCTCTGGTTTAAGATGAAAATAACCTCAGAAGACTAAATACGATGACATAAGTAAACATGAAAATGCATACATATATTATGACATGTAAAAAAGGATGTTATTATTATTACTGTGTCATGAAGATTAACACAAACACCATGTTGTTCTTATTTTCTGTTTTCAAAGGGAGCTGAGTAAGACAAGTCATCATTTTTCCTATTAAGTAATAGGATCCACACAGTAAGTTATATGCAGAATTTCTTGGGCTACTTCCTAAGTGATTGTGTGTATGTGAGAATGTACCAGAGAAGGGGTGGAAAAGATTAGAGCACGTTGGAGATTCTCCCAGCATATACTGGCTGCAGGCTATCCTCATTAAAAAGATTGGAAATGACCACAGAGGCAGAGCTCAACTAGCCTGTATTTTTTTTCCCCCTCACAGAAAGCAAGGAGTAGGTTTTAGCGCCAGCTCAGCAATTCAGCCACCTTGATACACTAATTACTTGCACTGCCTGTCAAGCTGGCTATCTCAACCTACACAATTAATAGCTCCACTTTCAATAAGCAAAATTGTATTTGACTTCAAAGTGGATTGAATGGGGTTCAGGGCATTTGCATTACTGAGAGTTTCCTTTGGGAGTTAGCTGACAATGTGGGTGGTAAAAAACGGTCTATCTATTGAAAGAATTTTCTAGAATCCTCACAGAGCTAAAGATTGACCACGTCCTGGTCTAAAATTGAGAATATCATGCTAAGTGAAATAAGCCAAACTCAGAAACTCAAAAGGTCAAATGTTTTCTTTCATTTGGGGAAACTAGAGTAAAATAAAGGAAAGGAGGAAGGAAGGATAGGATACCATTTAAAAAAACCAATCAAATGTAAATTAATAGATGAGGGGAAGGAAGTCTAGAAGAGGAAGGAGAGGAGGAGAGGGGAGGGAACTCAATTACTAATGTTTAACTATAAAGCTCTAATAATAATAAAAATAAAATCAAAAAAGCCCTCCTGAGTCTACTCCCGGCTTACCTGATTTCAGAAGCAGTATCTGATCATTTTGGCAGAGTTCCATGAAGCCTGTTATCCGCTTTGCAAACTCCACCACGTACTGGATGGCATGAGTGATCTGGATGGCACATTGCTGCCACAGTGCTTCCCTGGACTTCAAGAGAGAAAACACAACATGTAAGTAGAGCCAGGAACTCCATGGAGAATAAAAAAACAAAAACAAAAACAAAAAGAAAAAAACCCACTCAAGGTTGCCTTATGGGTTACCTGTCACTTGGGACCCAAGGTTGGAAATTAGGAAGAGGAGGGCAAATTATTTTTATATTTATGTTCGATTTATTTGAACCTCAGTATGCCACAATGGTCAAAGTACTGAGCCTAAATTGGTAGAGTGTGTGAAGATGGTTATTTTCCTTACTAATTTCCACCCCCTCCCTCCTTTCTTAAACTCAAGTCTTGGTCCATCATATAAAAGTAAATCCTTGCTTTGAAGAATAGCAATTTAATTCATAGTCCTCCCTCCTTCCATAATGCCATTTTCACAGGTAGTTGATGGACATTAAACTTGTAATATTTTTATGTTGTGTTCTTTTTCTAGAACGTATGGAGTATTGTTGTTGTTTGTCTGGGTGTATGTAGTACTGAGGATTGAACCCAGGGCAAACGCTCATCCACTGAGCAACATCCCCAGTCTGAGATTGCTTTTTGTATAAGAAGAATTCCAAGGTAAGAGGCATCAGATGATATTAAATCACTCTCATGAGTAATACAGAAGCCCAAAAATATATCTCAAAGTTATTTTCTTTAAACTGAGAAATCTAATTTACATATGTGTTAATTCTGCTTTTTACTGACCATAGCAATATCTATGCCTTTGTTTCCGTATAAAAGTAGTAAGAGTTATTCATTATGTCAGAGAAAAATCAGTGTTTGTTTAAATCATACATTTAGATGCACATTTATATATTTTGTTAAAATTCCATCATCTCAATCCCAAAGTCCAGTAACATGAATACTGAACAGAAAGAATAAACATCTTCCTTTAAAATCTTCTCCAATGTACACAAAATAATTCTACTAATACTAATAATATGGGGAGAGTTGTCCTTTTCCCTTGGGTTCCTTTTAATTTATAAGGTAAAAAAAAAAAACGTTTTAGGATGCCATGTTCCACATTTTTGTTGCTAAGTGTGATATGATTATTGCTGCTCTGATTACTCAATGGCTCCTGCTCTTTGCCTGAATCCAAGAAGCCAACATGAGATGTCCTAAAACCACCTGATGAACATTGAGTCTCTCTGGTCACTACAGTGGGACAGTGATGCCTCCTGGGGAACACTGCAACATCTAGAGACATTGTCACAACTGTGTGAGGGTGGTACTATGTATTTACACCTAGACAGGGATCCTGCTAAATATCCTATCATGCACAGAACAACCCTCACAACAAAGAATAATCTAGCCTAAAATGTTGATGGTGCTGAGACTGAGAAAATCAGAAACGGGGTAATCACAGAGAAGTTTCCTGTTGTTTCTCAGAGTACCTTGCTTTGATAGGCTTTGATTTCTTCATAGGTGTGGGTCTGCCATGCCAGCTGGTGCAGCTCTTCCATGGTGTACTGACATGTCTCCAAGTGGGACTTAATGATGTTCTGTGCAATTCGATCTGTGAGAAAGAATATCAGTTCCAGAGTTTGTGAATAAGATAATTCTATTAAATCAAAATTGTTTTTATATGTTTACTATAGAAATGCCTTTTGGAGATTCTCCGAGTGCACCAAAGTATCTTTAATATTACTATCTAAAAATCTCCCAAATCTTGCCTTTTTTTTTTTTTTCAATTTTCAGTTCTCTGATCAAAATTTTCTGCCTTTTCTCTTTTCTGCTCCCTCTTGCCCACAGCCTTGGTGTCTTACAAATTGTTAAGCATTCAATTAACTATTTAATATTAGCACACACATGAAATTACTTTACTGCTTGCTTTTGGGGCCTAAAAGTCCACTAATAGTTTTAATACATATACTCCAAATACTGTTTTTTTCAAACGTTTTGAAAATCACTAAAATCCTATTTTATTACAGAACTAAGGAATTAAAATATAAAAGCATTTGCTTGTGTTTGAAAAATGGAATGATATGGGGACTAGAGGTGTAGTTTAGTGATAGAACATTTGCCTAGCACATGCAGGCCTGGGTTCAATCCCCAGAACTGTGAAAAAATAAAAGTAAAAAAAATAAAATAAACATTTAAAAAAGAGAGGATTAAATAATAAGCTATACAGAAAGAGGTAATAGGGTGGAAGGCAAGAGATGGAAGCAAAACTTTGATGATATTAGTTATAGATTTGGTTTTGGAACCACGTATATATCTTAAGATGAAATGATTTGGACCATGAGTTGATAATTACTTAAACTGGTTCATGAGAGCCATTATATTCAACTTTATAGTTTTTTGTATGATGACATCTTCCTTTAAGATATTTTAGAGAGGAATGGGAATGTAGCTTGGTGGTAGAACACTTGCCTAGCATGCACAAGGTTCTGGATTCAATCCTTAGTACTGAAAAAAAAAGTTTCAGAGAAAATGATTATATTCATAAAAGGTAGTAAGAAACTAAATTAATCTTTGCAGGCAGTCTATCCTAAACGAGTTGTATTTTACAACTTAAACACCAATCATTTTGGCTTTGGAGGTGTGAGAGTTGAGTGATAGAACCACATGCAAGAGCTCTTCTTATAAACTTGCTCTGTGTCCCTTAAAGTTGCACAGAGCTGGCAGGAGGGCCTTCATACTCCCATCTGCTATTTGAATACATGGAAAGGGGGACAGCTTGGGAAACCAAAATACTTGGGAATTCTGTATGTGGGGCATGCATAGAACAAAGATGACCACATCCTCCTGATAACGGTTGTTGGCTCACCCAGAAATGGAATCTTTCTTGTGTTTCAGGCTGTCCCCTTGCATGTGCAATTTCTGTTCTTTTCTTTTGCTAGATGGCTGTATTTTGTTTCTCCAGGATAGCCCTCAAAGAAGTACTTGGGCACTTTCCTTTGACCTCACAAAACTCCCCCTATATGTGGTGTGAAGTAAATTGAGTTGCTGTGCTATGGAGAATGAGAAATGTACATTTAAACTTTGGATGAACTTTCCCAAATAAAACTCTCCTTAGATGATTGCCTGGCATATTGTATACATTGAATAAATAGTAGCCCAAATTATCATTATTAGGGCATCTTGTGCAGTTTGTTGTCAGGGAAGAAATATGATGACTGCAAGGGAGAAAAAGCAGATACCTGGTTTTGCAATCAGTACTACCAAAGGAAGACATTTCAATATCTTTTAGAGCTTTTCATCAAAACTATAAATGGAGAGAGGTAGAAGATGCAACAAAATACTAACTTAAGATCATAGTTATAGTCTATTAGTTTCAGCACTGGGCATTTCTAGATTTTCATTGCTTATCATATTACAAAATCCTTTCTTTAAAAAAATCTTATATTCAAAGTTTTATTGAATATTTCTCAATGTTATAAAAAAGGGCAGGGATGATTCTATACATCATATAAAAATAGATTGTCAAGTCATAGCTCATCATTTTTCAATTTCATCTGGGCAGTCTAATTATTTAGATTCTACAAAATGTATCTGCTTTCTGGTAGGCATATAATGAAAACACAAGATTTTATAGCTGTATGGCTTTCAAACTTTTATAACTTTTTTTGTGGAGCAGTTTGTTTTCATCTTCAAGGATATGCTGATTTGTTGGTAATTTACAGGCTCCAGGGTTTATAAGCAAATCTGGAACTGCTACTCAAAATTGCATTATGAAAAACTATCTGCTCTTTTTGGTTATCTTCTGGGAACTACTGACCAAAGTGAAGAAATCTCTGTCCTTCTATCACCAAAACTTAGGGACCTACAGGGTATGAAGAAGAGCAAGCATAATAGATATGCAGACAAGCTAAGCAAAATTAGAAGTTAAATCCACACACATGCTCCTGGTCAGGTGTCCATTCCTGGTGAAGGCTTCCCTGTCTCCCTGTGACCTCCAACAGAAGGTATCTGCCTGCTGGTATTTGTGATTCGACCCTTTTGAGTCATTATTCTGGCAAGGGTTGTTCTGGGATGATTTCTGTGGATCTGTTTGGCTCAGATCCTTCAAGATTGCAAGCTCATCAAGAACTGGATGGTAGAGTCCAGCACAGAACCATCAAATGTTTAGTCAACAAGTATCTTTTTGAGCAATTATTATATACTAGGTCAAGGAAACAAAAGACACTGCTTTCACTCTTAAGGAGCTCCGAATCACATCATATCATGATGTAATAAGTGTCCTGAGGTATTGTGGGAGCCCAAAGAAGAGAGGGTCTGGCTCAGCTGGGGGAGGCAAAAAAATATAACCACAGAGGAGATGACGTGGGTCTTAAGGATGTACAGGAGTTTGTGACATGGAAGAGAGAGAGATGCAGCTCAGGGAGAGGGAACAATACTCTGAAGGCACAGGAAGAAAACTAGCTGTAGGCTGGGTAGTTTCAGAATTATCTTACATCTTTATAACCCTTACTTTTATATAACCAACCCCTCTTTCCCTGAGGAGACAAGTGAGGTTCAGAAAGAGGGGGTGACTCTGGACCAGTCTTTTCAGAGTTAGCAAATGATGCTTTGAAATTAGGTCTGTGTTTTCCAGCAAGAGGTCTAGTGTGTTTATAACATAGGGTACATGGAGCCTGGGGAGAAATGAGGAGAGGTTAGAAACTGTGATTGGAATACAAACTGCCAGGTAACCATGCCCTGGAATTTCAATGTCTAGGATTTAAATTTTATCTTTGTATTTTATCTGGTAGTCAACTGGGAGCTAGTGAAGTCATGACACTAACATAGTCATTTTTTAGAAGAATGATCTTGGCCATGGTGAAGAGAATGAGATGTCATAAGCAAATAAATGAAATTAACCAGGCTGTTGTGAAAATTTGGGTAAGATATGATGAGATACTCCACCAGGTGATAATGACAGAGATAGTGGAGATGGAGGGTTTGGATGCAAGACAATTATGAAGGAGAATGCACAGGACCAGTCGAGAGAGTGAGAAAACATTAAATAGAGTAGGCACTTGACCAATGTTGAATTAGCGTAAATAAGGCTGAAAATGTCTATCAATCTCCGCAAACATCCTTCCACCTTCTGCTTTATTTCAAAAAGAATTTGAGAAAGTTAAGATTGGCCCTAAAATCTTTGAAGTCAATACTAAATGTGCATTGCTAGTTCCTGTGCCCTTGTGGTAAAAAAATAAAACGGAGATCTCTTTGGGACATAAGATGTACACGAGGCCAGGAGGGTCAACGTGCTGTAGCTGCAGTTGCAGATCCCATCGACCCCTCTGCTCTCTCCCACTGTTGCAGTGCAGAGGTGAGCCACGTGCAAAACCCAACTTTGACTCTCTTGAGGCTCAGATCGATAAAGCATACAGTAAAGCCAGACTTGGTCTCATGGGAGCAGGGCCGGAGGGCTCATTCTGTCCTTTAGAAAGATGCTTGAACAACATCAGAGGAGACGGTTTGCTTGGACTGAGAGTCTGCAGTTGTGAAAAAGGGAGAAGGGCTTAAAAAAGAAGGGACAAAGGGAGAGACAATGAATACAGTATGCAGAGTTCCTGCTGGGAGCCAAAAGAATGTTCAAGAGTCCTTGCCTGGAAAAATAGAAAAGGTAATAGTAAACGCAGTCCTCTCCAGGGACCAACCACATGAGAAAGTCCAGACAAAGAGACTGAGGCAAAAGAGCAGAAGAGATGGAATCTACTGGGGCAACTGCACACCCTTCATCCGTTACCCTGACTTGGATTGCAGCTATTTCTCAGAGCTGAGTTTTTGTCGGATTTGTTCACTGCTTGGGCTGCAGACAATACGTGTTGAATAAGGAGCTGGCATGCTCTGGGCTGGCATAATGGGTCCGACAGGAATATGGGGGAGAAAATGAAATCATGGGAAATTCTCTCACCTCTCGAGGTGATGCATGTGGACTCTGTGGACTACACTCTGGCCCATCTGAGATCAGGGATGAGGCTGGTAATTTCTTAAGTGGACGTGGAAGGGAACCTGGAGTGAGAACCACTAAATCGCCTGAGTAAAGATTCTGTACACGTTTAGTTACATAAAGGTTTGTCCAGATCACTAAGAGGGCAAGAGCTGCTTTGATAGTTCATAAAGGATGAGGAAGGAGAAAAAGAATTTCATATGCTCAGTCCACTTCTTCATTTTCAGCCATGGGGAGGAACAATGTCAGTATTGATGTAGGAAAGGGAAAGCTGGGTGCCATCACAGGTAAACACCAAGTCTGTATTCCTTGTTTTCTATGTAGTAATTTCATGAAAAATAACTTGGTCTCATTCTCTCCCTCCCTCCCCTCCCCATTTCCCTTCTGTGAACCCAGATGGGTAAACATATAAAACTACCCCCCCCATAACTGTTTTGTCTGTCTTTTGGTTCTATCTTGTCTTGGGGGATAAGCCTTGTTGAAACCCAAGATTTACATTCATGTAATATAATCTGGAACTTCATATATCAACTAACTTTTGGGGTTGAAAAATGACAATGTGAGATTCAAATGAAATGAAATAACTGAGAATAGCTTTAAACTAATTGACCTAAGTACTTCTCTATCATTTTGATGAAAAAAAAAAAGTAAGACCATGTTGTGAAAATTGTCACATTTCCTTAAAATTCTTAAGGGTAATCTTAATTCCACTTATGATGTGGGCAATAAGAAGAGAGAAATTAAATTTTTGAAGAGAGAAATAGAATAAAATTGGTGGTAATTCTCAATGGTGTGTGCAATAATTACAGAACCCTGGGGCTGGAGATAACCTCCTTCCTCCACTTCCAGATTGACTCTATGTAAATAATCCTAGAAGGAAGTCTCTCTTTAAGGCATTTACAGCATGGTTGATATATATACGTGGCAGAGTTGACATAGCTCAGTGGAATTTTAAAGGTCAATCATATCAGACGATGTAAAAAGATGTAAGAAAAATATTTTGAAGTACTGTTGAAAGAACGGCACAGAAAACAGTTTTTCTTGCATATTGATCCAATAATAAACCAAAGTTGGGAAACAAGTTATCTAATTACTTAAATGGGATGTAGAAAGCAGGCTACCTCTGCTTATTTCAGTGAGAAAGGAGTAAACTGACAAGCAAGGTGACAATTTCTTGTTTATAACTGTGATGCTATAAAATGAGGACCAGCTTGCAGCTACTAAAATAGCAAGTGACCTTCTGCAGCTCTGATTTCAACCACTCAGCGGGTTTTTTTTTTTTCCACCAAAGGGGCTTATTTTAGCTCTCACTAGACATTTTAGCAAATGGCGCGCTCTCCAAAGGCTACAGTGTCCCAGACACGGGTGGTTTCATTAGAATCCCACATCCTGCGAGTGGGGAAAGTTAAGTATATCTTTAAAACTGCTGCTTTCAGTGTTATTACCAAGAGCACCCGCGGCCCAACTGCACCAAGGCGAGAAAGCTGAGATTCAAAGCTATACATAGTGCGAGGGGTGTTGCATCTGAACTTCCTAATTCTCACCTCACCTTGTTCCTCCCCGCCCCCCCCAAGCAAAGATGGATGGTTTCTTCTTGGTGAACTATGCCCTCTATTCATTTTTCTCCACGAGGGATTTTTTTTTTTAAAAGCTTGGAAATATTCTTCCTAAAATACTATATCTCAGCCTCAATCCAAATGGTTAATGAATTTTTAATTTGTCACTTGCCTTAAGGATCTACAGAACCACTGAATTCTCTGTTTAGTTTTTACTACTAGTGTGAATGTAGAATTCTGAGGGGATTCACATTGAATTAATGCCAGGATATCTCTACAGACTTGCTCAAGGCATGTTTTAAGTGCCTGCGTTAGGTTTTCCTAATATCAAGATTCCTCAGAATCCACCCTCTGAGGCGGTAACTGTAATATATTAAGACAATTGGCTAAAAGGAAAACATTAACCAACTGCACATTTTGCTTGGACACCAGTTTTGTAAGTTTTCTGTCATTAAGTGGGACAAATCTAGTAGGTGTATGTGTATTTTAGATGACAATGTCAGAGAAGACAATGTCATTTAAAGACCTCTCTGATTTTTGTAGACCTCTGGAGATCTTTAGTTTTTGCATAAATAGAATTGTGTTTTCACAATAAAACCATCAATAACATTTAAACTTAACACAGGATATATAACCAGCTATTAAACTCCAAAGAAAATAGTAGATTTAATATTTATGTTTTTCAAATTCTTTCCAGTATGAATTGGGTGGAGGCATCAGTAACTGGTTCCTTACTTGTTGACTCAGAACATGGTCCACCCACCCATTTTCTTTCATTTTGGAAGTGGGGATTGAACCCAGGGGTGTTTTATCACTGAGCTACATCTGCAGACCTCTTCATTTTTATTTTGAGACAGGAGCTCACTAAGTTGCTGAGGCTAGCCTCAAACTTGAAATTCTCTTGCCTCAGTTCCTGAGTTCTTGGGATTATAGGTATGCACCACTGCGCCTGGCTGGTTCAAACACTCATTACTCTCTTTCTCTAAAAAATCAGAATAGCTTTCAGTTTCCTTTTTATGAAATTTCTGTTGTCAACTCATTTCAGAGAATGACATGATTGAAATCTTCTTAAGCATTTTTCAGAAAAAAAATTCATCAAGATATAAGAATATTTTTAACTTAAAAATGCTGAAATGTGATAATACACAATTGAATTAAATATGTATTAGAGGAAAATAATTTAAATAATCAGATTAATGCAAGTAATAATAATAGATTAAAATAATAATTAATGCAAGTAATAATAATAATAGGTTAAAATGTTCTCAAATTCAGGAAGCTTGTGTAAGATAATATTTTTATTGCAGGAAAAAAAAAAGCAGGAAATAAGCAGAAAGAAGAATTGAAGAAGAAGAACTGAAAGAATCTGATTAAGCCCAGTATATCCAAAAGGATAAAAAAAAAATCACAAACAGCAAAAACAAATTAACTAAGAGGATGCCTTCTTTATTATTGAATAACAGAAAGCTGTTTTGGATCACAAATGTTTTGTTGCAATAGTGCATGTCTAATTTTTGGGAAATTAGAGTTTCCTTTTTTGAAACTAGTTGACAAAATTGGGAAAGAATCTATTATGAAAACACTACATTTCAAAGTTAACTTTCTTAGTAAAAGACCGCCTTTGCAGAACAATCAGGGAAGATTAATGCATTTAAGTTCTGAGGGAGCTTTTTGGTAAGATGGAGGAAATAACACAAGGCCCCTTTCAGACATTTAGTTTGTGCCTTTGGGACAGTCACTTAACCTTTAAAATCTTGGTTTCTTTGGGTTTGATTCTCCCTCCACAGAAGGATTTTGGCAGCAGCGATGTTTTCTAAGCAAGAGCGTCTGAGCTGCTACATGGGAATTTTGTTTTGTTTGGACTCATATGGGAGAAGACTTACAGGGTTACAGAGGGTGAACGCACAGCTTAGTTTAAAAGTACTTGAAGAGTCTTAGAACAAACAAAAATGATACAATCTAGAGCCCATTAAAAAATGTTGCTTACTCTCCTTTTAAAACGGCACCTCCACATACTGCCCAAAGGACGAGTGGGTCACACACAGATGATGAAACCTAATTATAAAAGTTGCTCAGGGCCATCATTAGGATTGATTTTTACTATGTGAATTTTGTTGACATAGGGATTGATTGTTAATTTAAACAGAAGCAATCTCTCCCCCATCTCACAACCCTTTCAGAAGTATAGTCAATGTATCTCTGACCTTTAGGAAGAAATAATTTAGGAGTAATCTTTGGAGACCATTTTTTATATTTCCAACACATAACCTAAAACTTGAGTGATTAAATAATGCATTTAATTAACTAATGTTTTAAAAGAAGCATTTTCTAAATAGTCCAAACCAAATCACTCCAGAAAAAACCTGTATGAAAAACAAATAGCAGTTCCCCAGTAAGCCTCATAAATATGGCTCAAATAGTAAATTTATTCTCTTTAGTATTGAGGTATTATTGTTAAAAGAAAGCTTACATCTAGAAATAAATCAAATAAAAGAAAAGAAAAAAGACCTTTCATTGGGGAACTTTTCCAACAGGTTCTTCAATTTGCAAACGTCACAGGCTTTCTCTCCTAACCTGCACAGGCTTTATTTCTTCAAGCTCTCCTATGCAGTCTTTCTCTCTACCATGTGAATGAGGCCAGAGTGCATTGACTTCTATTAACCCACTGATCAGTTGGCTTCACTGTGTTCCATGGTCCATCTGGTATTTTAACCCTAACCAGCTCTTCTAAAATCGGGTGCTTGAAAATGTAGCCAAAACAGTACATACCCACCCCAACCAGTGGCAAAGCAATTCAGAGCTCCTAACCAATGTTAAAGCTTGCAATGCCTTAAAAACAGAGGCTTGCTTCAGTATAACATTTTGAAATGCAATTCCACGGAGGGGAAACTGTCAATAGGGGCTGTTTTGAAGGCCACTTATAAGTACCAACATTCCCTCCATTTGCAAACCACAGGCAGCACCTCCTGAAAGTGCCTTTCCTTTTCCTTATTGCAGAGTATTTCGTATCTACTATGGCTTTTGAAATTGAGGGTATAAAATGGAATTGGTTTTCTAATAGCTTCTCAATAACTTTTTTTTTTTTGGACCGTTAGATTTTAGAATCTTCTTATGAAGTTCTGAATCCGGAGTCAAAAATTAATCCCAAACTAGTAACTCCAGGGAAAGTGCCCCGAGGAAGACCAATTTTGCACAATTTCAACCCAAAATAGAAAAGGTGTTTCAGAAGATTTACCTAATCTAGTAAATGCTAGCACATTAGGAAAGCTGCATTAGCAGAGATACGAGCACCTAGTGACTAGCACGGACTTACATACTGTAAATAGAGATGTATGCTTATAAGAACTTGAATTGAGCATATATGTGTATACTGCATGGGGTGTCAATGATCTTTGTATTTATTTATAGCCTTGCTGGTCACAGCATGATTTGTATATGTTATACCACTTACTCCAGTCATGGGAAGTCAATGCACTGAGCATGCCAGGAGACCCACTGTGAGCATGTTACTGGGTGATTTTAGATCACCTTTGGGAAGCTTATTAAAATATAGATTTGGATGTGAATGACCCCCAAGAAGAAATGCAGAGCCTTTGTCATGGGTCCCCTCTAGAGTGAATCATGGCTATGCACTAGTAAGTGTCATAGTTGTAATCATGGTAGAGATCAAAGGGGTTGCGGCAAACTGGGTTGATCAAGCCAGCCCACGCACTCAAGGAGTTTCTCTTAGAGATAGAAAACAGGATTCTGGAACAAAGCAGCCTTTGGGAGATGTTCTGTGGGTGATAAAGAACACGGTGGTGTTAAAATTTCACCTGGTTACCACCCTGTCCTTAAGCTGCTCCTGGTTGTTCTTGATTTTCATTTTAATGTCATCTTTCCCCTTTTATTTTGCCTAGGAGGGTAGATAGAAAGAAGAGATTTGGTAGTCGTTAGTAACTCAGGGATTGGCAGGGTCATTTCACCCATAGAAAAAGCCCTGAGTGTTTTCTGACTCCTTGGAAGAGAGGCTTGCTATATATGCCATGGGCAAGTTACTCAGCATCATTCCGAATTGCTTAGTAGCCTACAAGTCCCCTCCTTTCTACTACCACTGTAGGCTTCTTATAAAGTGACCATAACAAGGGGGGATATCTGTTTATATGACCAAGGATCTTTGGGAGATGAGAAAACTGTAATGCTTCAAAATCAGTTAGTGCAACTGTTTTAGTTTTCAGATGATGAGACCAAGCCTGAAAAGGCTGAACTAATTTTGAGTAAGCTTATGCAGGTAGCTTGTGGAACTTGGGCTCCCATTTTCAGTGTGCTCTGCCTAACCTGCCTGCAAAGGGTGTGGAAGGGTTGGGGTGGGGTGGGGGCTTGGAGAACATTGGAAGGTCATAAGGTATTCTCCCTCAAGGCATGAAAGAAAAAAACGGATGCTGAATTTTCCTTTCCTTACACTATTTTGAATGATTCTTTTCTCACTAGTTTAGTCTCCTCCTACTTGTTTCAATGCCTACTTGTTCCAGGTGCAATGCAAGGACATATAAAATAGATAGCAAAAGTCAACTTCTCTCTACCATTTATGCATGGATAGTTAACTATGTATACTTTTTAAGCAGCTGTAAAATATTTACTTGTAAAAACGCATATCATTAAAAGTGTTCCTTTAAGACTATAGCAGTTGCTTGGGGTTCTTAATAAGCAGCAATCACAACATCTACTTCTATAGAAGTGTGCCAAATAAACACTACTGGTAATATCTTATGTGTTTTTCTGTGGCCTTGACAGAATGAAATAATATATTTCAGGGACTACATCACTTTTTGGCCTTTTTGTAATCTCCTCTGTTAATCCTTCGCTTTCACAATACGTGCATTTAAAATGAGGTTTTTATTTTTATTTTTGATACTTAAAATTTCAAACTCCATGAATAGAACACAAAGGCACATGAAAATAAATCTGGGTTTAAGATTGTATAGGAGGAGACCAATGAATTTACTTTCCATTGTCTTTATCTGGAGAGAAAATTATTCGGCAGAACACCAAACTCAGGTGATATGTGTAAAAGGCAATTTATCTCCTAGCATTACAGGGAATTTGATGGATATTTTGTCTTCTTTAAAGGATGTTTTTGGTGGTTCGAATAGTCTTGCTATCTGGTATCTCTAGATACATTGTCAATCACATCTCAGCTTAAATGAGCTTTCATTAAGAGTATTAGACCTGCAGAATCCCACAAACCATCTCAAGAGCTTTAATGGAGGAAAGCAAACAAGAAAAGAGGTTCCACTTCCTTTGCCTGCTTGTTTGCTGAGTCTTCTTTAACTAACTTCCTCTATCACCAAGCACTGCAAACTCCTTTTATTCTCAAAACATACAACACATGCATGGGAGAGCTTGAAGAACATTTCCAGCTGAGCCCGATTAACACTGCTGACTAAATATTAATTGACAGCTGATGTCTGTCCTCTTATTTCACGGTGTCTTTCTCCTTTGAGATTTTGAAACACCCAGGTGTCTAATTTCTAATTTTCTAATTTCATTTCTTTTCTCATACCTACGTTTTGCTTTCTATTCTCAACATTTCAGGAATGAAACTTTCCTCATGAGAGAGGTGGCTCAGAGTAACGGATTCCCACCACCTCCCGAAGGAACCAACTCTCATCTCCAAAAGGATGCAATCCCAGGATGCCCAGGACTGCCCAGGATTCCCCAGGACTCATGACCTATGATGCTCTGAATTGTAATTACTTATTTTCCTGTGCATTTCTCAGATGGTGAGGGCAGAAACCATGTGCTGCTTGTGTTGAGTGTGTGGAACATTTCAAAAATAAGTTTTTGAAAGAATGCCTGGCAGTCTAGGGTAGTGGAATGGTTTCAGTTAGAATGAACTTTAGCACACAGCTAATTCTGTGCCCAAGGACAGTCTCTCATTATTTGTGACCCTTAATTTCTTCATCTGGACAATGAGATAGTTTCTTCACTGCTGACCTGACATGTTGATGTAAAGCTCAAGATGACTAAAGGATACAAAAGTCTTTTCTTTATTTCCTTTTATATATGCAGTGTTATTGCTGGGGTCAGTAACCTAGGAAGTTTGAATTCCTTCGGTGCCCTTGGAGTAAAAGAAGTTGTTTTCTTGGTAGATATTCCTGACTCTGATAACATTCATGTAACTGACGTCTTGGGATTTGAATGTAGTTGCTTATGTAATTGTGTTATGGTTTATTAACATGTACTTTTATTAAAATTTCAAAACTCTAATACCTTATTCTGCATACACTTATCTAAACACTGTTTTTTTTAAAGATCTGTTTTATAGATGACTCAATTTTAAAATAATGACCTAGTTGTACAGATTTCATCATTCTTTCCAAAACCAGAAGAAGTAGATCAGGACTTCTAGTTACCAAGAACGATGTTAAACAATTCTTTGGTGTGATACAACCTCACATTCACCCAGTCAGAGTGTGGCTAAAAATCAGATTTCCTGTTTTCTCTGCACAGGGTTCTTTCTATGACAGCTTGCTACTAATCAGCATGGCTTAGATATTTACTAATCAAATTGAGTCAAAATGTCAGCAGGCAGACTCAGTAAGCTCCAGTTCCTTCCACCTCGAAGGACTTCAGGTACACAACAAATATTAAGCATGTTTTGCTGTGGGAATGCCAATTAGCTTGTGATCGGTTTCCTTTTTATGATGAGAGGAAATATACTACACAATGGTTAAAAGAATGGGTTTGGATATTACTAGACATGTGTTCTTTGTTTTTACCAAGTTATATAACTCCTGAGCCCAATTTTACATCTGTAAAATGAGTAGACTAATGAGTAGACTAATGAGTAGGCCTACTAAGATTGACATAAGAATTAAATATAGAACTTTGCTTAGCAGAATTGGTGCTCAGTAAAAAATCATTATATTTCCTGATATAACCAGTGATCTTAGTAATTATAATATCAATTATTTTATTACAGGTATAACAGATGCTGTCCTAAAGAGTCATGAATATTAGCTCATTTAAATTCCCCTTCCCAAGGACTACTACTGGCCCAGGTTTACAGGAAGATCAAGCAAATTGCCCAAGGGAAGAGGCATAACCAGGTTTTGAACTCTGGCAGTCTAACTCCAGAGCCAGAGTTCTTAATTACCACAATAAGCTAATGATGCCTCCCTGCATGATGGCACTATTATGGACTTAGTGAGTTAGTGAAATGAGTGGCAATATTTTGTTTAGGAAATATTGCATCACAGTTGCGGCTTGTCATAGGTACCTAGATTAAATAAATATGCATAGCATGGGTTTGTGTCCACTAGGTGGCATTGCTGTTTTAATAACATGTGAACCAAGTCAATATTTAGACTTAGGACCTGTCTGCTAAATCTGGAAGCACTCGCAGGACAACCTAAATGCACCCCTTAAAGTCTGATGAAAGATGCCTCCAAAATTTAGAGCATATGCAGAGATCTGTAAAAACTAACGATATGTTGAAATAATCACGGGGAATATATTCTAGTTAATTCTGTGTGTCCATGTCTATGCAGAAAGATTGCCTAACAATTGTGAGTTTTTGTTTCTTTAGAATTTAAACATGTTCCAAGCCAATGATAGACTCAAGCACTTACATATTAAGTAATAGTATAAAAAGTGGTGACTTTGTTATTTTCTTTTTTTTATAAGCCCTTTTGGAACAGCATGTAAAAAAGAAAATAACAACAACAACAAAAATTGTTCATTTAAAAAGACTGACCCTTTCAGTTGACAATACAGATTGTGCACATTAAACCCCTAGTAAGCAGCAGGTTAATGGATGAACATGAGGACCCTGGCTTCAGACTGCCTGGGGTGGACACTGGCTACCCTGGCTACCCTGGCTGTATCACAGAGAATGACCCTGGGAACTCACAAGACAACTCTAAGCCTCTGTTTCCACAGTCAAGTGGGAACAACATTTTTTACTTATCTCTTCAGAAGTTTGTGAGAATTAAATATTTGAGAAGTGCCTGTGATGCAGTATAAGTTAAGGATAATGAGAAAATCGAGAAACTTTGCTATTGCAGTTGATGTTTGGCTTCCTGCCTCGGTTGTGCTCTGTCAACAGCTGTACTCACTGTCATGCTCTGAGCTGCTGAAAGGGAGAAACAACATTTCAGGTTTATAACTTGTGTCACATGGCTCCTTCTTCAACCAGATGGTACAGCTAGCCAAGAATATGACCATGGATCTCACTATGCATTCACAACAACTTAATTTAAAGCTCTTGTGGGTTTTATGCACCCATTTGAAGGTGACTGAGCACATGGCATATAAGTAATAATAATAATGAATAAATAATGGCATATAAATAATAAAATTCTAAGAGCTTTCAAGCACTTGCCAAGTGTTGTAATTCTTGCAACGTCCCCAGAAGCTATGAACTAATGCTTTTTTCCCTTTTAGAGATGGGTGAACTGGGATTGAAGTGCTTGTTCTAGTTTAAGTCATAAGCTACAGAGACAGGATTTGAACTCAGGGAGCCTGGTTGGTAGACCCTCTGCTCTGCCACCTCTTAGGTGGGAAGGGAGGAGACTCAAAATTCTGGAGCCCTATGTTGCTTCTCCTAGTTCAGTAAATGACAACCTTGGAGCCTCGAATGGCCACTGTTGGTTTCACTCTCCTAAGCTGCTAGGAAAGTGTGACTCTGGTACCCAGGAGGGCCATGTGTTAATTCCATGTCAATATTTTTATGGCAGCTAGTTAACGAGATTAACCAGTTAAACAATCAATGGACTCTTGAGCTTAACAGGGTGAAGCAGAGTGGCAACAGGTCGGAAGTGAGCTTGCCTCCAACGGAAGGACGGGGCCTCTGGAGGATCACTCCCTGGGAACTGAAAGGCACAGTTGCCCCCAATGGATCAGGTTGCTGATGCGATGGGGCCCGCCTGTGATGAGCTCATTTGTCACTCATGTTCTGTAACATTCCAGACCACACTCTTCCTGGCTGTCATTAAGAATCCCATGTGGAATTCATGAATTCAGATTTATGATAATCTTAGCAGTCTTTTTGTCTACCCCCAGTCATTACAAAGAGGGAAAATGAAGGACCGATTGCTCAAGGTTGTCCCCAACTATCTTAAGAGGGAGAGAGGACCCCTGTTCATTTGGTCATTCCACATTGCCTCTACATCCCTTAGGGCCTATATGGCTTTGGAGAGCATTGCTTTGGATCCATGCTAAAACTTCTCTGTTTATACTAATAACCTTTTTTTTTTTTCATCACTGAGAACCCGGTTTCAAACAGATAGCATCTGTTCTTTCTTTATAGATAGCATCTTTCTATTTATGATTTTTTTCTTTTTTCCTTTGCTCAAAATACACTTTTATGAGGGCAAGGGAACAATGACAATTTATTAGAATGTATTTCAAGGACACTTTACTTTCTCCGTAGAAGCCACGTGGGCAAATCATTCAGTTTACATCTAAGAAAATGACCCTATTTAGATAGGACCAAGGTGACTTCAAAGCAGAACTTCCAAAAGTGAAACTTGGAGGAGACTCCTACTCACCGATTTCTGTCATCGTTATCCCTGGTGCTAACTGCCCGTTGTTGAAAGAGCTATAGGTAAACAAGTTGGGTACGGAGGTGAGGTCATAGATAGGTTCTTGCTTTATCTGTTTGATTCCAGTCATGTCAAGTCCTGATTGATCGGGGGATGGCTGACCGGAGTCTACGCTGTAGTAACCTTCAGACTTGGGCAGGTCGATGACATGCCCGTTGGCGTAAGTGCCGCTGGTCTCATTGCTCAGGTTGCTCAGGCTGTTGCTGATGCTGCTGCTATACACCCTGGCAAGGGCTTCCGCCTCCCCGCTCTGCTGCTGCCGCTGCTCCTGTAGCCGCTGCTGGTGCTTCTGCACCTCAGCATACAGGCTGTCCCTCTGCTTCTTGGACATCCTCCCGAACTTCACAGCTGGGTTGGAGAGAAAAGCACAAAACAGCACTTGTGGTTATCACTCTTAACGACTTCAAGTCTAAGAATCATGATGGTTGTCCTTTCAACGTCAGATAAGACAAATTCCTAGCACCATAACCTAAGCATCCATTCATTTACACTTTATGATTGGTGAAAGGTCCTGTTTGGGGCAGGCCTATACTGGTTTAGGTCACAAAGAGAACTAAATCTGAATGTGTTAGTCAGCTTTCCAGCACTGTGACAAATACCTAAGATACTCAACTTATAAAGAGAAAAGGTTTGGTTTGGCTTATGATTTGGAAGATTCGGGCCATAGTTATGTAAGCCCATTGTTTTGGGGCCTGTGGTGAGGCAGCACGTTATGGGGGGATAGTGTGTAGCAGAGCAAGCCATTCTCCTCATGGCAGGAAAGCAAAAGGGAAGCAGAGGGAGAGGCCTGTGACCCATTATTCCTTTTGGGAGCACACCTCCAATCACCTAAGACCTCCTCCTCTGAAGGTTTCTACTCCCTCCCCATAGCACTAAGCTGGGGATCAAGCCTTTATCACGTGGGCCTTTGGGGATCAATAAGGATCCAAACTACAGCACTGAGATTGGGAGAAATGAAACAAATTTATACGTTTTTGTTGCCATGAAGTTGGAAGGTACATTTGCTTCTTTTTCACCTACATAAAAACCAAAACAAAACAAACAAGAGACTCCTCAATACCCCTACCCCCCAAATACCAAATTATACCTGCTATTAAAATGTCTACAAGACTCATTATTAACTTCCTTCCTTAAGCATTAGGATTACTGGGTTGTTAGAAAGGACCCTATTATGTTACTATTGGATCTATTGTGTAATTAGTGTGTTGGATAAGACCAAGGATGTGGGGCAGGGTGACAAACATATTTAAAGTAAACTACATCATTTATCTCCAGATGAATCTAGGGATCAAATGATAAAAATATTGGAAAACAGTAATTTTGTGCATCCAATGCCTAGCAAGCGAGTCAACAGTGACTACCTTTCCTCATTGCACCGGTCCCAACTTTTATTTTGCCTGTTTCTGCCAGAGAAATTCTCAGCCATTTTGAGGAAAAAGAAGAGGCTGTGGTCACCAGTAATATAAAGTGACTCCATTTCAATGTGTTTCTTAACTCATGGAGCTTGACATTTTTCCTCACTTTGACTTTTGTTGACTTCCTTTTTAGCATGTAAACATTCTGTTACCAGCATATTCGGGGCTCAGGACTACCCATTGTGATCATCAAGCACTTTTCAGCTCACATTAGTGGTGGGAAATATGACAAGTGCAGAGGCTCCCCTCTGATTTTCCATTTTCTTTTCTTTGGTGACAGTGTTCCTACTACTTGTTAGTGGTGGGAGTTCCAAGAATGTAGAAAGAAGGAAGTGGAGGGTTCAATTCCTGGATTCAGTCCTTAGAGTTGTTGCTCTTCCATGAATAACGAAAGGGTGAAATGTTTGAGAACTCTCTAAGAGCTCAAAGGGCCCACTCAGGAGGTTCCTGCTGTGAGAGAGATTCCATTCGCTTCCCCCAATATTCCACCAAAATTGATTTTCTCCTCCCACTGCAATGGCATAGAGCTACCAACTTTTATCTGAGCATGGACTGTTGAGAATGAACACCATACTTCCTAGCTCCCCTCCCTGAGAGGCATGGCTATGTGATTAAGTTCTAATTGACAGGAAGTAAACAGAGGCGGTCCATCTACTTCCAGGTCGAGGAGCGCATGTTTTCCTCCTCGCCTCCTGGACTGTGCATGTGAGGGCTGGGCCCAAAGTCTTCCTATTTCTTCTCAGTCTTACTAAATAGCCCTACATTCTGGCTTTTTGATGGTGCCTAAGTAGGAAAATGAAGTGGTAATTATCCAGTAATTTTTCTGAATGAAGACAAGCAAGATGATTAATCACCATCAATCTCTCCATCTCAGTGTTGCTTTTATAGGGTCTTGAATCATTTAGATCATTGTGTTTAACTTAGTTTGTAGAGATGCTGCCTTTATTAGATTCTGTTTCTCAGAGACACATTTATTTGCTTACTAATTGCAGTGATATTTCCAGTTTGTCTACGGACAGAATTCTACAATAACTTTTAGGGAAACCTTTCTCATATCTTTTTTTGTATAAGGAATAAATAAACAATAATAAATATTGATTGAAAAAGAAAATCATGTGACATGCTTGTTTATTTGCTGTTCTTCTGACCTTTTGCATTTATTTAAGTTCAGAACGGTTGTTTGTTGCAGTTAAAGAGGTGAATATAAGCACGGTTTCTATTCTTATGGATTACATTTTTTTTTTGTCCAGGGGAGATTTATTTACTGACTCATTTTAGTAGAATAGTTTTACATTTATTTATTTAAAATTTATAAGAATTAAAAATTGTCAATGAGAAACTCATCTAATATGGAAGTAGAAAGGTAGTCTCTTTAAAAATTAATTTTCTTTTAATCCTTGCTTTAGATTTCTATATGCTCTACATTTAGATGAAATGTATGGTGAATGGATTGCCTTAATATTGTCAGTTCTTCTCACCTATTCCCTTCCATGCCCTTCTCTGTGTCTATTTGCAGAGCCCTTTCATTCTGTGCAGGCCTGCTGCCCACCCCTTGACTCCTGGTCACTGACCTGCTCTAGGCTAATGGGAGATTGACAAATGTGAGACAGACAGAGGCTTGAAAAGGGCTTGTGTGAATGGGCCCTCAGGTTGGAAGGCCATGCCTGAGCTAACCTGCTGAAGAATGAGATACGTGAAGCTGAGGTGGCCTCCTCAGTCATCTCAGGCAAGGCCAGCTATGGTCAGCAGAGTTGCAGACCTGACCTGCAGCTGGCACAAGCAGAATTGTACTTTTAACCAGAGTCCTCATCATTAAAGTTAACAATGTCAAAAAAGTATGCTGTCAAGAGCTCTGCTCGGTTGAACATCTCAAAATGCAGCAGAGAAAGGCTCTTTTCTAAGAGAGAGCAACTTCTCAGGCCACCGAGCAACTAAAATATTTAGAAAGAAACAGCTTAAAGCTCCACTTCTTTTCAGGATTATCAGTCTTTATCCTAAATCACGGACTTCATTGATAACAACTGTAATACTATTCTAGAACAAATTTTCCATTCATTTCAGAAAAATGATAAGCCAGTGTTTCAGGTTTGTGTTCCTCCCTGCAATAAAATTGTTGACATATTTTGGGAAAAATTACAGTATATGCCCAAAAATAAACCTACTGATCTCTTCTGACCTATAAATTATCCCTAGTCACTATGTGTAAGTACACGTGGTGTATTCATCAATCTATTTTAACAAAGGTTATATTACTACAATATTTTCAAGTATTGACAGTCTTCTTATCACTACCCATTGATAGAAAGCACATGTTTTAAGAGTTTGCCCCCTCAGACTTGAATTATTCTGTTAATGACATTCACTTGAGCATAGAGGCATCCTCTTGTTAAACTGCTAACTCTTAAGGAAACTAGCACAATTATGTATGTGTTACAAGTAAATACTCAGTAATGATGGTATTTGCTTATGGTACCTGTTAATACTCCTTTGTACTTCACACTAGCAAGGAATAATTTTATTCATAAGTATCAGAAATCACTTCATTTTTGTTTGTATTACAGGATTCTAAATGGAATGGAAATTTTCAGAATAATGGAAAAATAAAGTCATTTATTCCTTGAAGATTTCTGCGTAATACTTCATGACATCAAGACATGTACATTTGGTTTCAAGAAAACTCACTTATACAACGAATATCTATGCCTTTCTATAGTCATTCTGAAAATGATTATATCTTACTATTGTTGGTTCAAGCATTTCTGTGTTTACGTATTGCTGCTTACCAAATAAATGGGTCTTAATTTAATTCTTTTCAATTTTACAGATTTGCCCCCCCCCCCCATTTTTAGTGCTCTAGTCTGATTCAATGCACCTAACTCTATTCAGTTTAAAATCTTCTCTTTTATTTCCTACTTTTTCTCCAGAAGAGCTTCTAGAGATGGAGGTTTCTCTTGTGTGGCAGCCATAAGTCACATGCAACTCTTGAGGACTCGAAATACAGCTAGTGTGACTGAAGAACTGAATGTCAAGTTTCATTTAATTTTAATTCATGGAAATTTAAATGATTCAAATGGAAACAGTACAGTTCTGGATAGAAGAAGCCTTATCTGTGAAGCCTGAACCTGTACAGGGCAGTTTCTATGTTTTCATAGAGACACGCCTTCTAAGAGGATACATTCTAGGTTTTTAAAAATAATAATGATTTTTTTTTAATCATGATTCTTTGCAAGGTGAGTATTGTGTGTTTTTTTTTTTTTTGAGGGCAGATAGTTTTCTAATGATATCAAACATTTTCCTGAGATTCCTTTGTGAAAGGTCACTAAAAGGAAGATGAACAAACATGGTAGAGAAGGTTCTGTGGGCATAGCCTGCTGTGCATTCCGCCCGACCCCTGCCCTGCCACCTGCCCACTTTCACCTCTTTATAGACACAGACACATGTGCATGTGTTTAAGTGGATTTGACTTTTCATTCTTTGTTTAAGGTAAATTTGAACAAAGTTGTTATTTCTGAGTTTGATGTCTACTCTCAAATGTGACTAATAAGGTAAATTTGAACAAAGTTGTTATTTCTGAGTTTGATGTCTACTCTCAAATGTGACTAGTATATGATGGGAATTCAGGAGAGACTGAACATCCAGTGAGTTAAACTGTTAGGCTAAGATATCAACTTATAGCCATGTACTTGCAGTGATTAGATAAGAAGGAGACATTCCCCGAGCCAGCATAAGTGACAGAGCAAACACATATACTGAAATGAAAATATCACTTAATCTCTGAGGAATGGTAGGGGGTTGTAGAAAGAAGTCAGCTGTGAGGACATTGTACCTTGACTTAGGTATTACTGCTAAGGTACTTTGAAAATATTTGCTTAGTCAGTAAATGGTAGGATAATCAATTAGTGGCAGTAGAAACTCCATCGCTCACTCTGACTAGACATAGCAAACCAACCATAACTTCGGGGCTTTTGAATTCCTTTTTGAAAAATTCAATTTTATTTTGAGACAGGGTTTTGCCCAGTTGCTAAGGCTGGCCTCCAACTTTCGATTCTTGTCCACAGTCTCCAGAGTAGCTAGAATCACAGGTGTGTGCCATTATGCGTGGCTTTCTTTGGAAATTCCTTAATGCTACATACTAGGCATTACTTATCAACAACAGAGAAAACCTAGCCAGCCTCCTGATATTGGTATTCTTTGTTTGTGTAAGGAACTTTTTAAAATTAAGGTTCTGACCAAGTTCCTCTATATGACATTGTAAGGAAGCTTTATTCATCCTTAGAATCTCTCTCTCTCTCTCTCTCTCTCTCTCTCATCTTCTTGAGCCTCTTCCTCTTTGCATTCCCAATCACCACTCCCACCTTGAATATTTATCTTTATGAGTGGTTTGACATAAGACATACTTAGGAGGCATTTTAAAGATGATCCTGTATGTCTGTGGGCAGAGGATTAAGTGGATCATGTCCTTACTCCCCAGTATCCTTAGACTCTATATTGCTTTTACTTGCCTAGAGGTATATGTGCTGCAGTGAAATTTTTCTCCTTGAGAAAAGACTGAGGCTCCATCCATTAAATGACCCTCACCCTGCCAGGAACTGTCTTTTATGACATGGGATTCAGTCAATCTCCTAGACTTTGAGCTGATTTACTGAGAGTGCTGACTCTTCCTGGAAAATATACCCATCTCTTGCTCATGATTCTGTTCTCCAGACTCACAAGACTCAAGCTTTTAGAAGACAGACTTCCTTGATTGTAGGAAGAAATACAACATATGAATACACCCAGTGGCTTATCTCTTTGCACAATTATTAATGGGTGTTTCAGAAGATATCAATTAATATCCTTCTTCCATATGGGAGAAATGAAGTACAAATTCATCAACTCAAATTCCCGTAGACTTTTCACTAAATAAATCCTGAATACCATTTAACCCCTCTCTATTCACTTAATTTGCCTTGATTTTATAGAAATACACAGTACTATAAATTTACCCCAGGAGTAAATTTATGTGCTTAGTGAGCCCAGAAAAATAAATAACAAAAAATTAGTTAATAGGAAAAATTTGAAAATTTAATTTCTGCAACATTAGAAGGAACTTAGAAATTAAAGGGCTAAAGATCAGATTCTTTTAATATATTTTTTGGATAAATTTGTGTTACAGGTATATTATTGTACAACACAAGTTTAGATTCATTGGCAATTAGAAAAAAGGTAAAAACAACAACAAAAACAAACCTAATAACTGATTAAACCTGAATGTACTAAGTGATAGTGAATACCAACTGACTATTTTTTTTAAAACTTGGACATTTCTTACTTTTTTAAATCCATCTGGTGAGAATTTGAACTTTACTAGAGAGAGAGTGTGACCAGAGGCACAGAATCTAGAGTGATTCACATCAAGAAAATAAGTGTCAGAAGTAATGGCTATGTCTCAAACTACAGGTAGTCTGAGAAGAAAGTGCTGTGAGTAGGTCATTTAGCAAACATTTACGTGCTTGATTTAATTTTAGTTTTTTTTTTCCAAGGCTGAGAATCAAACCCAGGGCCCTGCCCCTGCTAGGAAAGTGCTCTCCCACCAAGCCACATCCCAGCCCAAGGTGTTTGCTTTGAATCACTCCCTCAGGATACAGTGGACACAGGACAGGAATGGCCCCAGGGCTCAGGGACACTTATAATCTGCTACAGGAAAATCTCAGCAGGGAAAAAATGAATGTATGTGAGTGCTCAAAATATAAGAAAAACTAGGTGAAATTCTTGGTTCATCTTTTTTTTTATTTGTTCTCTTTCATTAACCTAAGAAATTCATTCCTAGGAGCCAGGCCACCCAGTTTGGTTGGAGTGCACACTTGCGTCATACTCCTCCGAGTGGGACGCCACCTACACAGCCCTTGTAAGACTTGGACTTCTGCTGTAGCCTCTGCAATCTTCATCATGGCTCAGAATAGTCCAGATGCTCATCTGGGTATCCAAGCTTCTAAACTTCCCAGAGAAGCATATTCTGCTCCTTAGAATCTGCCTGTATACCAAGAAACTTGTGTGCCAGGCAGACCTCCCCAGTGAACCAATGGCTTCTGTTTACCAGGGACTTTCTGGGTTTTAGTTCTGAAAGTCTCACATGCCAGGAGACCCCTCTTTACAAGTCAACCTGGATGGATGGTCACTTTCCACCTATGCTTACGTTGCTTTCACTTAACCTAGATAGCATAGGCTGATGGATGAGCTACAGTAAAACCTCCCCCTTCTTCTCATTTCTTGAGACAATACTATATTTTATATGTTCTTACTTTACTTCTTAATTCACTTCCAGAACTATGGTTTTCTTTTCTTCTTATTCCCAGTTTCCACATTTAAATCCTTCCAGTGGCTCACATAGCCTCTAAAGAAGCATTCCTTTGAAAACCCCAAAGTAAGAAATAGGAAGGTGTCACCATACCATCTCTCGACATTCCTAGGGCAAGACACTTCTGCAGTCGGCAGTGTTGGCAACGGTTTCTGTTGGTTCTGTCAATTAAACAGTTTCTCTGCCTTGGGCAGGAGTAAGAGGCATTGTTCTGCTGGCTCCTCCTGAAGAATCCCTAGAGGGAAAAAGAAAAGGGGAGGGAAGCAGGTTTAGAAAGAAGGGAAACATTAACTTATACACTTGCTACAGTTTCTACACTGAACATAACTGAGCATATTTTTAAAAAAAAATTATTTAGGTACTTCTCCTTGGATAGCTTACAGATGTTCTATGCAGAAAATAGGTGCTATCTGCAGAGAGAAGAAGGCATCATTCATTCCTTCATTCACGTAATGAATGTGTACCAAAGATATTTATGAACTGTGCTGTCCTCTGCAAAAGCAACAGAGTGTCTGTCCCCAAAGAGCACTGAGGACCAATTTACACCAGCAATATATGAGTATACCTTTCCCCCCACATCCTCACCAACACTTATTGTTGTTTGTATTCTTGATATCTGCCATACTGACTGGAGTGAGATGAAATCTTAGAGTAGTTTTGATTTGCATTTCTCTAGTTACTAGAGATATTGAACATTTTTTTATATATTTGTTGATTTATTGTATATCTTCTTCTGAGAAGTGTCTGTTCAGCTCTTGAGCCCATTTATTGATTAGGTTGTGTGTTTTTTTGTGTGTTAAGTTTTTTGAGTTTTTTTTATATATCCTGGAGATTAGTGTTCTATCGGACATGCATGTGGCAAAAATTTGCTCCCAAAATGTAGGCTCTCTCTTCACCTCATTGTTTTTTTTTTTTCTTTTGCTGAGAGGAAGCTTTTTAGTTTGAATCTATCCTATTTATTGTTTCTTGATTTGAAAGCAGTATGGAGATTTCTTAGAAAACTTGGGATGGGACCACTGTTTGACCCAGCTATCTACTCTTTGGTCTATACCTAAAGGACTTAAAATCAGCATATTATATAGTACAGATACACCTCAATGTTTCTAGCAGCACAATTCACAATAGCTAAACTGTGGAACCTATCTAGATGTCCTTCAATAGATGAATGGATAAAGAAATATATATATAATATATATATATATATATGTGTGTGTGTGTGTGTGTGTGTGTGTGTGTGTGTGTGTGTGTCTACACACACACATATACATACATACATACATACACAATGGAATATTACTTAGCATTAAAAGAGAATAAAATCATGGCATTTGCAAGTAATGGATGGAGTTGGAGAAGATCATGCTAAGTGAAAGAAGCCAATCCCCCCAAACCAAAGGCCAAATGTTTTCTCTGATAAGTGGATGCTCACCCATAATGGGGGGGGCAGAATTTGGAGAATGGAGGAACTTTGATTGGGCCCAGGGGAGAGAGAGAAGGGGAGGGGACAAGAGGGTAGGAAAGATGGTAGAATGAGACAAAATCATCATCCTAGGTACATGTATGACTGCACATGTGGTGTGACTCTATATTATGTACAATCAGAGAAATGAAAAGTTGTGCTCCATTTGTGTACAATAAATTGAAAAGCTTTCTACTGTCATGTATAACTGATTAGAATTAATAAAAATAAATTTTTTAAAAAAGAGCAATGAAGGAAAATAACAAAGAAGTGTGTTGTTGCTAAACCAAATATGATGATACTTGATGGGGACAAGGACTGAGCTTGTACTAAACTCAGTGGTGGTGAGAAACTTAGAGTGCTGATGGCAGCTTCATTACTGAGGAATGTGTGCTCAGTATGTGCTGCTGTTTTCCTAGTTTCTAAGATGCATTTGGCTTCATTGGGGAAAAAAATTAATGTGGTCAGAACATATGTGGAAAGTCGTTTTTTAAGCCAGTGATATATTGCCTATAATAAAACACATCTTGAGTAAAGGAAAATAAACAATAAGTAAAAACTGAACAAATGATTTCTGCTTAGCCTTAAGTTATAGCATATAAGGGTCTTCATAGAAGTATGCTTGGGTCCTTCTGGTACAAAATGAAATGTCATGGACCATATACTATCCCTCTAAATAAATCTGCAGCTGAGTTTATTATTATTTTTCAGTTCTTCTGCCTACCACTCTCCCTTAGTATCTTACAGAAAACCTTACTGAGAAATGCTGGAGAGGATGTGGAGCAAAAGGAACACTTTTACACTGTCGGTGGGACTATAAATTAGTACAACCGCTATGGAAATCATATGGAGGCTTCTCGAAAGACTAAGCATGGAATCTTATCACCCACCTATACCACTTCCTGGTATTTACCTTGAAGAATTAAAGGCATCTTACTGTAGTGATACATGCATACTTACATTTATAGCAGCACAATTCATAAAGTCAAAGTCATTTTGACAGAACAGCCAAACTATGGAACCATCCTAGGTATCCATTGTTGGAAGAATGGATAAAGAAAATGGATAAAGAAAAAAATCCATATACACAATGGAGTTTTATTCAGCCATAAAGAAAAAAAATGTCATTTGCAGAAAAATGGATAGAACTAGAGACCAATATGTTAAGTGAAATAAGTCAAACTCTGAAGGTTAAGGGTCCTGTTTTCTGTCTTATGTGGAAGCTAGAGAGGAAAAACGTAAACAAGGGTCAGGGTAGATTTCCTAAAAATCGTAGGAAGATCAGTAGAGGAAAGGGTCCAAAGAGTAGAGGTGGGGAAGGAGGGGAGAGGTGTTGGGGAGTGATATTGGCCAAATTATATTGTTATCTCTGTGCATTTATGAATATGTAACCACAAATCCCATCAGTATGTACAACTACAATGCACCATTAAAATGTGGAAAAAGTAAATAAAAATAAAAAAGGAAACCTTATGAAAGAAGACAATCATTTCTCCAGAGATATGAGATGTTGTTTATCCCTCTACTCCCCTACATAATCAGTTTCCCTTATCATTTTTGAATTGCCTACAGCAAAATAGCAAACGTGCAATTGCCACGAGCAAAAGGATGATCTAAAATAGATGTACCAAGAGAAATTTTAGGAAATGATAACAGCATCATGTTTTGGGGGGAGGAGTACTTAAAAAGCCCAGGAATGAAATCAGCTGAATGCCTATCTTGCTGAGAAGCTTGAAAAAGTTCCTCTGACTTCTGTCAAATACTTTCTGTGTTCCACAGGAGGAGAGGCAGGGCTGGAACTAGGTGAAGCTAGTGTGGCAGTCACCTTGGTTATGACAGTTATGGTTCACCAAAAACACTTGGTAGTTATTGAAATAGGATTTTAATTCAATGTATGAAAATTACCAGTAGTTTAAAGAAAGATAGGATTGATCTTATCAATTTTCCTTTTGCCTTGGATTCCAGTATGGCCCAGTTTGGCAATGTCAAGAAAACTTGGCCAAACTGCAGGAACCTCAGGAATGGACATGTGTCCAAGGATATCTTAGAGAAATAGTCTCAGTAGGTTGTGAGGTGTAAGCTCAAAGTCATTCAACAAAAACTAGTTTCATCTCCATATCTCCATGTGCATTATTTATCTACTGGACCAGTGACAGCAGAATGAAATTGTCCAGTTCGATTGAATTTACAGAACCCCTTAAAACAGAGATCATGATAAACCCCAGGGACTGAAAGGACGTACTTCATATACCATGAGCCTGTCAGACAGTATAACCTCAGCACATCAGACCTGATTAAAGATGACTTGAAATTTAGATTTTTAAGAAAGAATTTTCAGTTTTTAATCTTTGGGTAGTAGCGCTACTGAGCAAAAGAGTCCAAAGAAAAGATTTTCCTTAAGTTACAAGCGTTAATTTAAGGCCAATTTGATATTAATTATAAGGTATTTATTGCTTATCTGTTGCTTATTTTTGCAAATGAGGTTTATGACATGAGACAGAGATTCTGTTTCAAATTTTATTGAATGAATAGGAATTGAGTAAGTGTGTGAGCTGAAGTGATGTTATTTTTAAATAAGTTGTTTATGTTTACTCAAAAACAGCATCATAAAAATTCAGAGGTTAATTCTGAGTATGATGATATTGACATCTAATCCTAAATGAGATTTTTTTGAGTTTTCTATTTGGAGAAAAATGTAGTATATTTAAAAATGTGGATTTTTCCATGAAAAATTTTTCCATAAAAATAGTGTGGTGTTCAGTCATTTTTAACTAAAACATCAGAGTATACTTCATAGTAACTGCATAATTTCCTTGATTGTGGATTCTTCTTCTAAATAGAAAAGATGACAGAAGCTTAAACACTTGTTCCTGGCTGTTGACCTGTTGGATTATATTTGTCTAGTAATTAAAGCTTTTAGAAGTTACTATTTAAAATGTTTTTCTCCTTAACATAAATATATCTCCATATTTTGAAAATAGAAAATTTCCAAAAAAGGCTTATCCAATGAAACACTGAATATTTTCATTTTGACTTTGATCTAAAAAAATTTTTTTAGTGGATATTATGTAAACTAGACTGCAGCTCTTAAAATTGCAGAACAAGTCAACAGACTGGTAGAAATGCCTTCAGTGGAGAGGGTTCTTCTGTTTTCAAAATTACTAGTGTTTATGAAGAAAAGTTTGCCTTCCTGCCCAGAGAAAATAATAACTTAAGGAGGGTAAAAAAAAATGCCACCTTATAATTTTTCTACATTGTTTCTTATTAATGAGTTGAAAAAACTGCATTAACGTGCACAGCATGCAATTCTTAATTATAGCTCTGTAGAAGAACAGAATGCAAGGGACATTTCATGATGTTCACATACGGATTATCACTAATCATCGCTAAAGCAGATCACTATGTTAATCTCCCTCCCTCTTCCATTCTCATTTGTTCCTCTTTTCTTTGCTTCTCTCTGTTTTCAATGGCAGAAATCATCCTTTTTTGAGACTCTTAATTAAGACACTGTCAGTTTTTCACACAGCATCAGTATTTGATTACTACTGTATGTTTTACCTTGTTTACTTTTGAAAGTCTCTTAAGATCAGATTCATGACTGTATTACATCTAATTCAGTTCACTGACCTTAAATTAATGTTTCATTTGCTCACATCTTTGATCAAAAATATAATTGCTCTTGCCAATAAGCCAGTACATCACCATTTACCCCAAGATCATAGGTGGGTTTTCTTGGTTCTGGTTACACGTGGCCCCTTTAAAATCACTTGTAAACTTTTTGCTTTCTCCTTGCTAAGAGTCTCTCACTCTTTCCTTCTAAGGATTAATCTGAAAAAGTTACTGTTGATTTTCAAATTTCTCTTGCTTCAGATTAAGCCGAGGTTGACTGTTCTGCCCAGCTTTTTGAGTCAGAAGGAATTTCCTCTCTGGTATGTACTTGCTGTTGAGAAGGGTTGGTGAAATCTGTCCTGGGAAGGAATACTGGACTAACTGAAAAAAAAAATAGTGTTATGGACAGCTTTTTCCTCTCTGAATCAATGATACTAATCAAGGATATGATATTGTTTATCCAACAGGACCTCATTGAACAATGTGGAAGTTGGGGGATGTGACTTTTAATTTACTTGGGGATTATTTGGTCACTTCCAACATCCCATGCTTCTAGGTTTCTTTTCTTTTCCAGAAGGTAAAGGATGGCCATATGTATATTGTGGCTGTTACCTCAATGTTGTCTTTCTTAAGCAGTTAGATAAATACATGCCATTAGTTTACACTCTTTATTTAATCCTTTAGTTTTAACATACACTAATAAGTGCTCTGGAGTTCACTGGGGACAAGACTGCTAAAATACTAAGACTCTGTATTTATCTCTGTAAATGTGACTAATTCAAGCCTTCAAATAAGAATGCATTTCTAAGGATCTGGCAAAAACAAGAAAAAGTCAAAAGAACAGAAAATCAATCCACCCACCACCAAGCCAGTCAGAAGAGACAGGAGTGTCCAAAAACATAATTGCTTCTTTAAGAAGGGTGCACAGGGGCCTGAAGCATGCACCAAATAAAGTAGTGACCGTTCCTACCTTGCAGCCTTCACACGTGATGACTCCGTAGTGAATCCCGGAGGATTTATCGCCACAAATTTTGCATGGTATCACTTCAATTTGTGCTGAAAGGGGAAAACAGAGTTTACACATTTTTTTTTCTTTCAGTCTTCTTATCTCTTTCTCCTCCTATCCCAGCCATAATGTTTGTGTTTGAGGATCCCAGGGTGGGAGTGGTAGCATGCAGGTCACCCACTGCAATTTGAAAGTCTTCATAGACTTTCTCTATGTGTTAGGGCATCTGTTTGCCACTGCTTGCTTTTCTTATTTTATTTTTTAAATTTACATATAACAACGGAATGCATGACACTCTTATTACATATATAGAGCTCAAGTTTGCATATCTCTGCTTGTATACAAGTATATAGTATACTCACACCAATTCGTGTCCTCATACATGTACTTTGGATAACTAAACAACCTAAATAAATAAATAACCAGAGATCAGAAGTTTTCTAAAGTCTTGTTTTCACTGTTGTCTCCTTTTAAAACTTGACCTTAAAATAGAGTAAAACAAAAATCTCTTGAACCCATAACTTTAGACTTCTTATTTTCCTCTTGAAACTGAGAACAGCTTTCACATGGCTCTATCTCAATAATATTTTAAATAGGTAAAGAAAGTAAAACTAGGGTGTGGATGTGTGGCTTTATCCATTATGTGGCTGGATGTTCACTCTGGAAAATACCAATAAGAAATCAGATCATTTAGTGATCATGTTCTATCTATCCACTAGGATACTGAAGGCTGATGACACAGGAAAAAATAAAGTAATAATTGTAGTAATGCAATTAGTGAAACAATGTGAATATGTGGAGAAATCAGAAAATGTCAATTACTTGATGTTAAGAATGAATTTAACAGGAATTGAAATAGTTTCATTGGAAATGATGTGGAATTTGGTCAGGCTAAAGGGAAAGGCAAAGAGCATTCAATAAAAAAAGATTGGAGGTCTGGGGTGATTGTGACTCAAAAATCATAGCATTTGGCTATAATGGAAATGTGGGAAATGTGGTTGCATTGAGGGGTGATGCCAGATTTTGGAGTTCCTGGGGTTGGGTAGAGTTTTTACCTAATCCCACTTGCCATAAGGAAATAGATGAATAAATAATAAAAGTGGTGATTTAAGCACTCAGAAAGGTGAATGTGGAAGGCTGACCAGACAAAATAAAGGTCATTCCTAGGGCTGGGGTTGTGGCTCAAGCAGTAGCGTGCTCGCCTGGCATGCGTGCAGCCAGGGTTCGATCCTCAGCACCACGTACAAAGAAAGATGTTGTGTCCACCGAAAACTAAAAAATAAATATTAAAATTATAAAAAAAGGTCATTCCTAAAGTGGGTGTGGAGCTGAAGCATAGGTCTCATCAGTGGCAGAACAAATGGAGAGGAAGAAGCAAGAACAAAGATGGTTTAAGGGCAGAAGTCAGATTATATGATGACAGAAAGGACATAAATTGATGAAGAAACACTGATGACTTCCAGCTTCCTGGGTTTGACAAAAATGGGGTGTTTGTGGGATTTGATGGAGCGTGGGATTTCCATTTTGCATGTGTGCAATTTGGTGTGATGTTTTGCAGGCAAGTCTATGGGAGTGTATGTGTGTATGGACATGTATACATATATATATGTACATATATGTGTGTATGTATGTGTGTGTATATAAGCATATATATATATATATACACAAAACATCTCTTAGAAAAATGATTTTAAGTCATCTTTATAGAGATTATCTAGAATATAGTAATTCCTCTGTCTCTGATAGTATTCTAAGAGTTGTTACAATTTCACACACTAAGAAGTTCTGCTATTTCCTATCCCAATTTAAAATAATTATGTAAAATATACTTCAAAATTCTTTGTACATAAATCTGCTGCTTGGATACATTCTATAGTTCTTCATTCTTAAATACACAAAACAAATAAATGCAAGATGTAACCCTCTTTTTTATTGTTTCACTTTAAAAAATACTTAGCTTTAGAGTAGCACATTAAGGTTTTCAAAATTGAATATATTACATAAACTTTAAATCATTTTAGTAAGCAAAAAAAAAAATTCAATGCTATAAGAAAAAACTGAGGATCCAGGTTGTCAATGATATTTTGCAGCTGAGGTGAGAAGTGATAACCCAAATTTAGGCACATTTCCTAATGCTTTGGTTAGTAACCCATTCTATGCCTTTTACAAACCAAAGTAAGAACACAATTTTGAATTCTTATATTAGCGCAGAGCAACAGATAAAAAAGCTAATGATAAAAACGTCACAGGAGACAATTTCCTAAAGTACTCATTAGACTCAGTATTTCTGTTTGCTCCTGCTTCTTTTGTTTTCCTAGAATTTGTTTTCAAGATTTTGTGATGGGGGAAAGATAGGAGATTTGATATCATTCTGTTCTGTTCTCCAGCATTTCGGTCCTTAATCTATTAATGATTGAGGTCATTGCCAAGATAAAATCTATGATCTTGTGTTTTCTGGTTTATAAATATAAACCTTAACTACTACTTCATAGGTATTTGAGGATTGAATGAATATTTTATGTGGAAGTGCCTTGTAAATAGTAAAGAGCTATAAAACAACTTCATCATCATCATCTTCACCATCATAATCATCATCATCAACTGGTTTTTCCAATGCTTTTGGACAAGAAATAGAACAAGCCCATTGTTATTTCTTTATTAAAGATCTTGTCATTTTAAAGCAATCTAATGAATGATACTATAAGTTATTTGTATTATGGATTTCTTAAAATGATAGCCTTTTAAACAGTGGATTATTTATAATGATTACAAAATTGACTTTAAAAAAATCCCAGGTATCCATTGTACAGTTTTTAGCTTATATGATATTAAGTCATAGATTCCCTTTGCATAGATTACTCCCCAGGGAGTAGCATACATGTGGGGAGAATCTGCTTCAATAAGTTCTTAATTATAAAATGATCTAACTTTAAAGGAAATGAAAATAGAGGTAATTTGCCCCCTGGGGTGTGAGAAGATGTTTTTGAAAGGCACAAAGGTTATCTTATACAATTTCGGAAACACAAATGAGATAAGGAACATTCAGTGGAGCATCTGCATATTTATACATATTTATAATCCTGGCTCAACATGTAATCCTGAAGAGCTATAAACACTTTAACAGCATTTTTAAAGAGAAAGAAGTCACATACAAGCGTATATATGTTGCTGGTGTGGGAAAGGGATATCGGTTAGAAAATCTTATGACTGTTTTTATTCATTATGGCAGAATAAATCATCTGAGGTTTATTAGAGGTAAGTACAAATTTAAATCATGTAAAGTCACAGTCCTTATCCTGTTCTCCCATTAAAAAAAATTAAGATGCTTCTGGCCACACCTTTATGGTTCATACTATATGTTTTATAAAGCAGATTTATAAGACAGTGTATTTCAGACACTAATTGGGACAACAGATCCCAATATTGCTCCAACATCTGCCCTTTCTAAATGTCTTGCCATACAGTCATTTAGAATTATCTTGCAGTGCATATAGCCCTGGTAAGATGTTACATATCAGGGCTCTGGCTCCGAACTGAACATCCTAGGAAGATCTGATGGCTTGGACCTCCAGCTGTGAGAAGGAGGGTGATGAAGGGAACTGAGGAGAGAGTTTGTCCTTTGTATTTTTCTTGACTCATGGATTTATTCTACAATAGTGTTCCTGGAGATCAAAACTTGGCAGAGCTGAAATACCCTGAGAGGCGGTTTGAATTTGATCATTTTTTCCATTTCTTAACAGATTTCTCTTTCTTATAGTTTTCCATTGATAATCCTTTGTGTAGGCAATAGTTAAAAACTATCAACTAAATGTTTTTGTTTCTGAAAGCAATGACATGTAGGTTTTTTGTTTTTGAAATAATATTTCGCAGCATTGGTGTCACTGAAATATTTGAAATAAATTGATGCTGTATATACTATTAAAATAATTTATAAAGTACAGTAAATTCCCATGATTTGGTAGGCATAGCCTATTCAATAATATTGAAATAAAATTTTCTTCCTCTTTGGAGATGCCAATTCTTTCCCCCGAGTATTCTTTGCTTAGAGTCTCTGGTCACAACTTCACATGAAGTCACCAAGTCTCAATTCTTTCTGTTTATCAAAAGGGTTAGTTCTGCTTCCTTCAATCCTCCACTGGTGATGGCATGTGTTAAGGCTAGATAAAGTAATCCAGGCTAATGAGTTAACTAGAAAATGCACCACTTTGATGCAGTAAATACTTGAACTTGTAAAATCATTCACTGGGGATGGCAGTGACATTGACATTTCAGGTACTTTCTGGTTGGAAGAAACATTTTACTGCACGTGCTCTTGTGGCTTTCCATGCTTACCATTCCAACTTCTATAAATTAACCCACCCATCTTTATATTCTGGCCTTCTCAGTTGGGACAGGGATAAGGTTATATTTCTTTTTTTGTTCCCAATGTTGTCTAGAGGAGACTTTTAAAATTCCTTTCTAAAATTTTTTTTCTTTCCTTTAGTGCAAACAAGAGATTTGACATCCTTTTATAAAAGAGGCTTTAAGTAATACTGATTTTCCACATTGGGGGTAAAAAGAAGAAATCCGAGTCTTGAGATTTCAGAGGAATATATATTTTGGAAAAAGCCCCCAAGTGATTCTGATATGATAGGACTCCCATTGAGAATTAAATGAATAAAGTTATTAGCTAGTAATTTTCTCTACCAAGTAAACCACTTGTAATGGTAAGAAAACCTGGCGGGGGGAGGGGGCAGGCCAGATCTGAGAAAACTCAGAAATGGTGAGTAACTTGGATTCCTGACTTTTGGTTTGGGGCTTTACTCACACCATCTTTTGTTTTCTGCTTTTTGTGTGTTACTTATTTTTGCCTAAGGAAATAGAAAGCACCTACCAGCCTATGAGTCCTCCACCGGACACTGTGTTTCTGGATACTATGCAAGATATGTTCCTGGACATTGGGTTTGCCTGTTTCTGTTTCCTATAATTTTGTAGTTATGCTAAAAGTGGACAGAGCAATTAAATCTCTTAGTGTCTGAGTGAAGCAAAACTTACACATATAAAAATTTCCAATAAAGATGACTATTTTGGTTAAAAATCCTTTTGCAGATGGTCTCAATAGCCCAAGTTGTAGCTCAACTACCATCTGTGACAAATCCAAGTTAAAAATCTCTGTTTATACGCTTTCCCTCTTTTACTGGCCAGACTGATAGGTACCGACCTTTGTAGGTACGAAATTTTCTGATGTCACTTAACAAAAGCCCAAGGACTGTGTTGAAGCAGGTATTTCAGGACAAAGTAGAACTGTGATTGTGATTCATCCAAGAAAAGCCAGCAGGATGGGATGGGATGGGATGGAAGCATGGAGAACTGAGTCCCCCAGGGGACAAAAGGAAGAGTCCTGAGCTTTGAGTACTGTATCATGCTTGATGGGGATTCTAAAAGATTCCCGACATTGGGTAAAATGCTGTCCTTGTTTATCTCATCAGAATAGAACATATCTCAATGCTATCTTCTTGCCTAAATGCCCAATACAGTATATAAAATTTGGTGTATTTTTTTTTTTTTGGTACTGGGAATTGAAAATGGGGTAAGCTACATCCCCAGCCATTTTTTTTTTTATGGCTTACAATCCTCCTGCCTCAGTTTCCTGAGTTACTGGGATTCCAGGCGTGTGCCACCATGCCCAGCAGTGCGTTTTGATTTCTACTATAAATCTCTGACATCTATTGACATCTGTGTTCTCCATATCTTCTCAAACATTTCTCTGTAATACATTGGGTGTTGTATTCTGTTTCATTCAGTTGATAAATAGCCTCTAAATGACCTAGCAATGCATTTAGCTTTATGTTATTATAATTCCCTACACTGTATGTTAATGGAAGCCAGATTAAAAAAATATTACTACCATGTGATAAGGGAAAAATTGATTTTTTCCAAAGGCATAATTTGTAGGGTGATCACAATGGGGACTGATTTATATTTTACATATGAATATTTATCCTGAAGAGTTGCCTGCCTGCTCTGACTCTGCAGAGGACTGAAACAATAGAAAATGAGACCAATAAATAGTAATGCCAGCAATTAGTAAAGTCATTAAAAGCTGTAATAATAGCACCCCTATCTACAGTTCTGCTTTTCATGGTTACAGTTATCCAAGGTCAACCATGATCTGAAAACAATAAATAGAAAATCTCAGAAATAAATAATTCAGATATTTTAAATCCCACGACACTGTATAGCACAATAAAATATGGCACTGTTCCACTTCATTTTGCCCAGAACATGAATGATAGCTTTGTCCAGTGTATATGCTACCTGCCTATTAGTCATTTAGATGCTATCTCAGTTATCAGATCTATCTGTCATCGTTTCAGTATATTGCTATAATTGTTTTATTTTACTACTAATTGTTAAGCTCTTACTGTGCTTCATTTATAAATTAAACTTTATTACAGGTATTTATTGGGAAAAAAATATACACACACACACACACACATATATATGTATATATATATATATATATATATATATATATAATATATAGGGTTTGGTATTATGTATGGTTTCACACATCCACTAATGGTCTGGGAATATATCTCCCATGCATAAGGGGGCATGACTCTATTGATAATAATAAGCTAAATTTTTCCTTCATCATCAAGTTATATCACATCTATATGTTGTAGTGATTAATTTATGAATTGATTCCCATTAAACACATTTTCTGTCAATGTTTTAATCTTAATGAGATAATATGTGTGTAAGACTTGACAACATTCTGGTTGAGAGCAGTTAATGTCTTCAATGACCATTAAGTGTGGTCCATAGACCAGGGGTTTTGGTTTTGACCGGGGGCATATTAAAAATGCAGACTGTCAACACTCATCTAAAATCAACTGAAGCAGAATTTGTTTTCTAACAAGCTCCCCTGGGCAGTTTTAAAGTATGAAAAGCACTGTTCAGTGATGTTCAGGTGATCACAGTTGTGACTATTCTGAGAACTGACGGACTTTTTTAATTTCCCTGACATTAAGATAAAAAACTTCCCAGGATTCTGGGAAGCAGTTTCTGCTATTGCCTTTTAGGCACTTTCTTTTGTTCATAAGAACAGTAGGATAATTGGAGAGTTAGGAGGGGGAAAAAACCCTCTTCAAAACTCTAGTGACTGACAAGGCAGAAGAAAGAGAAGCCAGCATATTCTAGAAACATCTTGTATTACTGTACTTAATACTCAGTCTATGGAGTTCTTTACCGATGAATCCATTGTCAGCTACCCATGGTGATTCTGGAAATGCAACACTTGAAAAGCTACCCCATCTCTTTGAAGCAGATTAACAGAATTTAGCAGTCATGATGGATATTCAAGGCATTCTTGTCCTGAAGCTGTTCTGAGGCTTGCCAATTCAAAGCGTGGCCCCTGACCACCAGCACCCATGTGACCCGTGTGCTTGATAAGCCTGAAGACACTTGGGTCCGACTTTGTTCCTAACTAATCAGAATCTGTAACATAAAAACTAGAGTGTGATTCAAATCTCAGTAAAGTCTTGAAGTTCTCTTACAGAGAAAGGCAAGAATTTTTACAATGTACGTCACAGGATGTCTTCTCTATCTCTGTGTGTGAGAACTCAAACTCCATTTAAAAAACAAAAACAAAAGTAAATAAAATCCTCACAAGTACTTGATATTTGATTTTTCCAGTTATAAAAGAAAGATACAGCAATTATTTTGCTTCAGTACAACTTGTCTCTTTGCAGCTCTTTATTTTGTTCTGACCCCCCCTTTCCTGGTCTCTGTTTGGTTGAAACCTTCAACAGGAGGTTTATATGTATGAGTTACCACCTTCACAGAAGCAATGGTGGGACTCACAAATCCGGATCCAACAGATGACTCGAGATGAGCATGCAGAGTTCATTCTCTGCAGAGTCATTTAAAAGAACAAGTCCACTTCTTTTCAGAAAATGAAAAAAATTACACTTTTCTATGTTAAAAATCAAATTGTACAAAAAGTATGAAGAGAAGTCACGGAATTGAAAAAATATATTATAAAACATGTATCTGATAAAGGATGTGTTCGCAAAATACACAAATAAGTCCTAAGTTGAAAAAAAAGGGCAAAACATCTAAACAGACACTTCATAAAAGAAGATATATGAATTATAAAGAAGCATATTAAGAGATGATCAGGATTTCGAATTAAAGCAATGAGATGCCACTCCACACCAGTCAGGACGACTATAATCTGAAAAACTGACAATCTTAAATGCTGGAGAGCACGCAGAGCAAGAGAAATACTTGTTGGTGGCTAGTGGGAGTGAAAAGTGACACACCCACCTTGGAAGGCATTTTGATAGTCCTTACAAAACTAAGCTGAGTCTCACCAGCAATTTTGCTCCTATGTATTTACCAGATGAATTAAAATCTTGTGTCTGTGTGGAAACCTGCATGGAGATGTTTACGATTTTATTCATAATCACCCCAAACTGGAACCAACCAAGATGTCCTTCAGTAGGTGACTGGACAAACCAACTGAGGTATAGCTATGCAGTGCAATACTAGGAATACTGTTTGGCAATACAAAAAAAAAAAAAAAAGAGCTAGTACCCCATGGAAAAACTTGGAGGAAACTTAAGTGTGTATTGCTAAGTGAAAGACGCCAATATGTTTCCAACTACACATACTTTGAAAAAAGCAAAAGCATAGAGACAATACAATAATAATAATAATAGTTGTCATGGGTTTGTGCTAGGAGAGGAGAATTAATAAGTAAAGCACAGGAAATTCTTGAGGTTATGAAACTATACTGAATAATACTGTAATGACAGACATATGTCATGAAATATTCACCAAAACTATAGGAAATGTAAACTGTCATCTATATGCAAAATATTAATAATAGAGATTATATGTGAGGGACTAGTGGGTATATAACTATGTAATGTGTGCTCAATCATTTTTTAAAATATAAAATTGTATTAAAACTGTTTATTAGCTCTTCAAAATACGAATTGCACCTATGTGCTTCTTTAACTAGAGGGAGTAGGTTTATCTGAAACTCTCTAGCAAAGACAAAGATACTTTAAAGACAAGTCAGCAAGCGTCTGTTTACCTTAGACCATAGATAAATACAAAATCAAGTTTCTATCTTCAAAATGAATATTATGATTATATAGCTACACATATACCTAAATAACCTGAATATAAAACAGACAGATGACATCTGAAAGAATCTGCAAGAGGAAAATGATAACTTCAATTGTGGGCAACTGGGGTTAGATGCTATGAGGCTTTTGAGCCAGGTCTTGGAAAGCCAGTAAGTAGACTATCAGTAGGGAAAAGGTAAATTTAAAGTTGGTGGCTAAAGAGTGAAAGAGGAAAATCCAATTACAAGAGTGAATTTCCAGATGAGGTATCTGAACTTATTTTGAGGATCTCATTAATGGAGTTAAACACAAGTAAATTGTAGGAGGATGCATCTAGAATTATTACACAACCGCCAACTTTATCCAGTAGCTTATCATATGTCAAGCTGACTCAGATGAAATTGCCTTCTTTTTGTGCAAAATTTGTAGACATTTGATTCGTATGATTCAATTTTGTAGTATTCACTATGTTCTAATATGTAGTTCCTATACTGCAGGGTTTTCAAGAACATTTGAAAAGATAAAAGGTATAGGGGCACTTATGATGAGTATAAAAATAAAGCTATTAATTGTACATTTGGAGTCAGACAATTCAAAGGTTGGACCATTAAAGTGTGTGTGTGTGTGTGTGTGTGTGTGTGTGTGTGTGTGAGAGAGAGAGAGAGAGAGAGAGAGAGAGAGAGAGAGAGAGAGAGAGAGAAAGAGAGAGAGAGAGAAAGAAAGAAAGAACACAGTGCTATCTCTCACTTTCCTATTTGATAGAAGCTATAATGACCATTCCTAAGTTCCCAGCACTTGTTCGGGAGTTTGAAAATAAGGAAAGCATGTCTATTTTTGGTGGGTGTCAAAGAAAGAATAAATCTCTTAAAGTACATTTAAAAAAAAAAGAGAGACAAGCCAGGACTGCAAAGAAAAGGAGGAGAATATATTCTAAAATATAGTTATTAGAATCCAATTTCAATGCCTTTGATCTTAAAAATCAAATCCTGGTAACATAAATTGACATAATGTCCTCTTATAAGGTATCTGGGTAAATTATTGCTCCACATTAGAAAAATGTCCACATAAGATCAGAATGTTAGTAGCATGCTTACATTTCTTTTCCTAATCCAGTGATAATTTATTTAACTGGCTCATAATATCTTATGATTGTCTGGGTGGCCAAAAGATAAGCAGTAGTATTATTTGTCACTTTTTCATGTTTACACTCATATTCACTTTTTTTAAGGTACCCTTAGCCATATGTGCAGAAAATAATATATAAACAAACTACACATATTTACAAACTAGATATTTACATATGCATGGGCGTGTATATGTGAAAGAGAAACACACACACACACACACACACACACACAGAGGAAAGAAAGAGAGAAAATAACACCAATGATGTCAATAAGAACTCAGATTTTAGGAACTCATTTTCTGTTTATCTGTGAGAGCTGCAATTGTTTTTAACATAGATAATGCTACAAAGGCCAAATATATTGCAAACTTCTTCAGAGAGAATACATTACTATATCATTTCTGTCTAGTAAGCTTGCTATTCAGTCTCCATTGCTTCAGCATTGAATCCTGAAATGAAAAGAAATTATAGAATTCAAGAGACAATTTGGATTCCTATTTCGTCTCTAGAGACTAGACAATTTCAGAGGTCAGAGAAAGATGTTTGGTTTTAGTCCATCTTTACATGTATGGTCTTATTAAAAAAGTAGACATATAGAATTTAAAGGAAAGTATTCTTGTCTGTATGCAGCACCAGAAATTATTTCAGGGGTAAAATGATCATTCCAAATGTCACTTCAGAAGCTCTGTCTTATATTTTTCACCCTGTATTGAACTTCACAAAGGCCTGTTGTCAGTGTGGGACTGAAGCAGAGGTTTAGTCACCGACACATATAGAATTAGTTCCAGCTCCCTCAGAGACTGAAGGGCCTGTTCTGCTGATACTGCACACTTTCTCTAAAGAGATTACTAGCATAATCCTAAATATTACAGGACCCAAGCTATCTTAGTTTTGAGCTCATCAGATCCAGCATGCTGCACATAATCCCTAACAGCTTTATTCGGTGTCGATGTAAGCTTATGACGTTGTTGAACATGATGACCACACCTTCTCACTGCCAGGGACAACATCCCTCTGTGTAATTGACACAGAATTTGTGGTAAGAATAAGTATGATGATTTTCAAATTCTATTTGAACAAATGTCCTCCTTTTAAACCATTTCTTTCTTCCTATAAGGAGAACATTCCTAACCATTGTTTAACAGTCTTAATATAATTATTATTTAAATGAAGGTGTTTATGGTCAACTCATTAATGTTTTTTATACATTTTTTTTTAACTAAAGGCATTTTGATGCTACCAGGTGGATTCAACTGGTACAAATGAGTTGTTTTTGTGTTTTTTCCTCTCACTTGTTTAGAGGTTTGAATTACTTATAAAATGACAGAGGTTTTTTTTTTTTTTTTTTTGAAAATATTAGAGGAAAAGACAGTGGTGAAAACTGGAAATTGCTAAGCATAACACCATATATTCTGTGGTAACTTTTAAAAAGTTGCAACTTTAAATTAGGATAACCCTTTAATTCCACTGATATTTTAGAGAAAAGAGAAAATATGTAGTGCTCTTTGCAAAGTGTAAAAAAGCATGCATTCTCATAGTTCATTTAAAAAATGATTTTTGTTTGTCTATATGTGCACATAAATCCCTAAAATCAAACACTGTTTTATGTAACTTTATAATACAACGAAACTACATGCTTGCTTTTTAAAAAATTCCAAATCTGGGAGAAAGAAACGTTTTTGTTCACCTGTGAGCCTCTGTTAATTGTGATTCAAACCCAAAGAGGATTAAATACATAGATGTTAGTACATTCGGTGTTATTAATTTCTAAACAACAATAGCAACAATATCCAGAGTAAATCTGTCCAGTAGTAAGGATAAATCATTGTTTAAAGATGCCATTGATGTCAGAACTGCAATCTGTCAGCCATGGCTTATTTCAGCAATAAAATCTTTACGTACATACCTATATTTTGAAATACGTAATTACATAGAAATTTTTTTTTCTAAAAATATAAGCACCGGGAAGCTGTAAGCTGGAAAGATGTACTTCTGAGTTTATAGATTTAAAGGACTTTGTGCTTAATTAGTAACTTTTGGGGAACAAATGTAAGGTTTATACCATTCAAAAAATTGTATCATTTTATACTTTAATATTTCTGATTGTTGTTTATAACTATCCAGTGTTAGCAAAAAATCACAATAAATCATTTTACCCTGAAATTTTTTTTAAAAACAAATGCTCAAACCTACCCATGTTATGAGATAACGGGTATTTAGTTGTAAAAAACTTAGGAGAGAATACTATAATTCGTCTCTTTGTCAATAATCTTAGCACCAGTTTTTTAAAAAATGGATTTCTTACATATAAGAAGATATATATATATATATATACACATACACACACACACACATACACACATTCACATATATATATATATATACACTAATAAACTGCTATGTAAACTATTTTTTTAAAGTAGAAAAGTCAAATAATAACTATTACATTGTTAATAACTAAAATCAAAGCTATAAAATCATGATAAGGATATCCATAGTGTTAATCAAATGTTAGTATGACTGACAACTATTTGAATTTAATCTCTAAGGTATGCATGTGATAATTCAACTCAGGATATGACAATATTTATATATAAATACCTTCTCCAGTGTAGAATCAAGCCTGAGTAACCGGCTTACTGTATGCATTCCCAATCAGAAACAATTGATCTGTCCCCACACCTTGCTATCAATTTAGTTTGCTTAGAGCTTATGCTGTGCCTCCTTTCTAACGTCAGAAGAGAGACAAAAAAAAAAAAAACCCCCCAAAAAAAAAAAACCATGCAAAACTCACCAGTGGCGTCAGCTTTAGTTTTGAGCTGGTTCTCACACATGTTGACGCTGCAATTAAAGTCTAACTAAAAAATATTACACTTTTCACTTGAGATCTGATGACTGCCCCTATGTTATTCCACAACCAGATCCCAACAGACTGCATTAATGAGATTAAATGAAAGAGGAGTTAAAGGCATCACTGTTCCATTTCATTAAGTAAGGGCGAAAGGCTGCTTGGGCGAGGAAGGCAGAAGGGACAATATTGGTTTTCCTTTGTGATACTACTTATTTGCTAAAGAATGCAACGTTTGCTAAATTGCATTCAGCAGTTTAAAAACATCACATACCATCACAGAGTTGGATAGATACATATTATTTCTGCATTCAAACCTCCCTTTGTTTTTATCCTATTGAAAACAGATCCTATATGTATATGCCAAGTAACAAGAGTCAATTCTTGACCTGGGTTTGTGGCTCAGTGGTAGAGTGCTTGCCTAACGTGTGTGAGGCACTGCGTATGATCCTTAGCACCACATACAAATAAAAAAATAGAAATAAATGTATTAAGAGAAAAAAAGAGTCAGTTCTTGTGATTATAAATGTTTAACATGGATTTCCTTCAGAATTATTTCTCCCCAGTTATTTTTGACTCTCTTATTGAGGTTTAGTGTGGAAGACTTGCATTTTCCAGATCTTACAAATGCTGGATCACAACAGTCTATGCAATACTTAATAGAGCACATAAACATTTTACAGTTGAAAAAAAAATGTGTGCTTTACAGTAGTAGAGGCAACAAAGCCTGGGAACCAATAGGGGACTTAACACCAGATTGGACCTGGCAACCCCGCTGAGGTCTGAAAACTGCATTCCTCCAGCATGCCTCAGTACTCTCACTTGTAAAATAAGAACCGGTAAAGACACACAAAGAAAGTTCTGATCCCAAACCTTGTCACTAGGAAGGATAAATATATAGATATGTAAAAATTGCTTTGACTTCCATAGCAAAAAAACATGCTTTTTATGCGAGAGCAAAATGCTTACATAAGTATCAGCTTTATTTAACTTCTGCTTAGAGTTGCTACATTGCTTCAGTGATGAATCCCCAACTTTTCTCTGTACCCTTTACCTCCCCTTACCACTTGTGAGGGCTTTTGTTTTGTTCCCATCAATCACTTATTTACAAATAATTTCTTGATCTCCTCCTTTTCTTCTCTTGAAAGTTCTGCTCTTATCTGGTCAATATTATAGTAGAGCTGCATTTTGATGGCAAGAAAGGTAAGGAGTGGCCAGGAGGGTGTGAAGGCTGGATAGTCCATTCAATATGATTGTCAGTGTAGCAGAGCCGACTGAGCCAGTGGTCCTCAGCCCTGGACGCTCCTGAAGCAAGCCAGTGAGCATAAAGACATTCATGCCCAGGGATGCCCCTCTGAACCCTCCACTAACTTGTTTGGTGTGAGGCCAAGTCTTCTGGAATTTTAAACACTTCTGAAGTAATTCTAATAGGCAGCCAGGACTGATGGCCCTGGAACATTCCTCAGAATCACCAGAGACATTTTTTTTTTTATATTCTTGACCCCATCAGCTGAAACTGAAGGAAACCTTCTAGCTTCACATGCGTTCAGTTATTTGATTTTAGTGAATTTTTAAAAAATCACTAATTTGGAAGGTCATGCAGCTGAGCAATATATTTTTAGCCCCCACTGGCTTTGCCATAGAGGATACCTTTGATGTGCGACTCATGATGATACCAGTTGCCTAGATTACTTTTCAGGGACTTGAAGGCAGCTTTTGTTGAATGATCACTGATCCCTTACTTGGCCCTCTATGGATGTCTGATGGGCCACATTTTGACATCAGAGCGCTGAGAGCTCCACCCCAGATCATGTCACTATTGCTGTTTTCTGAACGTGTCCCGTGCAGTGTCATGGAGTTTGATTATGCATGTACAGACCACTGATTACTTCAGCTCTAATTACCGTTCCCTATACCTTAAATCACCCCACCCCTTTGTCTGATACCCTATCCTCAGAGAGATGAATTCGAGACTCAGTCTCCTGTCTCTATGCGTAGCCACTTTGTGAATGAACTCTTTCTCTTTTGCAAAATTCATCATTTCAGTGATTGACATACTATGGTGGCAGGCAAAACCTGCCTGGTTTGGTAACAACCACTGAATTGGACTCTGAGGCCAGGTCTGGGAAGCTATGGTGTTAAGTATTTAGGTACTCGTTAAGGTTAGATACAGTTGAGAAAACTGGAGGAATGGACCCTGGACTTTGAGTTGGCACATTTGGTTGTGAATTCTTGGGTAAGGAACTTAACTATTTTTGTGCCTGTGTATCTCTGAAATAAGATAGTATACCTACTTATCAAGTTGTGTAAGAAGTAAGCATAAAAGTGCGTAACGTACTGGAATATGTTGGAAATTCAGTAAATACAGGTGAATACTGAGACCACCTTCCTCTGTTTATTTCGGGGGTATGCATTTAGATTTTGGATTCTTGTTATAGTCACATACATTTATTCATTCAATATTCACTAATAAATCACTAATGCTATTTATACTACACATGAGGAAATAAACACGATGAGGCTCATAGTCTATTTAAAATCTATGGATTTAATCCAGTAAATCCTTTCATTGTCATTGCTAGTATTCTATAAAATCCTAAAAGATGTATATATTCTTACAAACCTGTAGGTAATATGGACAAATAAGAAGAACTATAAAATGAACTTCCTTTTTTTTTTTTTTTTTGTAGAAAGCAAAAAACATTTTGGGAATACCGAGTGTTTCATGTGTTACAGTTTAAATGTGTAGACAGAACTAGTCCCTGCAAACTATTTGAAGATTATAATCTTAACTTGTTTGGGTGGAATTTACAGGCACTGTTCATAGTGGATTGAAAGGCAAATGTCAGGAGTAGAAACTTAAGCCTCCTCCTGCCTCTTGAACCTTGAAAAAAAAAAAAAATCCAGCTCCTACCCTGGCTACCTAGTTAAACCAGAATTGGTAAAATCTTGAGACACCGAGCACCCTCTCCCTAGAAATGAATGATTAGGAGGGAGCTAAGAGCTCATGTGTGAGTATTTTTTTTTTTTTTTTTTTTTTTACTAATACCTATTTGGTTCTCCAGTCTGCAAGATAAACCCAGGCTCCTCCTTGGCTGGGCTCACCTGGTCAGCTGTCTTTAGTGCACTCACATGTGATCCTAGGCCCAAGCTATCTTTTCCCCTGAGCCACCCTGGATGTCCCCTCCTCTCCTTTTTCACGTCACTTCTTCCTTCTCAATGTCCCCCTGAAGGCCTCTCTACACTGCACCCCAGTTACCCACATATAACCTATTCTTGAGGACCCAATCCAACTCTCACCACCTCCAAGAAACATCCCCTGAACCTCCACCCACAGTGACTTGTGCTTACCCTGGACTCCTATGTCTACCACTAATTCAGTCCTGGCATTCTTCATTAATCCTATTTATATGCTTACCTTTCACCTTGAGTGTAAGCTCCTTAGGGATAAAAACCTCTCTTTGTGTGTCTCCCTGTATCTAGGAGGGATTCAATAAAATATATGGCCTCCATGAGGGGCTGAGAGCACACTTGCTGATTAACTGCAACCCTGGGGGAACCATACATGAGTCTCACTGCCTCCGTATACAATTTCCCCTAACTCATGTTTTCACACTGATAGTTCTGCTTATCTCTGTGGTGCATTTGCTTGCTTGCTTATTACTCTACAGTGGACAAGAGGGTGAGGTTGAGAAGGAAAAGTCCTTGCTCTTTTTTACTCTTTATTTAATCCTGGTTTGTTCCTGTGTAAGAACAAGGTTGGAACAGAATATTTTCTCTTGATTTCCTGTTTCTCTTAATACACCAGTTCTCCTTTCATCCCTTTTGACATCCAATTGTCACTTAGAATGGTTGCACCATTGGTCTAAGTCTTTCTTCTGTCCTGTCAATAGATTTCTTTTTCTCTGGTTATGGTTATTATTGTTAGGAGATCAAGGGAGTTTGTGTCTCTTCTGAGTGATTCTCCCTTGACCCCACCCCACTGAAGGCAGCAATCATTGTACATTCTTTACATCAACATGGTATTTGGGGACTGTCCCTGTTATCACAAGACATAAAACTACTGGGAGAGAAAAATGCTACCAAACTCCCCCAGGATTCAGAGGGAAATAAGGAATGAATCTCCTTAAACAAAAGAAATGTCATAGAAAGAAACAGCTTGATTTCATAGGAAGTTGTTCTAGTTGAGCACAGTTTATGATGTGGTGCCTGGATGAGCAGGGTCAACAGCATCGCTGGGAACTTGTTAGAAATGCAGATTCCTGGGCCCTTCTCCAGACCTGCTGATTCAGACACTCTGGGGGTGGCGCCCAGCCATCTGTGTTTTCACCGTCTCTCCAGATGGTTTCCTTGCATGCTTATGTTTCACAGCGCCTGGTTTGCAGCATGGGTTTTCAAGTCAGAAGGAGCTGCATTTAGTTCATAGCTCTGTCACACACTAGCTGTGTGCCTGGGATAGGTTATTTGATCTTCAGATGTTTTTATTTCATCATCTGTAAAATGGCAATGCTGTGAATCTGCATGTTTGTGTCCCCGCTCCCACCCCAAAGCTCATGTGTTGAAATCCTAACTCCCAAGGTGATGATATTAGGGGATGGGGTCCTTCGGGAGGTGATTAGATAATGAAAGCAAAGCCCTCATGAGTGGGAATAGTGACCTTAAGAAGAGATTCCAGAGAGCTGCCTTATCCTTTCTACAATGTGAGGACACAGTGAGAAGGTGGCATCTGTGAACCAGAGAGAACCCTGGGCATCCAATCTGCTGGTGCTTGGACTAACCAGCCTGTAGAACTATCTGAAATAAATTTCTGTTGTTTATAAGCCACCTGGTCTATGATACTTTATTATAACAGCCTAAGTAGACTAATAGAAGCATCAGAACACCTACCTACCTGATAGAGGTGTTGGAGAATTTAGAGTGTGATACCTTCTATAAAGTATTTAGTGCAATCCTGGGCATGTAATAAGCATTCAGTGACTGTGAGCCATTGCTATGATATTACTTTAGTGGAGACTAGAAAGTGTTGCATACTTTAAAAGTGTCTGCCAATTTTTCTCTATACAGCTCTCAAAACCTGATAGGACATTAAAATCACTTGGAGAGCTTTAAAAATTATCTGATTTCCAAGAACCTTAGGACAGACTAATTCAGTAAGGATTTGGGGAACTGACACCAGGAATTTCTATTTTTAAAATGTTACCAAGATGATTCTGATGCTACAGCATAAGATAATGTTGTAATATATTATAATCAGTATTGCTGTAAGAGTTGAGAGATTCAGTGCAGATAAGAATTAATCATTGATAATGTGTAACGTCTTGTTCATTTTGTCCATGATTTTGCTCAAATTCAGTGGTAGAAAAGTACAGAGAAATGCCCAAAGGCAGGTTCTAGAGATAGGTTTCCCTCTGCAGACACGTCAGGCTGGATGGTTCTTTTTTCTGGGGAGCTGTTCTGTGGAATTTAAACATCTTGGCTTCTATCCACCAGAGGCCAGCATCATCTACTCCCTTTACTTGTGACAATGCAGAAGATTTCCAAAATATTGCCACATATGCACTGGGAACAACATAGTCTTCAGGTGACAATCTCTGTTCTGGAGTTTTAGTGCTTGGCTACAAATCTAAGCTTTTTTCTTTTTCTACTTTTTTTTTTTTTTTTGGTATCAGGAACTGAACTTAGGAGCACTTAGCCACTGAGCCACATCCCCAGCCCTATTTTGTATTTTATTTAGAGATAGGGTCTCACTGAGTTGCTTAGCATCATGCTTTTGCTGAGGCTGGCTTTGAACTTGTGATCCGCCTGTCTCAGCCTCCTGAGCCACTGGGATTACAGGCTTGTGCCACCACACCTAGCAGGCCTTATTCTTAACAGTATGATTACAGTTAGTTATTTTGTCCTTGCCCCATGCCTCAATTTAATCTCCTGCATAGTAGAGATGGTAACAGTACCCAACTTGCAAAATTCTGTTTTACTGTTTGAGAAATAAAATATATGTGAAGTACTGACCACCATGGTAAATATTCAGTAAATGTTAGCTATCATTTATGTATGTATTGATAATCTCATTTTGATTCCAAACCATTGGAAAAAATCTTCTCTTAAGGTCTTCATATAGAAGTTGTATATCTATTCCTTAGTTTATCCTTTGAGTAGAGAATCAGAATGACTAAGTACTTATACACATTTTAACTGACAGACAGATAAAAAAGAGCAAGGGTGTATCGGAATTAGACTAGGGCTCCATTTCCATCCCATTTTTTTTTTTTTAGCAGTGCAATTTTAAGAAGGAACTTAATCTCCCAGAATTACTGTTTCTGCATTTGTGAATTGTGGAAAATAATTTCTATTTCATGATTTGTTGAGAATTAAGTCTGATAATTCATGCAAAAGCATTTAAACCAGTATCTTGGTATGTGGTAGACATTCATGAAGCATTTAATTCCCTCAAAATTATAGCAGATGAGAGGATAGTAGGACACAAGGTACACATTCCTCACCAATCTTGAATTTGAATGATATCATTTCATCCAAATGGGTAAGCTGTAAGAAAGATTTCTCCAATCATGATGGCATTTTTTTTCCTGCCAAATTGAATTATAAGATGAGATATTTGAAGGGTAATTAGTAAAATTAAATATATAATTCGATGCAGTATAAACTGTATAATGTCCAGAAGTCTAAAAGAGTATGCCTTGGGAACAACATACTTGTTATGATTAATCTAAAGCTAAATTATTCTGAATACTGATTTTGCAAATATTGTAATTTTGGCTTAAACCCATATTATAAAAAAGCCTTTGAGGTTTTCAAGCACTTTTCCTATAATTATTCTGCCTATTTTTTCATCTAAGGTAAAGTTTTATGGGTAATAGAATAGAAAACTAAGAGACTAATAAGTATTTTATTGGATGACTTGAGGAAAAGATCCCCAGATTCAAACAGCAGAAATCTTTATCCCTGATTACTAATCTATTAACACATTTCTCAGTTTCCTTCCAATGTTGCAGGTTGTAAACTTTAAGAGAATTAAGAGGCGTGACTTCACAGTATCAAGTAAAATACATTCCTTTCATTCTATGAGTAATTATATAGAAAAAATAGGGCAGATGTTTAGGAGCAATTTTTATTTGCATAAAAAGTGCTGAATATTTTTGATATTAAGCAAATATTTTCTAACTCAGCACAAATCCAAGCTATTTAAGACTATAGATCTAAGTATTAGTAAACAGCTGAAATGCAGTCACTTTTTTAAATTTGACATTTGTTCATTTAGCAAATACTTGTTTGTTGAGTACATATTTCAGCAAATGAAGTAAGTACCTCATCTCATGGAAATTCCAGCCTATAAGCTAATTGTGTAGGAAGAGGAATGGATTTGCCTGGTTCTTGTTCAGCAATCTATCTATTTAGTGTCACTCAGTGATGGGGAGTTCAGCACTTTGCAGGACAACCAGTTTCCATATGGTGTTTTTCTGCTAATCAATCACTCATTTATCACTATGATTCCCTCCAATTCAAGTGACCATAGAATGCCCACAAACTTTGCTGAAGTTAAAAAAAATCAGTGTTATTTTGCTGATCTTATCAATATAGTAAACTCTGTCAGAATTGCTAAGGGTTGGTGCTGGGGTTGTGGCTCAGAGGTAAAGTGCTTGCCTACCATGCGTGAGGCAACAGGTTCAATCCTCAGCACCACATAAAAATAATATAAAGATATTGTGTTCACCTATAACTAAAAAAATAAATATTAAAACAAACAAACAAAAAAATAAATGCCAGGGGTTAGTTTGTTATTACTCAAGTTCTTGTGTGACCAAGAGGACCACCAGTGAAACTGCTCTACCTCCAGAGTCCTATGGCTCTAGTTAGTACTTTGTCCTAGGACCTTGTTTTATATATATACATATATATATATATATATATATATATATATATATATATATGTGTGTGTGTGTGTGTGTGTGTGTGTGTGTGTGTGTGTGTCTATACACACATAAATATTTATAATTATGGTTATATATTTATACATTTATTTATGTATAAGTAATATAAACAAATCTCTCTATATAGCATACTCACATTTATATATAATTTACTCCTCTCTACTTGCTTTTGAATGTGGAACATGTTACTTATTTCTAATCCTCTCAAAACATTTCAGTGCTTTAAAAATCTCAGATTGCCATGTGGGAAGAAACAAATCTGTAGTCCCCAATGTATCTTACATGTGGACACTTGAGTTTACCCAAAATGGCAAGCTTCACCATGTAACCCCCAGTCTGAAGGTCATTTTCCTGTGCAGAGGAGACACAGTTCTTAAAAATACATAAAAGTCAGGCATGGTGGCATGCGACTGTAATCCCAGTGACTCAGAAGACCAAGGCAGGAGGATCTCAAGTTCTAGGCCAGCCTAGGCAACTTACTGAGATCCTGTCTCACAATAAAAATTTAAAAAGGGTTGGGAATGCAGCTCAGTGGTAAGGTGCCCCTGGGTCAATCCCCAGCACTACACATACACATGTATGTCCATCCCAAGGGATCTTAACTTGGGAATCTGACCTCTAAAGGAGTTCATATGTGATAAGACTACTATCATCTCGTGTCAGTGGGTGCCAGAAATAATTTTGTGTGTTGCTGAACATGCCACATCAGAGGGTGAGACTGGATTGTTTTGGTCATGAGAGATGGCCATCAGCTGCTGCACTTGGGACCCATATTATTATATGCCTCTTGCATGAGCTTCGTCCACATTAGCTCAGAACCATTCTTACTTTCTCAAGCGTCTTCTTCCATTGTGGCCATGAAAACAAAAACAAAAACAACACAACAACAATTATAAAAAACAAAAACAAAAACAGCTTCTTTCTTGAGAAACACTAGTGATTTTTTTTAACCTGATATATCTGGGTTGGGTTCATTTATTACTATTGCTTAGATTCTATTCTGTTTTTTATTTTTTCTATCTGTACAAAGGCTTCAACAACATAGCCTCATTTACATGAGAACAAGCTAATACAGTTAGAAAGAATTCAGGTACAGTTATTAGTGCTAAACCAGCTCAGCTTTACTTCAAAACCAGCAAAAGAGCTGACTTTCTCATCTTATATATTTTTTAAAATTTTAAAAAAAGTTTTATTCTTTTTAATATTTTTCTTACTTGTAGGTGGACACAATACCTTTATTTTATTTGTTTATTTTTTTGTGGTGCCAGGGATCAAACCCAGTGCCTCACACATGCTAGGCAAATGCTCTACCACTGAGCCACAACCCTGGCCTCATCTTAATCTTTTAAGGAACATATTCCTCAAGAGACAACCAAGCCAGCAACTTTACTTAAAAATGAAGAAGAGTCCAAGAATGGTAGCACTGTCTCTGCATGCAGCCCAAGATTGTACTAGCAGGAAGAAGTCTGTCCCTGAAGTATCTTAGAAGGTAGAACTGTGCATGGTTCTTTCCTCTCATCCTGGGGCATCTTACAGCATCTTACAGTCACTTAAAACTGTGAATATTTTACTGAACAAAGTGAGAAACAAATAAAGACTATAAAACCACATAAACAAATCACATGTTGCAAAACTAAATGTAGATCCTTGAAGAACAAAATCTTTCTAACTCAAAACAGCAGTTTAGTCTGATCTCAGATTAAAAGGAGAAAACCTAGAGAAGCAATCAAAGAAAGTATATCAAGGTATTTATTCTTTTCATTTCCATACTCCTGAGGGGTACATAGAATCAACCAGTAATGACAGCTGGCATAGATTGAGAACTTTGTGTGCTCAGGGCACTGAATTAATAGATTTAAGTGAATCACCTCATTTCTCTATCATGACAACTCTGGGAGGTAGCTGTTAGCACTCTAAAGTAACTGGTGAGGAAACTGAGGCATGGACAGCTTAAGGAATAGAATTTTAGAGTTGTTTCTCCTAAGTGTGGAATAATAACAACATCACCTCTTACCTCTGTATACTTGTCAGAAGTACAGATTCTCTGGTCCATCTCAGACCTAATGAGAGGAGTTCACTCCAGAAACTCAAGGAGTAAACCATCTAGCAATCTCTGCTTTGAGAAACCCTCCAGCTGACTCTCATGCCTGCTAAGATCTGAGAAAATGACTTAGATTACATAATAATGGTGGATCACTGTTTCACCTTTTAAGCCCATTCTCACAACATACAGACTTATTCACAAAAGTGAGTGATAATTAGAAGCACTCCAAGAAAGATATACTTTTAAATGTTTAAATACTACGTGTTACTTATTTCTTCTACTTGAAGAAATCTTGAAGAATTCTTTTTCCAAATCCTGTAATTTCAGCAGGGCTCGGGTGGTTCTCACAAACCAAAGAAAGCCTGCGTGTTACACAAGTCTTTCCCTCTTGAATAAAAGGAGCAGACAGACACTGCCATCCTCTCCTCCCAAGTTCAATTTAGTGATTGCCGTGGTGAATGGACTGCTCCTACTGTGGACAGTCGTTGCTGGTATTAAAATACTGACCTACAGCACCATGAGTTTTGGGTTTTAAGTTTACCTCTTTACCTTCCCCTCCTGAAATTGTACTATCTGTCACAAATCAGTGTCTCTGAAAGAGAATTAGAATTGTGACCTGGTTTCTTTTTATACCTTCTTTTTTTTTTTTTTTTTTCCAGTACTGGGGATCAAACAACCCAGGGTCTTGCTCATGTTAGGCAAGTGCTGTACCACTGAGCTACAACTCCCAGCCCTCTTTTTCTACCTTTTCCATCATGGACATAAGACACATTAGACTGGGTTGGCATTTTCTTCAATAGTATTTTTACTTGTTGTCATGAGTACCTGTGACATTTCATACTCAGTATTATTTCTGGAACTGAATGGAAAGTTTAAACTCTTCTTCCTAAAGAAAGATAAAAGAAAGAAATACATGTTCATGATGATCTCTCTCCTTTGCTTTCTAAGATAACAGGGCTGCCTTATAAAACTCGGAGGCTTTACACTATTTTTTTTTGGAACAAAGGGGAAAAAATACTGAACATGGATGAACTACTCAGTGAATGTGTGGTATCTGCAATCTCATTGTATTTATTCATTTTTGGTTCTTATCTTTGATACTTATTAGGTGTTCAAGTTGCTGTCCTTAGCACTATTAAATGGTAAATTAAAGTTATTTTCAAACTCTTTAAAAAGCATTATCAAAACATAGCTGCTTTGGGGGTCAACAAAGCCTGGGGAATTTTCAGTGATAAATGTCATACCAACAACTTACAAGACTTTTTCTTTAACCCTATTTAAACTTTTCTTTTTTTTCCTGTGCTAAGATAAAAATTGCCAAGTAGAAATAATTGCTATTTAACATCACCACATTTACTAACAGATAATGATAGGATGATTCTGGAGGAAGAATCATGGAATTATTATTGTTTTATGGCTGAAAATTAAGAACTGTGTCCTAATGACTGAAGAATTTTTCAGATGAGTAGGGCATGAATGCTGCAGGAGAATTTCAATAAATAAAAGCTGATATATATCTTCTACTTGGTGACGAAAACACTCAAGGAGTGAATGATCCAATTTGCCCGTGCCCTTGCAACTAATGGGTCCAAGAATAGTTAGCGCTTAGAATCTAAAAATCATCTTTTGTTTGCTAAAGGCAGTTCAGGGTGATGTGTTGAAGAAGCAGCCGCCTTAGGTATGTTTCAGAAAAGTGCTTATTCTGATTTTTTGAAGAGACACTAAATGGCCTCACTGAGGAATTTATACTGCTTAGGTTATGAAAAAGGCAGGATGGTTAGGATAGTTTGAAACAAGAAAGGATTTGAACAATATTTACTCAGAAAATGAATTGCCACAAGATTGAAGACACAGCTAATCATGGGCATTGGATGTGCCCTGCCTTATTTGAGATTCTAGATCATTAGTTCAGAAGCTAACAATGGAATATTCTTCAAGGGATCATGTTCTGTGTAAATGCTAGATATATGAGAAAAATAAATGATATTTAAAATAATATTAATTCTAAAATAATATAATCATACTCTCTTCCACACACATACAAGGGAATAAACTCCTTTCTCCTTTCATTTCAGCATAGTAGTGAAGATAATGGTACTCAACGTTTTTAAAATATTTATTGCAGCACACTAAAGCAAGGCAAAGACAGCACAAGCCTCCCACCCCACCCACCCCATTTTCTAGTAGATTTTCAACTATCTGTAGAAACTTTACAATAAAAATTTACAATGTGACATATTAGCCTGAATTCTTAGTGGATTAATAAATAGAAGTCATAAGCTATCAAATAGCATATTAATTTTACTTTGTGAATACCAACACTTAATAACTTCTAGTAATCAACTAAATAAGTTCTAGTGAATTGGTCCTCATTCTTATGTAAAAATGAAATGCAATAGAATTGTCCTTTGCAGATCATAAGACCCTAAGAAAAGGTTTTTAATATTTATTTGTGGTCTGGTCTGGAAGAACCTGCAACTCTTCCCATGACTGGATGAGACACTGGGCAAGACTGGTTTGTGGCACAGGCTTTTGACCTGTACTCATTTTCTGACTAGTCCACTGAAGAGATTCTTAGTCAAATGGATCAGCCTTTCTGTGTTTCCCACTTAACCAACTGGTTTGATGAGTTCTACTTCATAGGATTGCCAAAAGAATGAAATGAAGTCCTGTTCAAAGGTGATTGACCCTTGTCTGGTACATAGAAAGTGTTCGGTATAGGGTGGCCTCACTAAGCATAGAAACTGCCACCCCATAGCTGAGCTCACTGCCACTGCATGAGAAAAGAGCCACAGCCCCAGACATGTTGGGTGCCTGTGTTTCCTCATTACTGGGGGCTGAGAGTCCTCTCAGAGGGATGACATAGTTGGTGGGGTGTTTGGGGGTTAAATGCTTGAAAGTCTTCTGCCAGATCATGCATCATGCAGAGTTGCCCTCAGACCATGCATTCCTTCCCTCAGAAATGACTCATGCTAGCTTTCACTTCCTGTAGTTCCATGACAGGGAAAATTACACCCACTGATTAATTCAGCAATAAATTCTTATCAAACGTACACTAACGGCCCAGGACCCTGCTCATTTACATTCACTAGTTGCCTGTTATTTTGGGAGAACATTATAAACATTATCATTCTTATACTAATTATAACAGCAATAATAGTTATCATAAATAATAATACCTTATATTTACATGGCACTGTACATTTTTTAACTTGAAAAATTTCACTATTTGTAAAATGAAACCAATTTACACAGTGAAGAATTTCTCAGCCCAGCACAATGAAAGGTATTAAATAACCAAAAAGAGAGAAAGTAATTGTTGACTAAATTGGAGTTCATGGACGGGGGGGTACCATTTAATTCAAGGGTTGTTCATTCCTCCCACCCCAAGCCAAAGGGCATGAGGGTCTGTGAGTGAGGTCAGTAAAAGTGGCTAAGTGCAGAACCACACTCACACATCCTGAAGTCATTGATGTTTTGGAACCAAACACTGCACCCAACCTTCCTCAAGCGCAAGCTCAGAAGTTTTTCTTTTCTCAATACCAGGTCTTGCACCTGAGCTGTTTTTATTTAATACAATGTGCAGTACCAAAAGGTATCATGCACACATCTTTAACATTTGTCCTTTGAAACAACAATACAGAATTCATTCATTTAGATATCCCTTTGAAAATTGTCGAATGCTTATTGTGTGTTAGGTTCAGAAATTTGATAAACAGTTTGTATAACAAATTTTGCATCTTATAATTTTAATGAGAGGAAGGAAGACAGAATCTCAGCAGAAAGGTTATTGTAGAAGATATTTTAACCTGTCTGGGGAGATGGCAGAGGATGGTTACTCTCCAAAGTTTGTGTGAAGCTTTCTGTAAGGAGAGCAAAGAGGTATCATTGATGGAGGACCACCATGTAAATTGGATGTTACCCCATGAATAAGGGCAAGACCTTTGCCTTAGCATGAAGGAGAGTGGGAACAGTTGGTCCTGGAGTGACCAGCACATACTGCTGACTTGTGTTATGCTAGATTCAGGTTTATTTTGATTTTAAGATGAGAATGTAGTTCTTCCTTGTCACTGTAGCCAGTACCAAGATTGGGAGGTCACCTTGCATATTGTGCACATCTCTTCTAGTGGGTGAGTGGTTCTAGACTAGGCTTAGAGAGAGGACATCACTTTCATTCCCATCCATTCATGAGAACAGAATCAGCTATTAGGTGTTTAATGGGAAAGTATTTATATGACTATACCTCTTTATTTCTTTTGCTCCTATTCAACAGGGCCCTATCAACCAGTGGGCAAATAGGATTTGTAGCAATGTCATATTGTATGAAGTCCTTCTACATTGAAAAGTTTGGAAACTTAATAGGAAGCACTATTGGGGGACATAAGACTTGAGTTAGTTATCTTGTTTAAAGCTCCCAGTTTAATATATTGTTCTCAAGGGAAAACAAACTTCAATTTACACAATTTAGAACTTATATATGCATAAAATGTATAGGAGATGATAAACAAACATGATATTACCTTTTTTTTTTTTTTTTTGATACCAGGGATTGAACCGATGGGTACTTAAACACTGAGCCACATCCCAGACCTTTAAATTTTGTTTTGAGACATGATCTCGCTAAATTGCTTAGGGCCTCAGTAAGTTGCTGAGGCTGGCTTTGAACTTTTGAGGAATTTCAATGGAGGAAGGGGAGAAATATGTCCAGAGCGTCCCTGAGTGCCTTGACTGGCATCTAGTCTTGATGAAGCAGTGGCCAAGTGTTGGTTATCTAAGGAAATGAATTAAGATTGGCAGGAGATGGCAACATAAAATGGGAAGCTAGAAATTTGCTAAAGAAAATTTTAATATCACATTTTGCCTAACACTGGTTCTTGTTCAGTTTATTAATTGGTTATGGGAAGCTTCATAGCTACTGGTTTCTAAAATGGCTTGATTTTACAGGCTGTTTGAGGTTGGTCCCATAGTCTGGCTCAGGGTTTTGGACCTCCTATGAAGACTAGATATGGTACAGGTAGAACCAGACCCTGGAGGCAGAGTCCTGGTCCTGCCACTTCTCACAGTTTTGACCTTGGGCATGTCATTGAACCTTACTTCTCAATGTATCTAACTATATACAGAACTTACAACATGGTTAGCAGAATAAAGCAAAGCACTTCATTTAAAAATGTTTGGTAAAATACTGGGAAACTTCAAAATGAATATTATTGTTAGGATTATTATAATAACTAGTGACACTGTGAGATTTGGTGATCTAGTGACAGTAGAAGAGATAATGGATAAAACTCATAGTGTTAGATAATTTGTGGGTTTGTTTTAATTTTTCAAAATATGCTATTTTTGCTTGGTCAAAGTAGATTCTATATTTTTAACTTTGGAGGCCACTGAGTAAAATTGGTCTTTTAATTTGTGGCATTTTTGTGACTGGTGGAAAGAATATTTGGAGTTGGGAATCTAATGCTATACAGAAGAAAAGCAAGTGCATTCTCACATGGTGTATACTTATGTGTTTCAGAAGTGCAGTCCTTTTAGAATAGTGTGTGTGGGCCTGGTATACAGTCCTCTGTGGCTTCAGGAGATTCAATCATCATCTTACTTTTTCTCTGAACTGCAGAAGTAGAATACACTGTCATGATCTCCAGAGGGGAATAATTGGCAGGTTTGCCCAGTGTTTGGAGGAAAAACAGAAGAAAAAGGATTATCTCCTAGCAGGTTGTCTCTTAGGAATCACAGACTTTTAGAGCTGTAAGGAGCCTTAGAGATAACTAATCTACTCTTCCCCTTCAACGCCAGAGCTCCAGTTGATTGATGGGCAATTGATAGACCAAGAGAGTGTGGTTAAGTTCTAGGTTAACACAAGCCAATAGAAACATAATGCAAACCACATATGTAATTTAAATTTTTCTACTAATCACATTTAAAAAGTAACATACACAGGTAAAAAAAAAATTATATATTTTATTTAACCCAGTACCCCTCAAATATTATTAGGCCATCTAGTAATCTACATAAAAATTAATGGGATATTTTGCCTTGTTTAATACTAAAATTGTTTTCATTTGAATTTTCTCAGTTTGTTTCAGTGTTAAAGTTTCCATGGTTCAAGTAAAATATAGTCCTGTCAAAAGAATACAGTTATGTTTCATAGAAAAAACTTTATGCCTTTTTAATATTTAAATGTAAATTGTGATTAATTAAAATGAAATGACATTAGTTCTTCCTGTGCATATTTCAGGTGCTCACTGGGCACATGTTGGCAATGGCAATGGCTGCTGGCTTACTCTTTCTTATACAGCAGTGCTTCTCAAAGCGTCGTCCTTTAATTGGAGCATCTGCATCACATAGGGTATTATTAGAAATGCCTTAGGCCCCTATTCCAGACCTACTGAGTCAGAAACTCTGAGACTGAGCCCCAGCAATCTGTGTTTCAACAAGCTCTCCAAGTGATTCTGATGCATGCTCAAGTCAGAACTACCACTATTGGTCTGAAGGAGTCCTATTTTCCTTGAAGCAAAGGGATGCCAAGGGAGTGTAGTGGCTCATGCCTCTAATCCCAACAACTTGGGAGGCTGAGACAGGAGGATTGTAACTTCAAGGCCAGCCTCAGCAATTTAGTGAGGTCCTAAGCATCTTAGTGAGACACTATCTCAAAAAATGAAAAGGGCTAGGGATGTAGTCTAGTGGTAAAGTGCAGCTGGGTTCAATCCTGAGACAATGAAAATGTCCTATATCTGCATATATCCAACACGGTAGCCACTAGGCAGATGACTATGAACCAACTGAAATTCGGTTAGTGCAATTAAGGAATTAAATTTTAAATTCTATTTAATTTTAATTAGCTTAAATATAAATGTAGGCAGCTGCCTGTGCCTAGTGTCTAATGAAACTCAATCACAAACAGGTAGGAAATGCATAGGGCTCCATTATTGTGATGGGACATCATTGATCCCAAGTTAGAGTGAGTTCAGGGTTAACTTGGAGGCAGAACTGATTAGGTAATCATCCTGTCTGCTCCAGAGCTTCTCTCTCAGAAGGGAGAGATGTGTTGTAAACCCAGGATTAGGGTGATCAAAACAACCTGTAGCCCATTGCCTGATGAAGACCCACGGACTTACTTTTCCAGGTCAGAAGTAGAACCATGTTGCTTGCCAAGGAGGCCACAATTCACAACAATCATATTTTGTAATTAAAAATTACATAAGCTGTTTTCTTCTTTTGACCCCTGAGTTATCAGAACTGGCAGTCTCTTAATTTATTAATGGTGCGGTCTATCTGACTGTGCTTATGGTGACCTTTTCTTATTCCTTAATTCTCTTTTCTAAAAAGTGCTTTCAGGAGCTGACAAATGTCTCCACCTTTGTCCTGGACCCTTTCTTCCTCCACTGTTCTTGGGCAATTACTATGATTTCCTGCACTTCCAAAGTACAGGCGTTTTCCATAATGACACAGAGAAAAAGAAAATGACTGGGTTTCAAGGGATGAGACAGAAAGCCCTCAGTGTCACAGCTCTTATTACTTAAAATAAGACTGAATAAGAAGAAAAATGACTTGCATTTTTTTTTTTGTTGTTGTTCAGGTCATCACACCTTACTTAAACCAACTCAAACCCCTCGTTTCCTGGACCAAATCATATTTGATCATGAAATTGAAGTAGGCACCATGGAGCTGGGATATGATTCTTGAAGAAATTTTTACCTGGTACAAGAGAGAGGCTGAACAGGTCTGGGGGACCTCTGGGCAGCCTATTCCCTTAGGGGGTAAGTGTGACCCCCAAACAACCCTACCTCCTGAACTTGGTACCCTTTCATCTATCATTTTCTCAAAGAGAAAATGTAGTTTGTATTTAGTCGTAAAACTTATAGCACAGATAAGTCGTTTTTATTTGCAAGTAAAAGCAAAAACCAACATATTATGAATGGAGGGTATCTTGTAAACTGGCAAAGTAATTCTTTGACAAAAGGCAAGGTGATCCCAAGCTGTTGTTTTCCATATGTCCACCTGAAATCTTCCTGAGCAGTGTTCTTGCTCTACCTCATCGATCTAATGCTTTAATTGGCAGACAGTAAAGTCTGATGGGAAAATAATGGTCTCTTAAATACCTGAGAATGAAAAGCAAATTAAGTTAGCATGGTGTAAAAGGCAAGTAATTACATGATGTCAATCCCATTTTATACCGTTTAGATATAAACAGCATATTAAAAAAAGAGCAGATTTAGGAGAGAGAGGGGGGAAAAAAAAGATTGTTTCTGTAGGTGACTCAGGCCCTGCTTACTTGGTGAGCAGAGAGCTTCAGGGGAAGTTTCTAGAACCAGAGTTAGCCTGTATCCAAGGTCTTCACTTTCTATGGACTATCTTAATTTGTATCAATCTGAGACAAGGTGACCACCATTGTGAGCAAGGCTTGTTTTTTGGTTCACAGACAAGTTCCTGAATTAGAAAGCAACCTAACTGCATTGTGGGATACACCCAAGACTAACTGGAGGACCTCAGGGTGTTGGGAGCCTCATCTCGGCTGGTGGAAGGTCTCCATCCTCCACTGTGCCTGAGGCTCACTTTGAGACTCAACAGGTTTTCATCCTTAAAGACTGGATTTAATCATCTACTGAATAGGAACATCTTTAGGGACTGATATGTAGAATAATCAATGCCAGTGACAGTAAAGCCCCATACAAATAAAAGTGCAGGATATTCTGGTGTGGAGAAAGATGAGGGTCACCTGACAGGATGAGCTGAGATTGGGAGATCAGTGGGCCAACTGCCTTCACTCTCCCGGTCTTTTATTTTTCCCTCCCTCCTTTCCTTCCCCGTTCCCTTCTTTTTCCTCCCAAGTGAGAAGAAGTTTCATATTTATGTATATGTTTGCAAGTGCATATGTGTGTGTATGTACTGTTTACAAATATTCCATTGAATAAACAGATGTAGGATGAAAGGGAAAGTCAAAGTCATTCTATTTCTGAGAAAAATAAATCACTGTTAAGAGTATAGAATCTACTTTTATGGACTTTCCCCATGCCTGTTCCCAACTCTCTGTCTCTCTCTGCCTCTTATATATATGTGTGATAATATAAAATATATATCTGTATGAAATACATCAACATACATATTATATATAGATTGTGTGTGTGTATCTATATGATTTTTATTACATTTTATACCCAGGTATTGTCATTTTTAAATGTTCCTTAAGGAGTAAGCAAATAAGCATTATGGTTCTTTTGTCTACAGTTTCCTGGAAGTTTGATTGAATTAACCGTCAAAGATCTGCAAACAGGGACTGAAGTATGAGAAGGGTGTGGTGACAGCTGCGAGACCTCAGATGTATCCTGAGGAAATGCCAGGCACTGTTCATAAATGTACAACTGGGGCTGATAATGCATAAGCCTCACTCATGCAAGAGATATAGAGATAAATTAGGGTCCCTCTGAACGAGTGTTCCTTATTTCAATCTATTGATATTACGCCGAGAGAGTTTTGCCCTTTTAAAAACACACTGAGTCTGAGCTATTCAGAATTTTATACATTGAGCCTTTGCAAATTCCCTAAAAGTACTGTGGTCGCTATTTCAAGCACCACGATTTTTCTACTGGCACCTCTTTAGAGATCTTTCTAAAATATATTACATAATTTTTATTTTTCTTGAATGTCTCATTCTGAATGTGTGCTTTTTAGACTCAGCTTCTACTCAGGCTCTGGATCTTGTGAGGTGTGTAAGAAATGTTGGTATCACCACGCAGATGGCCCCAGAGTACTGTGTTTTCTGAGCTCTGTGTCTTCTATCGATAGGTCTCCGTCCCTTTATTTTCTGACAGTCTATTACTTTTCTGACTGGATGATGAGAGCACTTTCTTGCAGTGACAGCATTTATTGTCCTGTCCTTTTTTATCTACTCCAACTCATTCTTCTCATGGAAGTCCTGGAGACCAGATAACCAAGCTTGCCGGTATACATAAAATAAAAATGGACATTAGCATTAGGTCCAACATGGAAGAGTAGAGAGTTTTAATAGCAAACTTTGCTGACCATTTTGACTATCTCCTCCTCCTCCTTCTCCTCCTCCTCCTCCTTCTCCTCCTCCTCCTCCTCCTCCTCCTCCTCCTCCTCCTCCTCCTCCTCCTCCTCCTCTTCTCCTCCTCCTCCTCCTTTTCCTCCTTCTCCTTTGAGTTATGACTATAGCACCTGGAACATGCAATATTGCTTGAATGTAATGATACCTAATTTCTGGTGTTCATCTGAGGAGCAACATCCCCAGATAGTTGAGTGATGATGGCCAAAGAAGGCAACTTCAGTAGAGAGCTGTTGTGACTTTCGTCAGCCCAAGAAACAGTTTATAGGCACAAGAAAGACCTTCGTCCAGAAAGCTCCTCATGGTCTGTCCCTGACCCCACTCCCTGGTTTTCTGTCTCACTTCATCCCTGAATCATGGCTGTTGGACCTTTTTTCCTCATAGGCTCAGAATGCTTTCTTATTTATCATCTACTGTAGGCTTTGGACCTGCTGCTGACTGTTACCACCCAGTGTGGTCTGGCTTCTTAGAATAGTGAGAGTAACATCTGTTTACCTTTGAGTTCCTCTACTTTCCACCTGCACTTAAGTCATCTGTTCACAGAAATTTGGTCCAGGAAATGAGTAGTAAAAGAGGAAATTTTTCTCCACTCTGTTGGCAATTTATTACTCTTCAGTCCTACAGTAATGTCCCTGGGATATGCTAAAGAACCCTATGACCAGCAGTCAGGGAATCTCGTAGGGCAGTAATGCATGTACAGATCACTTTTAAAATGGTGGATTCTGGTTCAGTAGGTGCAGGATGGGGCCTTAAAGTTTAGCATTTTTGATAAATTTTTCTATTTCAAGTTCTATACTTTCTCTAGCAAGAATGTGATCCCGTCTTGTTGTTTCTCAAGGTTGGCATTTTCACTGTTTATTTCACAGCATTGTGTGAATGTGGAAAGCAAGAGACCAAGGGTTCCAGGAAATTGCATATGGATAGATATGGGAAGTTTCTGAATTATGAAAATATGGGCCATTGTAGATAGTAATCTATTTTTTATTTTCCAAAAACCAAAAGTCATAAATAAAGTCATGATACAATGTCAAAACAAATACAGATGATCATCTCATATAACACTCACACACATATATATACACAACCTCTCAGTAACATTCTGAGGACTAGAAATGATGAAAAACGTATTTAGTTTAAAAAGGGGGTCAAGGTCTCTTCTACTTGCTGTATGTTAAGAAATGTAATGTCCTTAATCTATCTACTGGAATTTTTAGGATGTAAACAATTTAATGTGAACACATTTGGCTTCTAGTCAACGAATTTAGGTAAGTCCAATTTTGAGAAAGACATATTTGATATGAAAAACAAGCACCTATTTATTATCTCAATAATACTACATTACTGCAGTAAGATGAATAATCAGAAAAGTCACCAGGACTTCATGGTCTAAGTTCATCTGTTAACAGTTCTTCATGAAAACTGAAATAATCCTTAAAGGGCAATAATGCACTTCTGCAAAATACCTCCTGGTGCCCTGTGAAGACCAGAACACAGAGCTGTCTGGGCCAGTGATTTTCCTTGACATGACAGTAAATCATGACAAGAGCTGACTGTGTGCAAGCCCACATACTTAGCATTTTATATGCATGATCTTAATTAATCCTCATGAAAATTCCCGTTTATAAGTGGTGAAATAGAAGATTATGGGGGTTAAGTAAATATCCTAAAGTCACACAGTAACTATGTGGAAGAATCAGGACCTGAACCATAGACAGGCTGAAGTCAAAGTACAGATGTGATTGTTCTTTTTCTTCAATTTTGAACTCTTCATATCATACAGAAAGTAGCTCAAAATTCAACAAAAAATTTTGACATATATTTGGTCATACATTGCTCTAGCCAAAAGCAAATAAGAGTAGGACAAAGGAAATATTTGGACAGTAAAATATTCATGTTCTTTAATTATCCAAATTCTTGAATATAAATCTATGTAAAGTTGGCTGTAAAGACATGATCATGAATTCTGTGTCTCAGAGTAGAGGGTCTTAACAACTACAGCTCTTAGATCATATGCTCAGACAATTGTATAAAACCAATAAAATAATTTATACTACATTTTAAAGGACTTATAATTGATCCAAATTGTCTGTCAACCAATGTACTTGAGTGCCTACTGTGTGCCAGGAACAAACCCAGGCACTGAGAATACAATGATAAAAGAAATGTGGATTCCAGTCCAGTAGAGAGTACTAATGCTTCTAGTAATCCTAGTAAGAAGTTAGTACTAGTGCTGCTGCAGCTATAACCCCTACTACCATTACTCCACAGTAAAACTTGGAGTTCACTATGTGCAGCAGGACCAGAGGACATCCAGTGCTTTATATATATATTACTGACCTCACTGAAGTAGGTGATAACATTATATTCATACGACAGATAAGGAAAGTGCAACAACACTAAGTATCTGCCCAAAGTCACACAGGTAGTGAATGAAGAAGGTGGAACTTGAATCCAAGACTGCTGCCAAAGTCCACGTTCTTATCCACCACAGAAAGCCAAGAATGATAATGAATGAATTAATAAGGAATGGCAAATGGTGGCAAAGAAGAATCGGGAGTAAGTAATCTGGTGCCAGTGGTTTTAAAACACCTTTCTAAGAAAGATGTGATGCTTTTGGTTTGGGGTAGAGTTAGCCAGCTCAGTAAATCCCTGAGGGCCTGGGAGGAACCCTCTGAATTTGTCTCATTCATTTTTTTTTTCCTTTTCTTTTTAACTTAGTTTTTGTAGATGTGGAGATGAGGAAGCAAAGTATGAAAAACAAAGACTAATATTTATTGAGTACTGGACACTTAACTAAATGCATTCTATACAATAAATGATTTTTTATTCTCACAATGTCCCATGAGATAAGTCTTGATATCATTTTAAGAAAGAGAAAACTGAGGCTTACAAATGACTTTCCCTAAGCCACAGAAGAAATAGGTCAAAATCATAATTTGAACCAGTTCCTTGTCTAGTCTCTTATCGCTGACCCTATTTGAGAGGAAAGCTCTAAGCCATGGTGTGTGTGTGTGTGTGTGTGTGTGTGTGTGTGTGTGTGTGTGTGTTGGACCAGGCACTTTTGTAGTCATACTTTAGTAGTGGAAGAAATGAGAGACAGAGAAACCCAATTACACGTTCCTTTAGGTTCATAAATTCTTTCATTTGATCATTAAAATTCCCTATTTCCTTAATTTCACTTCCTGTCTTTCCTATCTATTTGCAAAATCATTAATCCTTAGATTGCATCTAAGTGTGAAGAAATGAGACCAGGGAATATTTTGACTTCAAACTGGATAATTTTTTTTGAAAGTGGTTTCTAAAGGGCTTTGTCATCTATGTCCAGTGAGCACTACCTATGCTACTTCATGAATGTTAACACCATGATTCCTTCTAGAGGAAAATTACAGTTCAAATCGCTTTTTCCAAGCCTGCATGAAAAGCTTTCACTTATTTCTGAGTCTCTGGGTTAAAAAAAAAAAGAAAAAAATTCATCAAACAGTAGAGCCAAATGCAAACAAAAAGAAATAAGAAACGTTAACAGTGAAAACAGGCCAGAAAAATATACAACTGTTTTCCTCAGAGGATTTAAAGTATCTTGCTTTGAATCACTTTGTACCCATACAACAAGGTAATACATGTGCTTTAGCTGACTAAACAAGATTCCATTGATAGCTTAAAAGCTCCAGTTCTTATGTAATGAATATACTATTTCATGTACTAATGGCCCAAAAAGAATGAGAAATGTTTTTTATCTTTCCTTCAGAAGGAAAGTTAACTGGATGATGAATTAAGAGTATAATACCCTTGTTTTAAATCAAAGAATACCCAACCATAATGAATGATGATCTATAATGCTATTATACTATATATAATGGCATTTATTAGGATGAGAGGTAGACTCATTTCCATCACTAGCTTTGGCTTTTAAGAGCATTATTTTATGTGTAGATTAAAAAGTAGATATTGATTCCTTTGGAGGCAAACATCATAATTTATTGACCCAAGTTTGTCAAGGTCAATATTTTTCTCATAGGGCAATATATCCATATGTTTACTGAATCACAGAATCAATTTTTTTACTGTTACACATATTCTAGATGTTTTATGGTTTAGAATGCAAGAATCAGAAGGAAGTTTAGCCCAAATCCCTCAATTTCTAGGTGAGAAAATGGAGTCTCATTGAAAGTGAGGAACTTGTCCTAATTATTCTACTTGCTCCACATAATGCTAGTTGAAAAGCAGGCCTGCTTAGATTTATTCTGCTATTGTTGCCACAATATTCCCTTGGCTTCATTAGGTATTTTGAAAGTTTTCTTCTAAGTCCAGAGAAATCTTATTTTTAAGAAATTCCTATGAGCAACTTAAAATCTTGAACCATGGGTGAAGGGGGAGAAATGATCAAAATCCAGTGACAAAGCATGCAGAATGATTTTTCAATGAAATACCAAAAAAAGAAAGTCCTCTAACTGAACAGAATTCTCATGCTAGCATGGTCTGGTAGATTGTTGCAGTAATGTCCCTCCATGCCAGTGGTCCTCAATATCTCCCTATATCCATACTTTCCAATAGTGCCTCCCACTTTGATTTTAGGCTTGGCCACAAGGTATGCTTTGGCCAATGGACAATAGCAAACCTGAGAGTAGCAGAGCTTGACATGTGTACACACTTGCAACTTGCCATCACTTGTTGCTCTTTGGAACACAGAGACCTCTTGGAAAGAAGACTGGGATAACTCATGAGAGAAAAGTCCTGCCAGCTGAGGCCCCTCCACCATCCATCCTCCAACCACCAGACACGTGAGTGAGTGAGGTCATTCTGTATCACCTATCTCTGGTGGAGTCTTCCAGCAATCTCAGAGATCAGCTACACTGGCTCAGAAAAGAGGAACCACTTAGCTGGCCCACAGAATCACAGTTAGTAGTACATATTTATTTTTATAAACACCTAAGTTTTGGGGTGGTTTGTTATGCAGTGAGGCTAACTGATAGACTTGGCTGTATTTTACGATGGCATTACTACATGTGATTGAAAAGCATACACACAAAAAAAACATAAAATAGGCAAGAAGGTGATTTTAGGTTCATTTGGTAATCTAACGATTGTTAAGTTATTATAAAAATGATAAACCATCCCAATTCATGCATCTTTAGAGGTGCTAAAAGTTTTGTGCCACAGTAACTTTAATATAGGGTTTGGTGCCTTGCCCTGGGAGGCACTCAGGAATGAAACAGATAGGAACATTGAGACTGTGACCAGTTCAGTTCCAAATCCTGAAACCATCAGTTCGGAGCACCTTGTGTCTGTGAAGCTGAACTTCCATTATTCGATATTTATTAATTTATAAGTACTCTATCATTTATTACATCACTACAAGTTTACATGAAGTCATTCATTTCACTGTCAGGGAATGCTGAAACACAAAGTTAAGCAATCTACTCTGCAAGGCAATAGCAGCTAACATCTGTACCAAGAGAAGAGACAGATGGCTCAGTGGGCATCAGGTATGGCTTTTAACATGGAGCATTAGATAAAGAAGTTGAACCATGCACCTGCAGTGACACAGAAGGAGAGGGCGATGTTGTTAGTGGAATGATGAAATCAGTTACATATTTTGTTAAATCTGACCAACCTCCTGAGTGAAACTAGCACACATTAGTCGTGTTGTCGCCACAGTCTATTCTAAGTTCAAATACATGCAAAATACAAAAGACCTTTGCCAGATTCACAGAAAATATTCTGGCTTTGTCCATGTGGAATAGTATAAATCAGAAGAAGATGTAAGTTTCCAAAAGCAAAATATGCTGAAAACACACTCTCTCACACACACTTACATGTAGACATTTACCTGAAACAATAATAAGAATACAAATAAATGAACTACATTCCTCTACAATTGAAGTTGTCTGTTAGCTCTAGAATCTCATATGTCACTGGCATCTGTGGACCATTAACACTATGGTAAATTTATGGGTAGCTTATGCTTTAATATCCTCTGTGAAAAAAAGAGCATTGTGCAGCTTATTTTTAAACATCTAACTGCTCATGAACTCCATAAGGTGAGAATTGAATGATACTATGAACAGCCGAGTGCCTAGCTTTTCATGGGTGAGAAAGAAGGGACTTGTCGACAATATGGTGCCAATGAGGCTATTCTTCTTCATATTCTAAAGGTTAGGACAAAGAAAAACGGTGGACTCTGGCTGTCAGCTGCATGCTCTCTTAAAAACACTAGGGAGAAAGCTTTCCAAAATTTGGAATAAAAAAAATCTGCTTTAGAGTAGGCCAATTTTCAGACTTATCTTAAGTTATACTTTCAGAATCTGTTGATTGGGAGGATTCACAATTATAAAATGCTACCAATGCACTTACCAAACCATTTCCATTTGTAAAAAGGTCCCATTCATTTATATGAAGTGATAATTTATTCAGACTTCAGATGCCATTGCTGCCATGTTGTTGGTTAGCCCTGCTGTTATCATGAGGATGTCTGGTTGGACCATTGCATTAGGGCTGAGATTGAGAGGGGGATGGAGACCTAGATGGTTGTTTCTCATCCAACAACCTAACTTTCCATTCACCAATAGCCACTCCCGGGGCTGGGAGCTTTTGCTAACCTGTTGATTCATTCTGAAGTCAGCTTCTAGACTCATCCTGCTGCTCCTGCCTCCCGTTTGGTGATAGCTCTATTAGTCTGAGGGTCTGTGACAGTAGCCACCGAAGAGAGAACTGATACTGTTGCAGACCCTGTGTCTCCACTACCAATGAACAATGGCATTAAACAGACTAAGCTGAAGTCTAGCGGAGTCTGTTCTTAATGGCTTTCTGTCCTCTGTGACATTGAGCTGATGTGAGGAACACTAGACTCCAGACTCTTGAGAATCAATAGAAACCCTTTCTGGATGCAATGAATGACACTGTAAAAGCCCCAGACTGTTCTTCAGTGCCAAGTACATCATACTTCTTAGAGAATAAGAAGGAACTTACATTTGGGGGAAGTGCTTTCTACATGCCAATTACTGTAGTAAATTCTATTTCATGAATCATCTCATTTAATCCTCACAACAACCCTGTAAGTGATTACATTAATTTCAGACCCATTCTGAATAAGGGCATTGAGGCCCAGAGAAGTTATGTGGTCCAAGGTCACACAGCTGGTACAACGGCAGACTGACTGGCTCTAAAGGAACTCCACCACTCCATCATATCTCATACTATCTACAAGTGCTGTTGAAATGAAGTGGCCACTATATATATTTGTTACATTCATACATACATACATACACTTAGATGTTATATGTATACATATAGCACTTAATTGCTAAGACTGTATAGGGGATGGTAAGAAAACTGTATGATTTGCTGCTCTGAACCTATCAGTTATAGTCCATTAAATGATATTACTATTTTTTTTTAATTCTTGGCCCATCTAACCAAAGTATCAAGGTTGGAGAGAACATTTATGGCTTATCAAGATTGACACACAGACAGAGAGAACTTGATCCTCTGAATGTTATCTCACAGAAAAGTTTCATTTTTATATCAGTGCAACACAAAGTCTAGCACCATCCAAGTGACAAGCCTGTTTCCTGTAAGCTTATCTTGGCTGGGCAGGTTACGAATTCTGCTGTATACAGGAAAGCAACATCTTTAGGAGACTGACCATAGAACTAACACTGAGCTATAGGATCTCAGGGAGCTGAGGGCTTAGTGCTAAATTGTGTTTACTGCTTCAGTGTTGTGGTCCAGCCATGCTCTGCCCTCACACGAGCCTGGGTTTTGAAGAAGGAAGAGTGTTGGTTTGTGGTCTGAATCACTTATCTTCTGGAACTGACTAATCATCACCCTGGGGTAACTTTTGGAAGTCTATTGGATTGAAAGTGCTTCCTGAGTGAAACAGTTATTTAGTTAACGAAAGAGATTATAAACATTTGGAAATATAAATAACATGGAAAAGAGAGGTAAAGCAGTATCTGTTTTGCAGAATTGCCAAGCTGTGTATAGAAAATGGACCCAACGTTTCTGTCAGGACTGACAAGTTGTTCTAGAAGATGCTTGGCATGTGCAGCTGTGGGAATTGTCTGCATGAATACATGTGATTTCTCTTTAGTTCACAGGCCCCTTTATAACCAGCTACTGAGGCAATAGTAAGTTTGTACAGAGAAATACTTAAATCAGCCGTAAGCTGGAAAGTGGGTTCCTGTCAGTCCTTGAAGTGGTGAGCCTTGCAGACTTTTAGGGAGAGGGGGTGGGTACAGGGAGTGACATGTGCTCTCCACACTTCCATTTGTGCATGCCAGGATCCAGTCCACAGGCCACACAGATGATTTATGCATGAGTAGAACCCTTAGGATGAACAATCCCAGATAGACACCAAAGCAGGAGACTTACACTGGTCGAAGCTTTGGAGTTGTCTCTTGAACATGTCATAGCTCTCACTTTTTTTTTTTTTTTAATCCTTCAAAGCACTTTGACCCTTGGAAATGAGTGGTTCTTTTTTTTTTTTTTTTAAGATTATTTAGATCCTCCAACTTTGTCTTGTGCCTTTAGGAATTTTAGGAGGTTTCAAGTTCAAGAGTCCTCTGAGATTTTGGTAGATAATGTGTATGGTTGCAGGGAGATGAGCAGAAGACAAAGGGTGTGGTGGAGACTTGGGTGATACAGTAATCACACACCATTCAGAGGAGCTGCGGCTGCTCAAATCCAGCTGAATGTTGCTAAGCAAGGACCTGGACTTATCAGGCAACCTAGATTTTTGTGTGACATCTTCAGATCTTTTAATGTTGGTAACTGGCTCAAGTGTTTTTAAAACACTGCAGAGGCCAAACAAAACATTATTGTGAAAGTTATTTGATAGGCAGCCTACCATTTGTAACCTTTGTAGGTTTTTCTTTAATTTAATGATTTGCTCACATTTGAGTGACACTGCCATTCCTTATCTGCCATTTCTAGGAGATGGACTTGGAGTCATTTTTCTAATACAGGTAAAAACTTTCACTGACCCATTTCCTTTCTCGGCCAGTTCTTTTTTTGTATAAATACCAAAAGCCAGCTAAAATTTGCTACTTCAGACAAGGAAGAGATAATTATTCTAGAAATGCTAACTGGCTCATAATATCTTCATAATATCGCTAAACCTTGGTCTTATGAATATGAGGGACTAACTAGCTAAGTGTAGTTATAAACTTGCTTAGTTTTATACTTTTTCTATTCTACTTAAAGTATAATACTATTTGGGGTGTTATTTCTTCTGATGGAATGCAATATTTTATCCATGCTGTTAAGTTCAAGAAGAGATATAAATAGACACTGAATAGATGATAGAATATTTATATTGTCACTACAAACCCAAGGAATCAGATTTCTCTTTGAACTGATTGATCTGGATGAGAATTCTTTATTTCACTTCATGAGTACAGACTTTTAAAAGTATAATAACAATGCTATCCTTTTTGAAAAGGTAAAATAATAATCTACACATGTATGAAGTACATAGCAGGTGCCTTTGAGTTTCAAAGGCTCTGGAGAAACAGTGCTATAAAATATATGGTCAAATAATCCATCAGAGGGATGCCCCTATGTTCTAATGCCTACTGGTAGTCATGAAATTCAATATCAAATGATGTTTGGCTCTCAGGGGGAATCAATTCATTATGAGAGAATTTCATTGCTGCCTTACACAGACTGGGGTCTCTGGATTGTGGATGCAGATACTTGTTGAGAGACTGGGATATTTGAAGAGGATATCTAGGCTCACATTTTGTGGTGGAGGCCCCTTTCTCCTTTGCATTTTGGCATGAGGCCTGCCCACTTTTCTCTCTGCGGTCGGAGATATTGCCTGTCATTTTGGTGAGGCTGTGAAGACAACCAATTCATTTCTGGCAAACCTCACCTGCCAGTATGATCCTTCCTTAGGTCTTAAGTTCCTGGTAGAAGAGATGAAAAACAAAACAAACTTTGTTTCCTTAGTAAATGATCTCTTCTCCATCTCCCTCCTGAAACTAGTCTTAGTTTATTAATCAGCTGATGTTGAAGGGAGCTCACTGGAGAATGTTTGTTTACAGCTCAAGGAAGAGTAGCCCTTGTGGATCTTATTTCATGCCCCTGACCTCCTATCACTATCCTTTTTATGTCATGGACACAATTTTGGTACCTGAGACTGCACGGAGCCTTTTCTCTGATGTTTTGGGCCTTGAAGAAGGTATGGTTTGAGGAGTTTCAAGGAGATTTTTTTTTTTTTTAATAAGGGAAGAGGGAAGTTAGTAAGTACTTCTTATTTCAACTTAGGGACACAGAGAAATAATGGAAGGCTCTATGGTTCTGAACTAACAGGGCAAGGGATTACTCAGGAATGAGCCCTTAGGCTACAGGGAAGGAGTCACCGCCTCTCCATCTGCACCTCTGGCTCCTCTCCCCAGCCTCAGGGGGCAAATCTTCATGCACATCCGGGGATTCTAAAAGATCCATCACTTTCCCTTACTTATGTGTGGACTTCCTAGAGAAATTTTCCTCCCCACTAATTCATTGTTATAGGAATTACCATTCCACAGTCAAAGTATCTAAGGCCTGGTTTATTTCAGTGACTTCTCTTTGGTGAGGCTATATAGTTATAAATCACTGGTAGAGAACTTTTGACACATCACTGGGCTAATTTCTGTGAACCCTTTGGGATTTGGCAGTCTACAGAAGACAGAACCAGTTGTTCATTCTACAATCCCCGAGGAACACATTTGGGTGGGCTTCATCCCTTTGAAGGAAAATAAAATCACTTTAGAATTCTTTGAGGGGCACTGCAGTGACAGATGAGAAGTGATTCTCTTTCTAATCTTCCCATGGCCAACATAAATTAGTTTATCAAGGAGACTTTACTTCTCTTTATTGTGGAACAATAACTCTTGGAAAGATGTTAATGCTGGGTCTCTGCCCTGTGTGCCCCCCCCCTGCCAAAAAAAAAAGGAGAAAGACCCATCAGGATACTACTTCCATGAATACTCATGCCAGTCTTAGCAAATGACCACAGAAGAGCATTAAGTCAATTTCATGCCTGTTTTGGAGAGCTGGCTGATGACACCCTCATCCCTCCAGTCATACCCTTGTTGAGACATCATACACATGATTTCCAGATTTTACTCCTCCTCAATAACAACTTTTGCTATAGTTTGGATCTAGAATGTCCCCCAGAGGTCCATATGCCGAATACTTGGTCCTGAGAGTGACATTACTGGGAGGTTGTAGAACCTTTGGGAGTGGAGCCTTGTGGTCACCTGGGGTCATGCCCTTAAAGCATGGGACCATGGCACCTTTCTCCATAATTTTCCTTCCTGGCCGTGAAGCAAATAGTTTTCTTCACCATGTGCTCCCGATCATTGCCAGAGATAAAAAGCAATGGGTCAACCTCATTTTGGATTGGAATCTCCAAAATCATGAGCCAAAATAGCCCCCCCCTTTTTTTTTGAAAGTTAATTATTCCAGGTGTTTTGTCTTAGTGAAGGAAATCTGCCTACTACATCTTTTAAGACTTATTCATGAACTACCCTCCCAAACCCTCAATGTTCTGTGGTCAAACAAATGTCCCAAAAGGAAATTAACAGAAGAGAGCTCAGGCTGATTGGGATGAATCAAAAATTGAATCTAGTATTTTCAATTTGTTGCAGTTGGGGCTTTTGCACGTCACTTCTTGCCTTCTTAGAAGCTTTATTTACCATCAATATTTTAATCTTGTGTCAACAAACTCTTGTGCACGGTGACACTGTAGCTTTTAATAAAACAACAAGGAATGACCAAGCCCGTAGAATTCATTTGGTCTTGCAGTGACTCAGGGAGGAAAACTCTTGGGAATTTAGTGCATTCACTAAGCTCAAAGATGTTGCCAACAATTTAAAACAGAAAAATAAAGGAAGAAAGAAAAATAAGTAAAAGTACAATCTGCAATATGTGAATCATTGTTATAGTACAAATAAATAATTAATAGTAGTTTTGCTATGATTTGTTCATCATTTATTATCTATGTAATTTTAAGTTCAATGCTCATATGCTTGATTTACTGAAAATCCTATAAAATGGAAATTCTTTTGTAAGATGAAATCGTTTAATCAAAAATTAAATATTTAAGGAGATGTAAATGGTAACTACCCCAAGTTGACCATTATACCCTTAATACATACATCAAATTATCATACTTTACCCCGTTTGTACAATTAAAATAATTGATTCAAAATAAAAAAGTACCACCATATCCCCCTAAAGGACTAGACATTACTTATTTAATGTATATTATCACTTATGAATCTAGAAGAAGAAATAATAGAATGAACATTAGAAAACCACAAGAAACCAAGAACTTAATGATCAACTGATATAGTCATGTATATATAAGGAATTTAGTATATACTTGGTTCACTGGGGAAAGGTATCCATCTACTCCCCTATGGAAAATCAAGGTCAGTGAGTTGCTCTCCCTTCACATGCAGGTAAGTGCTGATTGGTGAGTGAAGCAGGCAGGACTGGCAGAAGGAAGGGGAGAAGGATGTGCGAAAGCACAGCACTTGGCAGAGTGTTTGATTGGCAATCTAAATTCATGCCAATGAATCATTTGGCTTTCAGAGAAAAGATAAAGCTCCCAAAGTGATCTAACCCAAACAGACTTGACATGGAAATAGCATAAAAAAGACTAAGGGATTGCATGATTTTAACCAAGTCTTTGGAACACAGCCAACTTTGAAAATTCAAAATAAGATTTTTCAAAATATCATCTTATGACACAATTTTAAGAGTTTTTTTTTTTTTTTTTTTTTTTTTTTTTGTAGGACATTTGTATCTCCTGGATTTAATAATTGGCTTTCCTGAGTTCTTCAGGCTCTGGACCCAAACATACTTCACTGAACCAAATAGTGCCTCAAAAAGACCATCCCTAAGAATAAATTCAACTTGGATCTTAATAATGCACTTTGGAAAGGATTTTTGCTCTTCCACGCGTGAGCTATTGATAACCAAATATACCCTATGCTCTTACTAGAACACATACTTTGTTTTAGGATCTTGGTGGTCACTGGAAATGAGAGTGCATAGAAAGAGAATTGCTCTTGGCTGACCCCTACTGGTCTAAGACTTTCAATACAAAAAAGAAAAGTAAAAAGAAGTAAGCACTATGGAAAACATTCCAGAAGGAGCCAGAGTAGTTAGTTCCAATTTTATCTTTATCACTTGAGCAAGCCACTTACAGGCTCAGGTCATCGGTTTCCTTATCCGTATAGAGTGGGTAGAGATTAATACCTTGTCTGTCTAGGCCTGATACTTTGGGGGATTTAAGTTCTGCTACTTAAGTTTCTTTGAGTTGAAATATGGGTGCCACAGGGCCATCCTCAAGGACAGTCAAAACGTTCCTTTTAGTCAAGGGACCAAAATGAACAGATGCACTTATTGCTTGGCTCTATAATTAATTAATCAGCTACTATGGTCCAGGAACTTTATACAGGTACTCAGTCAGTTCTCACAAGAAACCTATACTGTAACTGCTTGCATTTTCCAGGGTTGAACAATGAGAATCAGCAAGACTAAATGACTGGGAAGTAGGAGAGCTGGGGCAAACTCAGTTTTGTTTGGTTTCTTGTCTCAGCACAGTTTAACTTTGTACCCAGAACAGATGTTACCCTCTACCAACTTTCTCTGCAGAAGTGTTTTACTTTCAGTTTTGAAGTCAGATAGCATTGCAGTTGAGTGTCTGTATCATCCTATTTCTTTCAAACAGAACTATGCACACTACTTTTCTTATTGTCTAGCATTTCCCATTTGAAGACTCATGTCCTTTGATACCTTCTAGTGCTCCTAAGGGTAAGGCATAACAAATGAAACCAAATAGATTCCTAAAGGGAGACCTACTGGCACTCTGCATTTAAACTCCTGGCTGTAACTCAATGTAGCAATAACTTGGAAGACAAAGGAAAGACACCAAGTTCATTCTTAAAGGCACTCTTTTCCAGAACCATTTTGACATCAATGAAAAAAACTAAATGCAATGGGTAGAATTAATTGTACAAGCGGAAACTGAAAGACAGAAAGAAACCAGCAAAATTAAATAGCTTTAGTGCATAAGAAGATATACAATATAGTTTTTAAGGGGTAAATTTTTTTTCATCCTGAGCATACCATTTAAGTAGAACATGTAGACACACATACATATCATTCTTTCTTATAAACTCCATACACCTGAAACCTCAACCAAACTAGCTTTGGAGGCAGAAAGATGTGGTGGGAAAGAGCAAGCAGTCTGTATCCAGACTACCTGGACATGAAAACTAAATTCTCCCATTTTAGGCTTTGTGACCATAGAGAAGCTGATTTACAAAACTATGTCTCGTAATTCTCCAGTACAAGAATTAATTGAGTCAACATACATGAAGCACTTGCCAGTACATGGCATATAATACACACTAGTTAAGTGTTAGCTATTATTATTACATAAGAATGTTCTGAACAAAAGCCTTTTGGAACCCTCCCAGAACAAACATAAAAAGAAGTTCAAAAAAGATTTTTTTTCCTTAGCTCATGAACTGCTTCCATGGGCAGGTTCAAAAACTACACACTGATTAAAAATTTCAATTTAAAACGAAGCTATACAGACTAATGGATAGTTTTCCAAAACGAAATCCAGAGATTTCCTTGCTTAAAAAAAAATGTTTGCATTATAATCATGGTGACATGGACAAGGACAATTCCATTTTCTCCCTCCTACTGAGTCCTCTTTTTGTCCACAATGAAATCTTGAATTCCCTTCAAGTCCCTTTCTCCCTAGGCTTAGCTAGTGCTGTGGTCTGCCACCGTTGCCCTTAGCCCCACTTCTGTGATGTTTCCATACTTCAAGGCAGGCCACAGAATGGCTGGCATACAACTGGGATTGCCTGCAAGGCTCCCCAAGTTAATGGTGATTAGCTGCTACACACAGGAGCCAGGACCGGTGTAGACGGGCCCAAACAATGGAGTCTAACGCACGTCCACAAAAGCTTTCATGTTGAGAACATAACCTCTTGTGAGAGATAACCAGAAGTCTCAAGGTAATTGCATTTTACTGGAATCAAACCTAACAAGTATTTTATAATTAAAGATCATGCTGGTTTCCTTCACTATCACCTGCAACTTAATCATGTACTTGAAGCTTCCTGCAAATAGAGAGACTGTTTAATATTTATTGAACATCCACAATTACCTTTACATTCGTTTCTCTGGAAACACGCTCCTTTGGTTTGGCTTCTAGGGACCTTGAAGAAGACCATTATGTTATTAAGAACGGAGGCAGAGAAACGCTGTTTGATAATATTAATAATGCCAGCTCACTTCTTCACAGGCTTTTTTTCATTTACAAAGTGCTTCACATGCTTTATCTCATTTGATCCTCACAAAATTCTGTGCTTGGCTTGTCCTTCCTACTCTGTGGAGCATAATATTCCTTGTAACACTCGATGGGAGACTGCTTTTTACCCCTCCCCATTCCAACTTTTAATCTATGCAAGATTTGAAGAGGCAAATCTTACACACAGGAAACCACAACTGTTTTCTGTCACCTGTTTTGTGAGCTGTGGCAATCAGATCTTCAATGATTGAATCTTTTGAAATAGCCCATTTCTGGATGAAGGTCCAAGTATCTGCAATTGTTTTGGAAGATTGTAATAGTAAAGTTACTGTACTCGGTGGCTGAGGCAAGTTGATTGCAAGCTCCTGATCAGCCCCAGCAAGTTAGATCCTGTCTCACAATAAAAAATAAAGAAGCAGCAGCACTGCGGATGTAGCACAGTGGTAGAACAACAGTGGGTATCCAATCCCCAGTATCCACCCCCTGCCCCCACAAAAGTTCTGCAGGTCAAGAATCCCTTATGCAGAAATGCTGGGGACCAGGAAATTTTGCCATTTTTTATTGTTACATTATTATTGTATATAATTGTGGGATTCATTGCTACATATTTGAACATGCATGAAATATAGCAATATAATTTGGACAATATCACTCCCCAGTATTTCCCCTTTCTCTCCCCACCTACTCTCCTCCATGGGTCCAAAATTTTTTTGAATTCAGATTTTTTTAAAGTTTGAAACATTCACATACACATGGTGATGATATTTGCTGTGGATGGGACCCAAGTCTAAACATGAAGTTCATTTGTTTTCCACTTGCCTTATACACATACCATGAAGGTAATTTTATAAACTATTTTTAGTGTGCCTGTGTCTTGATTGCCACCCATCAGAGGAGGTCTGATGTGGAATTTTCTCATGACATCATGATGGCACTTGAAAAGGTTTGGATTTTGGAGCATTTCAAATTGAAATGAGCAACTCTGGAGTCACCAATGAGGCTTAGACTCACTGTCCTTACTTCTAAGACAAGAGGATTAATATTTACAGGATGATTATAGTGGTGAACAAGATTATTCTTTTAGATTTGAAGCACAAATAACATGGTCTTGCAGTTGTCATTGAGAGAGAGAGGCACACTATGTTTCCTATGCTAGTAAATATTCCAGGTGTCCATACTCATTTTTGACATGGCTCAAACATTTTTTCAAGTGTTTGCTACGCACTGCAAGTAATTTAAATTTCTTATGGTTATTTATGTCTGTATTCTTCCAAAGCAAATACTTCTTTGCCCTGACAATGCCAAGCTTTTACATGAACAGTGCAATTGGCATAGGTGATACAAAGGGGCTCTTTCATGTCAAGAGTACTCCTTCATGACAAGTTTCTCCCTATATTTTTTTGTTGTGTTTTATAATTCCAGAAGCTACTACAACTTTAGGATTTCTTCTTACTTGTCAATACCAAAAGCACAGAACTGTTGGCTTGAGTGCTCAATTGTATGACTAGTACAGGGCCTTTTTATGTATTTTCAAGTTCCAGATTCACGTGGTAAATTTACCTATCAGTTATACATGATCTAGGAAAGCTGACGTTTTGGCCCAATGGTAGGGCTCTGTGATTTTACAATAATCTGGTTGCACCATAGTGTGGAGGATGGTAAATGCCCCCAAACACATGGGTAACCATGTCCTCAGCAGATTTCATGCTTCACTTCCTTTTGGAGCTCTTTAAAGCTATGGTCATTGTGCAATCGATGTTAACAGTATGTTTAAGTTAATTTTTATAAAAGCAATATTAAGGCAAAAAACCTCTATAAGGGAATAGAGAGAAGATAATTTGAGGATAAGCATTGAAGGAAGCCCATTTGGAGTATTAAAATGACACAGCACCATGGGAGAATAGTGGTTCTCTTTACCCTCACAAACTCTCTCCAAAATAAGATTGAACTTTATTTATCCGACATTGTGTTTACAGAGGGCTTCTGAAACTGACTCAGTGCCCGTGTCTGTCTGTGGATCCGATGGCAGGAGGCCTGTAGGTGAAGCCAAGCTGTCCTTGCTCCTTTTGCGGGGAGGACAGGGAATGATAATGAACCTGCCAGACGATCAGGAAAGAAGCCATGGGGAGGCAGTCAATCAAAGCTGTGGAAATCTAGAATGGACATCGTCTTCATCTTGCTGGGGTGGTGCAGGCATCATAATGGCTCTTCTGTTTCTTTAAAATGCTGCTCAGATAATGGCCCGGGCCTCCCACGCATTCCGAGAGGGTGCCTCTAGCTTTACTGAAACCCTATCCTGACCACAGACCTTATTTCCCCTCGCAGCTTTGATACCCTGTCCAGCCAACGTATCCTCCAGAGACGCAGTTGCTGTTTCCCTCCATGTGCTCCACAGTGGCTTCAGAAACTGCTTCAAGAGCACCTGAGGACAGAAATCGCTCTGCCTTCCCTACCCTTTCCCTCTCATCACACACAGGCCTTGTCAAGTGTTTCATTAGCGAAGTCCTTCAACACTAATCTATGGAGACAATCTGGCAGTTGGCTATTGCTCTGAAAAGCAACCAAAAGGAGTTGGAAACCAGACTGCAACCGGGAGATTTTGGCCAAGTGCTTTGTCCTTGTGTGTTTTTGAAGCAGTGTAAGTCATTAGCGAGCCTATGCTAATTGAATTTGATTTCACGTCAACACTGTCACTGTCACATACAGCACACCAATAAATCCCATCCCTGTTTGCCGGGATCATTAGGCCTCGTTTTTCAGACAACGGAAGCTCTGCCTTTGGTTGAAGGTTGTCACATCAAGCTCAGGGAACGCAATGGCCCTGGCTTTCCATAGAATAAATTCAAACACTGAAGTTGTCCTTAGACTGGAACCAAAATTGATTGGGAAAGTCCACTTGTGTAAATGATATGCACAAGTGTCTGATGGACACCTGATCAGTGTGTCATGTGCAACCCCCTCACAATAGGGACCGAATCATGCCCAAGTTCTTTACAAGATGTTAAATACCCCCAAATGGTACCATGTTGTATCTTGTTTAAAGTGAAACCAATGGACTTAAGATGTGAAAAACTTGCCAATCTTCAGTAAATAAATGTGAAACTTTCATGACTCTTACCTCAAATTATATACTTTAGAGGTTGGGAAAATGGCGCACTTGACTGCTCACCAGATTAATTTAATACAGAAGAGACAAGATCCTTGTGATCTACAATTAAAAGGTTGTAAAGGGTGAAAATTACCTTCTCAAATTCAGCTCCAATTTGCTCATTTTTGAACAGTCATTTGATAAGCAATTACCTTACATTCTTATCCTTTTTGCCACACATGAGAGGAAAACTGGGAATGCATTTCACGAGGTGGCACTGGGACTCGTTTTAACTTACATTGTCATGTTACACCTGGATGAGGAAACATATGAAGTAATTAAGTAAAACCTACTGAGGAAAGAGGGAATTTCAGCTGAATTTAGCTAATTAGTCCCAAGACTGGCCCCAAGTGTAGAAGGAAAACATATTCCAAGGGGTTTTTCCTTACCAGGTTTAATTTAGTGCTGGGCAATGGCAGTGTGCTTCTGCCCGTTTTTGTATCTCATTACCCTCAAGAGCACCCTTTTTTCCTCCTGTGACCTGCACTTAAAGGGTGATACCATCGCCTCATCAATTGCCAATGCCACCAGTTCAATAGCCGGCTATCACAGTGGGGCATCTTTCTCGATGAGAAGCAACTGCAGGTCTTGGCTCTCTCCAAAAATAGCCTGCTCTGCAGTGCCAGGCTCATTCCCAGATTCCCTCAGTCATCTAAGCTCAGGAAAAAAAAAAGAGCTCATCTCTCTGCTTTCTTTGGGATATGTTCATAGTCAAATAAAGATCGCATTTCCTGTGACTTTTGTATTGAGACATAACTGACCATCATATTTTCTTTAATACTGGCCCTTATCATCCCCGTTTTCCTTTAAGACCAGTGACAATTGCCTATATAAATAAATGTTATCTGTGCCTCTCCATCCCATTGAATTTAGCAGCCTGAATTTTAAAGAGAGAAAGAGAGAATGAGAGAGCTTTTCATTTAGTATCGCATGGTATAATAGGAGTTCCTCTAGGGAACTTGCTTTCACTAAACCCTAGCAAAAGTCGCAAATTGATATCTCGGGTGGTGATATGTTCGAGTTTAGCAGTCCTCCCCCAGGTAGGGAAAGCCAGTTCCCTAGAGGGTTCTGTATTATGTGATATAGCATAAGGTGTAAACTAGGTAAGAGCCTCAGGAGGCGCAGACATGGTACTCACCAGGAATGTCGACTGAGGAATTAACACCTTTTAGTTCTGTGAGGAAGATGTCTTATAGAGCAGTTTCTACACTGTGCTGGAAAGGCTGCCTGTCAGCTCTGCCTTTGCTCCAGCAGAACTGGGCTGTATTTATAACTGCAACCTCCCCTCTTATGAGACTACAGGGATGACTTCATAGAAGACAGTTTATGGTGTTAGAAAGCAGCAGTCTTGTTTACTAAATAAAGGTCAAGTTTTTTTTATTCACTTTTTTCTATTATGAATTGAAAAGGGAATTATGACAAAACACTTCTTAAATCTTAGTATTGCTAAGTTCCCTCCAACAATGCTAATATTTGACTAAAATATCAGAGATAATAGGGTTTGGGGATAAAGCTCAGTGGCAGAGCACTTGCCTCGCATGCATGAAGCCCTGGGTTTCACCCATCCCCAGCACTATGAAAACAAACAAACAAACAAACAAACATCCCAAAACACCATAGATAATTTAAGTCAAATAAAAGACATGAATTTAGTTTTTAAAATGCTTTTCACAAGAGTAGCATTTTCTAGTAAAGACGTGAATCAGTGAATAGAGAATTCTACCCTCCTTTGAAGAGAACAACTATTCCTCAACTCTGGTAATTAAAGCTATTAAGCTTTTAAAATGGAAAATAGCAAACACTATAGCAAAATATATTTGCTCCCAAGGACTCACTTGCCAGCTAGTATTAAAACTCATCAGGTTTTACATGTCTGCATATCACAATAGTTTAAAATAAGTCCAGAATTTGAAGTAAAAAGGATTAGTCATGCATGGAATAAGGGAAGTTATTTTGTTTCAAATTTAATTCAAATAATAATATACATTTAAAATCTTTATTTTGCTGATTGCTTTTTTTTTTTTTTTTTTTTTTTTTAGGAAATGCTGACTTTGCTGTCGATACCAACAGCAACCACACGATGTCACCAATAACTACAGTACCGACCTAGAGCCTTGGGGAAGAAATGAACACATACATTTCCCTATAGGTTAAAAACTATGTTCTGTTTTGTTCATGAATTTTCTTTTGGTCTACCAAATTCACCTACATTTGCTATTAATTTATTACTACTATTATTAATTTATAACCATCATATGACTCCCAAAACTTACACATTTTCAAAGTTTATTCAAACCACTAGGCTATCAAGATGGTTTGTTAACCTTCATATATGTTAGATGATGTAACTTGGATGGAGTAATAATTAGTCAAAAAATATGTATTAAACACTGTTTTTCAGGCCCTGTGATGGTTGCAAAAATAGACACATCATAATAACAACACGCACACACACATACACACACAGGCACACAAATATAAGAGCTGCAGTACACATTAGTCCTAGTTGATACCACCTTCTAGAATCCTTTTCTTAGGTGAAAATTTGGAAGAATAGGACAATCTTGAAATTGTCCCTGAAACTGAATCAGTCATGTTTAATATTTGTGTTATATAATTACTCTTTTTGGCAAAACAAGGTTAATTAAAATAACGTTTTTTCTTTCACATTTCTTTGCAAAGATAAAGCCAATTTTTTCTACCTCCCATTCTTCTGATAGATGTATTCTGAGCATACAAGGTTAAAAAATAAACATATTGTGATTGGAAGACCAACTTTTTCCCTTGAAATGGTTTATCATAATATTATGCTTAATTATGCAAATATGCTGGAGGCTTTTTTATGGGTACATCAGCCAAATTCAAATATATTAAAGATGACAAATACATATTCATTTACACACTCAGCACATATATGCCTGTGTGCAGCATTCTATTAATTTAACAAATAATGGCATGTAATGATATAAATACTAAAACATGAAGACTGGAACAAAGCTGTTGGACAAATGCTTATGAAGAAATTCTTTCCATCAAAAATAACTCCAATTTCTAAAAAGTTACATTTATTTTATCAATTATTCTCTGTGTCATTCCCAAAAAGATTTCAGAGGAATAAAGAATTTTAGTCTTGTAAGATTGGCAGAGTTTTCTTAATCCTAAATAATATCAGCTGGAGTTTTATACTGTTAAAATGTGTATGCTGTTCTTTTTTAAGGTGCCTGGTAAAAAGAGGGAGAATAAAAAAAATAGGATCCTAAACAAATATTTAGTGATGTTTAAAAAAGGAATAAAACTATCAAATGTTTCCAGATATTTGGCAAAGAAAACATAGCTGAATCCCCCACTGGATATGCTGGCTGTGAGGCCTTATTTGTATACAGTCAAAGAAAGAGAAATTTGCATCTATATTGTAGTTGTCAGAGAGTCATATTTATGAAAAATGCAGCACATAATATTTTCTATTTGTAATTTCCCAGAGGTATTTTAAATTATTTATTAACAAAAATATCAAAATTTCTTAATGTTTTAGGTTATTTTGGGAGTCACCAAGTTGTTTCAGTGTTGAATAGGGCTTATGAAAATAGCACCCACTTTATCTGTTAAGCACAATATCTGTGACTGGCCTTTCTGTTGTTTCTATGCAAAATATCAAATTTGTGAATTAATCTTGTCTTCAGACATTAGACAGTACAATAAAAATATTTATTACCTCCTTGTGTGTAACAAACACTCTTGAATTGGCATCAACACAACTTTGTAAGCTGTCATAATGATCTTTACCAAAAAACAGCATTGACATTTTTAATAAACTCACCTATGATCATACTGTACATTATGTACTTTCGTATATATGCTTTATTAAGGTCATTGAATACAGCACTTTTAACAATAATTTTTTAAAAGAATCATTTCACGGGGCTGGGGTTATAGCGCAGAGGAAAAGTGCTTGCCTAGCATGCGTGAGGCACTGAGTTCGATTGCCAGCACCAGATAAAAATTAAGTAAAGATATTGTGTCCACCTACAACTAAAAAATAAATGTTTTTAAAAAAGAATCATTTCATATATTCTCCAAAACTAAGAAGAAAAATAAATGTAAACTTTATCAAATAAAGCTTGAAATGAAAAATAGTTCATTGTTTTAATTAATAAAACTTAAAAACTGGGCTTATAGAATAATAATAATTTCATCCTACTAAAATTTTTTCCCACTGTGTGTTGTGACAGAAGTAGCTTGACATATGCTTTATTTACACAATAACATCTTGATGGTTTATATTCATCCCAGCAACAGCCTGTGAATAAAAACTTTTAACACTTGTACATTTCATGCTAATATGACTAGCCAGGTAGGGATGTATCTCTTGAGTGTTATTAGAATAGGATTTCTTCTAATGGAAACTTTTTTGAAGTTGTGATTTTTAACATTTGGTAAAAGATGAAAGATATTTATAGCTATGCAACTGTGACAATGTAAATAGACTGCGGAAACTGCAAATATTTTAATATATGCTCATACCCATGAATGCAGGTTTAGATTTAGATTTTAAGTGGTCAAGTCACTCTAAGCGATAATGCTATTTCAAACCTTTATGATATTTTTAAGACAACTTTCTAGTTTATCTTCTTGAAAAGAAGTGATCGCTACTCTTATAATCATCTATTTTGTTAATTTTTATCACTGTAGGGGACTTCTCTTTATATCTAAAAAGATCCAATAATTTTGTTAAGTTTCTATTTTCAGAAAATTTATATAACTTGGTGCTTCAGGCCAGTATGGAGACAGGGCCCTTTCCACCTGAATCAAGCAGCTGTCCTGGGGGAGTGCTGTCCAGTGCTGAATTTTATTTTATTTTGTTTTGTTCAGCAAAACCGCACACTTTTAACATGTAAAATATTACTAAGTTTGGAACATCTGGACTCTATTTGGTGGAGAAAAGGAAGAATCGGGAATGGTGTGTTAGATTGGTAAGCATCAGAATTCATCCACGTCTATTCTAGGTTTATGGTTGATGAACACATAGAAACCCCTATGAGTTGCTCCAACTCTGACTTGAAAAAAATAAAATGAGACTAGGCTTAAAAGCACCCTGAGAGAAGTCACCAAACAGTTCTTAATGTTTGCTGTTTAAATGGTCAAAATATGTTTTCTTTTTTTCTGGCACTTGTATTCCAAAGGAAAAACAGATGTTGTCAATGCCTTTGAATGACAGCACCCGCTCACTCTGGGAAAGGAATGTGCTGCTTCACTTTGGAAAACAGGACTGCTGTGCCTTCGTGTGCATGAGTCGTACTGTTTTCCTCATCCCTGGAAGCAAAGTTTCAGAATGAGGGGAGGTTCTGTGATGAATGGATATGATGAGTTTCATTATTTTGGAAAATAATAAATAAATAAATAAAAAGAGAAACCATCAAAACTATGGTTTCTCATCATCACTTCCCCCCACATTTTGTCTTGTTCCTCCCCCTGAAAGCCATGATATTGGGAGACTCTGTTTTTTCACCCTTGCTATTTAATACCTTCTCTGAATTCCTTCTCTTTTTCCTACTGTGATTATGTGAGCTCAATGACCAAGAAAAAAAAACACATGAAAGTCCAATTCGATTTTTTCTCTTGTCCATCTTCCTCTTCTTTGGAACTATCCAGCTTTCCTTGGACAAGAGTCTACTTAAATGAGTCAGGTAGTAACAACATCTTTTAGAAAGCCAAAACAATGCACAAAACACATTCCTTTAAGCAGAAGATTTTGAGTTTTTTTTCTTAGGAAGACGATTCATATCAAATGGCAATGTCAAAAAGGCTGAACAACTGAAATACCAACTTCTCTGATTTAACTTGGCTATCAGCTTCACATCTAACCATTTCCTCCAGATAACTTAGGAAGGAGTCATCTTCCAAAAGGTAAAGATTTAAGGAAGGGTATAGGAACTACTGTAGAACTATAAAGCTATTGATAGTAGTGGATCCACGAAAATAATAGAAAATATCATAAATAATAGGTTCTCAACACATGAGAAGAAATGTATGTGTATTATCTCATATCCTTCCAACAACTATATGAAGCAGGATTATTTTGTGATTCTAATTTTAAAAATTTAGATTTCATAAAGCTGAGAAAGTTGAAGAGCTGTAAAAGTATTTGATGAAAGGCTTTAATGGAGAGCGTATTTTAGCTAATGGATTTCCCTGGTCTTGGATTTTATCATTTCCTCAAGCATCCTTTCATCATTAGAGGTGACAGGGGTTGGTAAAAGAGAGAAGAAGGAAGCAGATTTTTCATCTCTCTCAAATACACAGATGCCTATGGTCTTTTTCATTTATATTTTGTTAGTGCGTGAGAGCAAATTGCAGTATATGAAGTATTTTTATATAACCTTTTAACAGGAAATTTTAGGATTGGAGATCATCAGAACGTCTTGTTCAAAGAGTACTTGTCATTAATCAGGACAGTTTCATTCAAATTAGGCAATTCTGATATTCATCTAAAGACAGGAAGGGAACTGTGTGACTTATGGCAGAGATAGATGATAACACTCTAGAAAATCTCACTGGACAAATGTCCTCAGGTTAATCATACATAATCTAAAATTTGTTTTGTCAACACATAAGCAGAAAAGCTCAAATAAAAATGCATGAAAAAAGGATGCTTTTAAAAGAAAGTCATGCGTTAAGGTAGCAAGACAGGTTTTTACATTCTGCTTTTTGAATAAGTACAGATAAATAATCTTCAGCTTAACTTTACATTCTATAAATTGAACTGCTAAGAGGTCACATACCTGCTTAAGAAGGGAAGACTCTTTAAAAATAAACAAAATCACAGTGACCTCAAATGTATAAAATGTGTATGAAAAAGTCTGATGTTGATATCAGCCAGCTAAAGTGAAAGCTGGCAATGGACAGTGACCAGAATTGTCATTTATATGATTTTAATCAACATACTGATTTTGATGTGCATAAGTCTCAAGTATTTATTCTTCTCTTGTAAGAGGTTACTAAATTTAAAGCAAAGAGAAATAGTTGAAATCAACCCATTGGTTTTCTCTGTCAATTATCAAACAGTAATAGTGTTTGTAGAAATTTATGAATAAATGGATTATGCACAGGGAGCTCTCTGCTAAGCGAGTATATCTTGCTGTATCCTTGGAAAGAATGGGTGTTTCCAGTTAAGAGTTACCATGCTACCTGGGGTTGATGTCCTTAGGCCTTCAACACTAGATTCAAGTAACAAAAAATAGGAACCACCACTATAACAGAGAGCGATATAATAGAAAATTTGAAGAAATATTTATTTTCTTTCCATGTATCTGACAAGTGCCAATTACATTAAAGACAATTTGTGATAGTCACCGCTGCTCAACCATGCCAGCGAACCAATATTTACTCAACCCATGCAGAGAGGTTGGAAGTGGAAAGATGCTTTGAATGTTTGCTGCCAATCAGAAAGCTGCACTTTCTCAGTTCTCCCAATTCAAAGCTAAGCTCCTGTTAACATCTTGCTTTTTTTAAGTTACTAGAACTGAGATCCTGTTAAAATCTCCACTTGCCAGTGCTTTATTCCATTCGCACTAAAACAACAACTACAAAAATCTCTTTTGGTTTTTAAGTTCCTTGGAAACCCAGAGGATTCAATATGTATATGCTTTTTAAAGAAACATACCTAAAAACCATACTTAAATTCATTCTCTCTACCTCACACCAACTGGATATTTACTTACTATTGAAAGAACCATAAATCAACCATACAAAGTAATGATGGCAGAAACACAAAGAGGCAAGAAAAACAGAGACATCAAGAGATAAACCAGCTAAATCAAGTACAATTCTCTTCAGAAATATCCTCAAATGTGATAAAATGACAAGATACAGTCATTTGCAACTGATGCAACTCCCCAGTAAGTAATAAAGGGGTAGAGACCACAAAGGTATACTACATGAGAAAAAGGTTCTCTTAGAAGATAAATCTTCTAAAGAGGCATGGAAATTCTTCCTTTGATTATGAGACATAAACACAAATCATGATGCTTCATTTGCTTTTGCTTTTAGTTCATGAATAGTGACTAACTTCATAACTCTACACCTATTGCAGAACTTGATAATCTTTCTCACTGCACCATGTCGGAGATGGACAGTCAAAGGATGTGTCTTTACAAAAACTCAGAGGGTCTAAGTATCTGGCCTAAGTTAACATGTTCAAAAGAGATGACATTGGCAATTGAGCCCAGGTCTTCCAATTCATAGTTTAGAATTCTTTATATTTTACTGTGTAGAACATTATCTACATTATACCTTATAGCTTGATAGTATGTGCTAATTAGAGAGAAATGAAAAAAGTAGGAATATTAAGATCAGTAGCTATTCTCCATTGCCTACTAGATCCATTCTCTGCTCTTCTTTGCCTTGCTTTGGCTTGGGGAGGCTGAACTATATCACTGGACCTCCTTGCCTTCTGGCTTCTCATTGTATTCAACCACTGAGAGACATCTGCTCCCACTCATACTGAGCTTGACCACAGTGATGGAAGTGTCTGTATCTCTCTGAAACTGTTGCTTTTCTCTGTCCCCCTTTCCCTCGCCTACCCCCACCTGACTTTCTAACAGACTCCCCTGAGACTTTCCTTTGTTGCTAGCTCTGAGTGTCCCTGGGTCCCCTGCTGATTTCCTCTGCTTTGTCCAAACCTGTATACTTAGTCCCCTTGTTATGAGTGTCTCAAGACATGTCACTTAAAAACACATAATTTCAGTCTAACCATGAGGAAACATAGGGCAAATCCAAATGTGAGGGACCTTCTACAAAATAACTGGCCTTTACATTTCAAAATGTCAATGTCATAAAAGAAAAAAAAAAAAACCTGACTGAGGAAATACTCCAGATAAAAGGAGACTAGAGAGACAGGACAAGTAAATTCAACATGTGATCCTGGATTGGATTCCACACACGAATCTCATCTTTTGTGATAAAGAACATTACTGACAAAGAAGATGAGATACAAAAAGGTCTGTGCATTAGGAAAAGTAGTATATCCTTGTTAATTTCTTAGTTTTGATGATTGTACTGTGGTTATATGAGATAATGTGCTCATTTGTTAGGAAATGCATTTTGAAGTATTTAAGGGAGTACAGGGACATCATGTTTTTACCCAACTTTCAAATGAAACAGAAAAAAAATAATGTGTATTGTTTATATACTCACAGACATACATGGAGCTGGGGGAAGAGAGGAAAAGAGGGACACAGAGAATGAGAAAACGAAAGTGACAAAGTGTTAGCAATAGAGAAATCTGGGTAAAGCAGACACATGAGATTTTTGTACTATTTTTGCAACTTTTCTGTAAATAAAAATCATTTTAAAATAAAGATAAAATATTTAAAAAGTTTTCAAAAATTCTAGCTGAGTGACCCTGTCTTTCTTGCCAAGATCAAAGGGATTGCAATCCCTGAAAAGGATTGCAATCTCTTTATCAACTGATACCTATTTAGAAATGAATCTAACATTTAACCCTCTCATAGCTTTAGAGCCACCTGAGCCAGCACCAGGTTGTGCTGAGGGGTAGAGTAAAGAAAATGAGCACATCATGCCTCAGAGGGAGCAAATTAGCAGCAAAGCAAAGAGGGTATTCCCAAAGAATTCAGATCTCTAGTCCTGTTCTCCAAGGGATTTCCAAACAAATGCAAATTTATGAATCTCTTGATAATTTTGGCATGAAACTCATCAAAATAACATCAAGTATTACAAATGCAATAATATATTGAAACACACATACTGAAAATTTTGCAGGGGTAACAGTATATTACAAAGTCTTTTACTTGAATTCCTGCTCCATTACATCTAATTTTGAGATACTGAGAGTAATATCTTAGCATCTCTTTATGGGTAATGTATGATGTCACATTCATCAGAATTGGGTGGACAATAGAATATTAGTCTTAAATATGCAGGAGCACATTTTGGTATGGAAGTTTTCACTGGCGCAAAGATATTGGTCTCAAGATTACCAGTGGTTTGGAAGCCCATATATTAAGCAAATGATTTGAGTAAATGCCATCCATATGACAGAATTATCAATAAGCACTACCTTCTGATAGAATTCAGAGGAAAGAACACAGCATTGCTTTTCTGATCAAAGATGCATCTTTGACAAAGATTACATGTTAAGACAACTATGCATATCATCACTCTGCTTATGAGAAAACATCAGCCAAACCCAAATTTAGTTGAGTAACATTCTACGTAATACCTGAACAGTACTCATTAAAAGAGCTAAGGACATGATAGACAAGAAAGATTGAGAAATTCATAGATTAAAAGGGAATATCATCAGCTAATTACAATGTGGGATTCTGGATTGGAGGCTAGAAGAGAAAGAAAATATTAAAGGAAAAATTAGTCAAATATGAGTAATGCCTGAAGATTAGTAGTATTGGAACAATGCTTATTTACTGATATTGTTTAAAGCACTCTGATTATGTAAGTTATTACACTATAGGAAGTTGAGTAAAGGGTATATATGAGATTTCTATATTATTTTTGTACCTTTTTATAAATCTAAAGTTATTCAAAATAAAAAATAAAATATTGCTAGGAACTAATCCTCCTTGATAAAACTATGACAATTTTTAACTTCAGTGGCTCTAATTTTGTGAAAAAATGCAACACAACAATCAGTTGTCCCTTTTTAAAAATATTTTGTTGAAAATATTTTGTTGTTATTGTTCTTTTTTCTCCATATTTTTATCAGTGCATTATAATTACACATAATGGTCGGTTTCTTGTTACATATTTGTACATACACACAATATAATAATCTAAATTGGCCAATATCATTCCTCAGTATTTCTCCTTTCTCTTCTCCTCCCTCCCCTTAAAATGTTATTTTAAACTAAAAAATAAAAGGTTTGAAATTTTAAATTCATCTTCATGTAGTTGGAACTTATAGACAGATACCAAAGTATGGTTGTTTAAGCTTTTGTTAATACAAAAATAAGATATTTACTTTGAGCATATTTCAAGAGAATGTGTGTGTTTTATTAACTATTTTTCCCCTGATATTTCAATCCTCATTTTGATTGACATTAGAACACAAAACACAGAAACCTACAACACAGGAGGTGCCAATAGGTGAACTCAAATAGTTCATTCCTCAACTCCGGAAAAGATTTAGTTGAAAGCATCAATTTCTATAGCTGCAACTTGACTCTAATATTTCTTCTTATCCCATCCATTGGAATTTGTAGAAAAGTGGGGCTTATTTTCTTACACAGAAATGGAAGGAAAAATGAATTTATTAGAGGCAACATCTTTAATTTGACGTGGGAACTTGAAGGAATAACAGCTACCTATCTACCCTGTGGGTTGAAAGCTAAGACTATGGCCTCATGATGAATTTCAAGGCTTACTCTTGATACAAAGTACTTTCAGTTGGCATTATGGCAGACAGTGAACATTTCCAGGGCTCTGAGAGGACCATGTGAGAGAATCAGAACCCATGTGGTTGCAGGAAAGAAGCAATTACAGGTTTTACTTTTGATTTTTTAGTTGGGCAAGTAATTCTGAAATTATAGATAAGCTGAGGACATAACACGTCATTTATCAACACTGAAAGAAACTTAAGTTTATTATATATAGTTATAAGATAAATTACTATTAGACTTGTTGTCAAATAAAATTTAAAAAGATGCCCAAGATCTTTTGAATCAGCTTTAATATTTAATCCAACAATCTTTAGTCTCTCTCTAGAGAGATGCTCAGATACTTTTGCCAAATTTGAAAACTTGTGAGAATCTCTCTCTGTATTTTCTTAAATCTATGAATAAGTAACTCCTCATCATACTTTCTTGCCTGGTGTTTTAGGATCAATCGTCTTGCTTGGAGTTAGAGTGATCTGGGAAGCGCAATTGTTAATTTGAGGCGCCAGCCACAGTGCTCTTTGATATACTTTGGGTAGGGTAACACTCTTACACTGCGAGAGAATTCAAGAGACTGTGCTACAAGGAACTTTCTGCCTTTCCTCAGAATCTGAGCACCCTAATTAAACCACACTCAAAGCACACAATAGGTTAAACATACATTGCACTCGAAGATGTAGCCTGCAATTTGAACTTCATAAACCAGCCTGTAAGAAAAACAGCCAAAGGATGCTTCTAGAGACAGATTCTCACTCTTACATAACATGTTGTATGAGAAGCCTGGAGGCTTCTATTCAGATGTCACCAAAGAATAGTGAATACAAAAGGGTGAGTTCTAGAGGACACACTTGCTCAAGTTGTCTTAATATTTTCTGAATATCCTTGCTTTAGTTTTTTGAGACACGTGAATGTGAATTTCAAGCAGGATTCATTTCATATGACTACCCAATGTTAATACATACAAATGGGATTGTATAAATGATTTGCAATGTAGTTGTATGCTACATTTACATGAAATTCTTAGATCCTTCCGTAAAGACCTTGAGAATACCAATTCAACCACTTCCCACATGACCTTGAACAATGTCTTAAAAGGAGCAGACCTTGGTTTTCTCATAAACAAGGAAGGATAACAATATGACATCGACTGTATGGAATGTTATGAATATTGCAATATCGCTATCAGGGTGCATTCATCTCTTTGGTTAAAAAAATATGTGATAGAAAACCAGATATTACCATTATTATCCCATCTAGCCTGAGTGAACTTTAAAGCCCAGAGGTCTTATTTTCATGTAAAAAAAAATCCAGACCGAAATATCTGGATTTGTTTTTAAATCTCATCAAATTTCTAGCTCATTCAATAATGTGGAAAGTCAAAGGTGATACTGTGGCTATATTAAAAAGAAAAGTAACTCATAGAGACATAAAAGCAGGCAAAGAAAAATGGTGGCTGAGGTTATTGGGACTATGTTTTGTGGGCTAGGGTCAAGGCAGTTGTCCCTCACTAACTCCACCCAATGCAAGTCTCCTTTTCACATTTTGGCAGAGGCAGCTAGCTCTGAGTTGTCTGCCTACCATTAGTTTCTGCACCTTGGAGCATGGGAGGCAATGTATGGAGACTCACTCTACCTTTTTTCTTTAATTTTTTTTTTTTAGTTGTTGATAGACCTTTATTTTATTTACTTATATGTGGTGCTGAGAATCGAATTCAGTGCCTCACATATGCCAGGCAAGTGCTCTACCGCTGAGCCCCAGCCCCAGCCCTCATTCTACCTCTTGAAGGATAAAAGAAGTCTGGAAATCATTCTAATGTAGAAGTAAATAAAAATATTTGTTAAAAAGACACAAATAAGGGCTCAGTGGTAGAGTGCTTGCCTAGCATGCAGAAGGTACTGGATTTGATCCACAGCACTGCAAAAAAAGAAAAGGAAAGGGAGAAATAAAAGACACAAATATACAAGGAAATATGGTTTATAGAGATCCTGTGCTTTGGATTTTTCAAAATAGTAATTTCATATATTCTGCCCCCACTAGACCATGGAGGTTATCAATTCTGTGCCTTCAGCAAAATATGGCTACCAAATATAACATTTTTAAAGTTGACAACTCTGCTCTAGTGCAAGAGTCTTAATTAAATGGGCCAGTCACACTCTCCCTAGAATTTTCTTCTCATAATTGTTGTTAACAATGACCACTTACATGTGTCTGCTTGTAATGAACTCTCTCCAAGGGGGATTTTTATAATAGTAGACAAGTGCTCAGATCCTTTCTGGAACTAAAGTCCCAGGATAGCTGACAAATAACCAGTCCTAAGGCTTATGAAAAACTATATCGTGTAAGTTTAAAAGCTGCTGAAGAGAAGTGGGGCTTGCAGATGCTCATTGTTCCTTTCTCTATTTCTTCTGGAAAATAATCTTTTACTTCTTGTGTCATATATTTGTCCACTCCAATAGTCTGGAAACCCTGAAGGTAGGGTATGCTGATCCATTCATTCCTTGCTAGGGTGTCCCATAAGTATGTGCTCAGTGGAGGATGAACAAGGGATTGCAGTGCATGATAAAAAGTGAGTCTCTATTCACTTCAGTTATAAAGTCAGTCTATGTATATGTTTAATGTTAATACTGAAGTAGGGATGAGCACTAGATGAAAAGGTAGAGAAAGAGGGCAAACTGGCAGTGGTGATAGGCATCTCTCAAAGAGGCGTCAATGCAAGGACAACAGATTCTCCACGAGGAATAATACTCCCAGACAGTGACACCTGTCCTCCCCTGCTCAGGCTCAACTGAATATCCTTTCAATCCTAGGTATACAAGCTGGTCACAGCTACCTGAGGAGAAGCAGCCACAAAAGGAAGGGCAGCTCTGAGAGATGGTACAATTCAAATGGAATATAACATTAATCAAGACATTTGCCGCATGTGAAAAATACATCAGTTCAAAGAATAGCATGCATGTAAATATTAATGAAAATTTGTACTCGATGATAAGAAGAATATTACATAATCATCTGCTAACAATGATATACTCTGGCAACTGAGACTGTGATATAGGCTATGATACGTTGTTTCTAAATTTTATATAGTAGTTGGTTGTCATAGCTTAAGTACAAGAAGCTTAAAGCTTATGGGAAATACAACATGAACTAATAAATGAGCCTAATATTAGACAACTAGAAAAAAAAATAAAACGTGATGTTTTCTTGTGATCAAGCAATCAAAACCAAACCAATTAAAGAACAAGACAGAACTTCTGCTTCTCGGCTTATTTCTGTTGCAATTTGTACACAGAGGCCCCTAACAGTTTTGTCTTTGTGCTTTGAGTATTGAGTGATGTTACAAAGCATTCTTGGATATTACCATAATCAGGACAAAGTTGTGGAAAGCCACCTTACCAATGATCTAGGATCCTCTGTAAAGTAGAACTACTTCCCTAGTCCAAGTCACTTGTCTGGGCATATTTACATATCTGAGCACATCAAGAGTGCACTAGGTGGAGTGCTTTCAAGTTCAAGTCACAAAAGTCCTGACTCAGATCAGCTGAAACAATTACATTTATTAACTCACTGAAAACATCCAGGTGAGGAAAAGAGATTAAGGCACAATACCATTAGGGTTTGGCTTGTTCTCTAGGCATCACATTCTTCCAACTGTGAGGCTTGTTCTTCAAGTTGGCTTGTTGTATTGCTTCAGGATGTATACCAGCAGCAAGGGGGGCACTTGCTTCCTTATTCATGTCTGTGAAAGGCAAGAGAACCTCTCCCCCACATGTGGATAAAAGCCTTTTCCGTCAGTTTACCTGAATTATCAGTGGTGTCTGAGAATGGCATATGATGACTGGCTAATGTCTGTTTCCTGAACAAATCTCAGACAAGCACAGAGAAGGCTGCTTTGATTCATGCAGACTGATTCAATCTGATAATAGGGATGGGAAGAGAGCTACAAGGGGAAAAGGTTTGTTCCTGGGTAAAAAATAAAAAGAGGGTGGTGGCAGGGAGAGTTCTAGTAGAAAGGAGATGGGACAATAAATACTGATGAGACAAGGAACAGTATCTACTACATGATAGTATATTCATAGTAGGGAGGAAAAAAATCCTGGAGATAATGAGTCAGAACATCTAGAATCTATTTCAGGGATAAACATTAACAAATCATTTGTGAAGAAAGTCACAAAAATTCTGGGTTCAGCCACTGGGGCAATAGCGAGTTGGTGTAAAAATATTTTAATGGCCTCAACTAGCTCCATCCTCAGTATTCCTCCTCACCCTGGTAACTTACTCCCCAGCACACAAAGCACCCAATACAGGTAAATACTTCTAAAGAAATGACTTTTCTGGTGATTTTCCCCCTGTTTATCTCATGGCAGATCAGCCAGTTGCTATGACCCAGCAAAGCAAAACTGTGTGGTGCAATTATCTGGGAAATACAAGACCATCTATCGCATCAGATAGTGCAGGAAGGGTGGGCTTTGTTTCCTGAACAATCTGCCTGGTCACTGTGGATGGTCCCCAAATCCTCAGGTAAATGGACAGTTTTTTTTTTTGACTGCATAACTCCAGCTCTTTGTGAATCAGGATCAAACTCCTTGCTGTAGCGATAAGATCATTTATGCTACATTTTAAAAGCAAGAGTTCCTTTAGAAAGGCTCATTTTACTTTTTTAGTGTCATATGACACCGTTTCACTATAAGAGAGTCCCAAGACCTACAGCAGAGGCTTTTGTGTTTTTACAATTATATAAATCAATAATAAGTATATGATATAAAGGAATTGATTCCATATCATGCCTCTTCTGTCTTTCCACAAGTTTCAGGAACCCAGAGAAAGCATTTCAACCACAAGTCTTTACACTGATGGCTATACACACATCTAAATTTCTGACATTATTTTGTATCTATTTTAAAAATACAATGGCAGACCAACCTGTGAAATTTAACCTTAAAGAGGAGTGAATAAAAACCTTTTTTTTAAAAGTATACACACATAAAGAACCATCAATATTTTATAACTCAACCAGTAAAAATTTTTTAAAAAAATCACAAAAATACATTAAAAAAAAAAAAAAGGAAACAGCCCGAATTGTGGAATCAGATACAGGAGCTTGAGAGGTGACTTCTCTGAGAAATTTCTGCCGGTCTTACAGATGCTAATACCTTCTTATTTTCCCACGCTGACATCATATGCAAACTACCATGTCAAGGACGCATTTGCAGAATACATAAGTAGTGGAATGAAACATTATTAGTTCTTATTTGCAGCTGCTGCCAACCCCTGAGCCCAAGCTCTAATTGGAATTACAGTGAATTTAAAAGCAGTGGACACTCCAGAACCTGAATACCATACTTAGAGCCACTATCCAAGACATATGCTTTATAAAAAATGCATACTTCCAAAAACTTCGAGTTAACTAAACCTCTGTGCTTCCTGACTTGGCAAATGCAGAGTTTTAAAGAAACTGTTTAACAGTTGAGACTTCAAGTCCTTGCAAAATTATATGTGAATTGGTTTGAACAATGACAAATTACAAATAGAAACATACCAGGTACTTCGACTTATTAAGGTTTTATTTTTCTTTCACCAAAAATAATTTTTAGAGAGCCATTGGTTTCTAGATTTTTCTCCACCGAAATGAGCAAGCTCCCACTTTAAATGTCTCCTGATTACTGGCTGCTTCTCAGGCTAATAAAAGCTGCTAAATCACTGCTAGGACAAAGGTCCCCACTGTGGTGCATGAAAAAGAAGATTTGCAGTCATATGCTATGCTGAACAGCCTTGTCCAGGGCAACACAGCGCCCTGCGTCTGTGACAGGCTAAAACAAACCACAGGCCAGATCTGATTTCAGACTTACATAAGAGGCCAGCCAGGCTGGACCCTCAGTGCTTAGGAGAACAAACTGGAATAGGAGGGGGCTATGAGGACGGATGAATGGGGACCATGCCATGCAAATAGCATGTGCCTTGCTTTAATGACTGATTTCTTCAGATAGCCAATTGCCAACATTGATTTTGCTTCTCTGCCCATTTTTCTAAGTCTTTCTTTGCTTTTCTCTTCTGCACACAGAAACACTCTCAATCACTCCTACACTCCAGAAACAACCATCCAAATGTTGGGGTAACTGTATTGTATTTGACCATATTAACAACGACAGAAAGGAGATGCCAGGTAAAGTTCTAGGATGATAAGATCTCTTTTTAGTGGGAACTGAATTCGTAATACCATCTTCCTAGAAAAGAAAGCAAGGGGGTACACTGCTATGGCCTGGTGCTACCAAATATTCACTGGTCATCTGAATTTTCAGGCTAGTGTTTCAACTGTCTTTCCACAGCTACTGGGACCTTTGTATTAATTCATTCCTCAACAAATAAACAAACAGAAAGCTTGTATTGAAGCTATGATCAGATAAATGCTTGGGAAAATAGATAGTGGATCTTATTCTTTTTTTTTTTTTTAAAGTTATTCAAATTGCATCTGGAAGAGGCTGGACTTTGAGCAGTTCTGTGCTCCTTTCTAAGGTTTAGCCATTGCTAAACAGGGCTGGCTATGTCTGCTCATTATTTATGCATCTTTCAAACAACAAATCCTGCAACTGTCCAAAAAGAAACGAAAGAGCCCAGGTGCTTCAGTGAAACATACCTTTCCCTGATGCAGGGATAAAAAGGCACAAACAAAAAGCAATGACGATTGCGGCCAACCTGGGCTTCTCAGGTTTCCATGGCAGAGAAAAGGAGGAAGCACAGTTCAGGATGTAAATACATGGCACGAGGAGCCAGGAGGCCCAGGTTCTAGACATGCTTTTAGAGCTAAGCTGGGTCATCTAGAGCAAATCACCTTATTTCCCTGATTCTCAGTTGTCTCATCTGGGCAATCAAGAGTTTGGAGACCAGTGGTTCTCAAACTGCAGCATGGGTCACTTTCACACAGAGGGCTTGTTAAAGCACACATTACTGGGCCACATCTCTAAGTCTGAGTGAGCAGGTCTGGAGTGGGGGCTGAGAATTTGTATTTCTCTAGGAGACACTGATACTGTGGGTCAGAAAATTATTCAATGAGAACTGTTGAATTATGTGATCTCGAAGGGATTTTTTAACTTTTTTTTTTTTTTAGTTTTAGATGGATGCAATATCTTTATTTTGTTTATTTATTTTTATGTGGTGCTGAGGATTGAACCCAGTGCCTCACATGTGTGAGGCAGGTGCTCTGCCACTCTGCCACAACCCAGCGCCTGATCTCCAATGCATCTTTGAATTCTGAAGCACTGCACATCATTGCCTGTGAGCACCAGGCTGATGTATGTTGTCCATGCTTGGGTTGAGAAGACTGAGGGGCAGCCTCTCAACTCATATTCATAGTCTCCTCCAGGTTGAGTAGCAAATCACCAAATTCCCATTTTATTAGAAGTTATTTGCTTGATAGATAAAGCAGAGGGTGATGACAAATATCTACTTGAGAGTGAAAAGCGATTCTTTTTAAATAGGTGAATAATCCATCAGTCAATAGTTACACAAACTGGATGTAATGGGAAATTCATTTGTTAAATACATGTTGGTGGAATCGGTGCTTCCTTTTAAAAATCTATTTATTTCTTGCATCTAAAAATGTCATGTGGGACATAAATTTCATCCCCCCTATTGAGTGCCAGACTTAGTGCTTGGTCTATAAGTGGTGATCAGTCTAGTTGCTGGTAAATTATGTGATTCTAACTCTGGTTATTTTTCTATTATTGACAAAAATGCAATCTTGGAGAAGTGATTTCACTACTCTGGGTCTCTAATTCTTATCTGTAACAAGAGCATTCTTGGCCAGAATTAATACTATTTATGATTTTGAAATTCCAAATGCATAAATATATGAAATGTTTGGCTCCTGAAACAGAATCGAAATATAAATGAAAAAGGAGGTAAACTAACTCTCTTCTGGTGGCTCAAGACTCAGGGAAAAAAAAATAACCTGTGGAAGTCCATCTTCTCCCTCCAGGATGGCTCAGAATTGACCTTCCTGCTTTCAATTCTGCTCTCCACCCCTCCAACAGCCTCTCATTGCCTCAGAGTAAAACCTAAGCTCTGCACTAAGGCTCCTTCTCCTCCCAGCCTCACATGCCTAGGCAGTCCTCTCACAGCTTACTAAACTTTACATGACCTTCTTTCTGATCCTTGAACATTCCAAACGTACTTCCATCTCATGGCCTTTCCACCAAGAGCACCTTCTGAGATTCAGATCTTCAGAGAGGCCTTTATGATCCAGCCCCCAATCACTTTCCATCACTTCATCCATCCTGTGATAACTGAATAGGACTTAGGAAATATTTTCCTTCTTGTGTATTTACATTTTTATTGTTCATCTCTGTGCTCATCTCCCCTGGAGAATGTAAATTTTATAAGGGCAGGAATCTTCTCTGTAATGGCCACTCTATTCCCTGGCGCCTAGCAGAGTGTACACACATGATATGTGTTCAATATATTTCTTTGTTGAATGAACCAATGAATGAATGAATGAATATTATAAACATGATGAGAAGTCTTTTTACTCTATATAGAAACATGAGTTTGCATTAAACTAGCTATAAGTTGTACATATCACATGCTACCCATTTTTAAAGTGTTTTATGAACATATTAACATTTAACTCTTAAAATGAGCTTAAGATTCAGTACATCATCATATTCCACATTTTCTCAATGAGAAAAGAGTGGAAGAGAGACGGTACTTGATTGCTCAAAGTCAGAAATTCATGATTCAAACTTGGATTGTCTACTTTCAGTTTGTGCTCTTAGTCATGATGTTATAAATGTTAAGATGAAACTCTGAAAATGACAACACCCCTCAAAAAAATTCTGTTTCATATGTTTTCCCCATGTATGCCTAATCACTTCCATTGATGTGATTCTCATTAATTCCTAAATCAGCCCATTTCTTACACTGCAAACTCTGATAAGAAATTCTCCTTTATTTTGACTTCATTTTTTTTCCCCAAAGTTACCCCCATTCTTTAAGCCCAGCTCTGCTCCTTGGGGCCTCCAGAACTTAGTTAGCCCTTTTTTCTGTATGGTAGCCCTCCATGAGTCTCTCCAAGCCGTTTCTTTAATGTAATCATCCTGGTTCTTTTGTAGAACAAATTGTTGGCTTTGTACTATACAAGTTTTTAATCTCTAAATAAGCCTGTCTATTCTCTATTACCTCAAACTTTCATCTCGGTCTTGCATATAACGTGTCTGATATGGTCTGATCTACATAGGAGAGTGGAAAAGCACTCCACAATAAGCTTCTGAAAATCAAACAAGTGGTGACTTATGTAAGTTTCTTTTTCCAAGGCACACTTAAAAATTATGAACTGTTTATTGAAAAAAGTTTTTTGTCCATATTGTATCAGTACATTGTAATTGCACATATGATCAGATTTGTTGTCCCATATTCACACATGCATACAATGTAACAATATAATTTGGCCAATATCACTCCCCAGCACTTCCTCTCTCCACCCACCTTCCACTCTGGGTTCCCTTTCCTCTACTGATCTCCCTTTGATTTTTAGGAAATTCATCACCACCTTTTTCTTTTTCCTCTCTAGTGTTTGCACATGAGAGAAAACATACCACTTGACCTTCTGATTTTGCCTTTTCCCCTTAACGTGATGGTCTCTTTCCATGCATTTTCCTGAAAATGCCATGATTTTATTTTGCAAGACAAACATTTTGTGTAGCAATAACTGAGATGTTTATATACATTAATGAATAGACATAAAATGAAACTATTCTAAATTTCTAATTATATTGTATAATTTTAAATACCTAAAATTAATTTCTAATAATGTGAAAACAAATTTAATTTGCCTCAGTGGGCAAGATTGTCTGTTTGATAGAATCTAATGTAAGACTCAAAGCTACATTTAAAAGAAAGTAAGAAAAACAGGTGAGATTAAAAATGTACTTTAATCTAACATCAAAAATTATTTTAATATGCAAAAGCATAAAAATTAATGAGACATTTTTCTTTTTTGAAGTCAGTCTTCAAAATTCATTTTTCACTTTATACCTATGCAATGTGTTGATGTGGACTGGCCACATTTCTGCTGCTCGATAGCCATATGTGCCTAGTGGTATCATGTTGGATAGTGCACCTCTAAATGTTCTTTAGAAGAGACAATGCCCAACATCCTTTAATTCCCTGGGCTGCCCTTTATATTTTGCTGCTTATGACCACCAACATATAGAATTGACCTGACAATTGCTTTCTTCAAGAGTAGCTATATAAGAAGAGGAGTGAAATCCTCTCCTGTCAAATGTATTGTCAAGTGGTAACTGAAAAGTGAAAGGAACCAAAGTTGGCACTGGCCAATTAATAGGAGGTTGCAGAGAGCTGGAAATAAAAGCAACTTTTCTTCCATTGGAAACTAATAGAAAATTATTTCTCAACCCTGGCTAGGCTGTACGACCATTTGAAAGCTACATGTTACCTAAGCCCCACCTCTGATCTGCTAAATGAGATTCTCTGGAAATAGAGTCAGGTGATCCTTAACCACTTACCATAGTCAGCTAGAGCTGAGAGAAAGATTTCTCCAGAGTGAGTTCTGTTCTTTACTGTCCTATAGTTGGGTACTTGCAAGTGACCTTTCTTTAATCATACTTTTAAAAGCATTATAATTTGATACAATTACTTGGTGTGGCCAGAAGAAAGGGAATTAGAAATAGCACATGATCCTAAAAGTGGTAGAGTGAGAAAAGCAGTCTCAAAGAATATGGATGAGAAAAAAGTACTGACACTATTTGATTAAATATTTCCATTTTCATATAGTCAAAGACTTAAAGGGTTGGAAATTTAGATGAAAGACTGGAATAGAATTATTTTTGATAGATTGTATTTCTGAAAATAGAAATATCCAATAATGGTGTAACTATTAAACATGTATCCATTATCCATATTATGGATCATCTTGCATGTTGAAAATATTTTATTTACTTGAAAAAATTATTTAAGATACGGGAAGATCCTTAAAACATTTTACATAAAAATTTGGTTACAATATAATTTCAGATTTGAAAAACAAAAGTATGTATTTATAATATGTATAGAAAAGAAGACTGGAAGAGGATCCACCAATATATTTACTAATGTTTATTAACTTATTGTTAAATTTTTATTTGTGTGATTCTGCATTTTCAATGTTCTCTGCAATGACCAGTTTTTAATTTGAAGCTCACATTTGCTTTCAGGGTAGTTGCATCATGACTCTCCAGAAGTGAGATGAGAGGTTACAATGTAAGCGGACTTGTGCAGTGTGTTGTTTGTGCAGCTGTAAGCAGCAGCCCAGATTATGTTGTAAATCCACTTATTCTGAAAAAGTAAATTGCAAAATAAGAAACACTAAAAAGGCTTAATCTGAACAAAAAATAGTGAATTCCACGGGATAAAGAAAATCTTCTGTAACCAGAAAGCTCATTTCCAATGTAGGGTTTGTCCCTGAGTTCTCTTGGAATTATATTTTTCTTACACTTCTCTGCCAAAGGAAACTGCTGTTTTAGAGAAGATGAAGTTGTGAAAATACTTTTTTTGATTTAAGAAACCAAAACCAACCGGTTAGCTCAATAAAGGCAATACCATTTAATGCAAAAGTAACATCTAGCAGTAGAGAGGGGAAACCTAAGAAAAGCACAATAACATTAGCTAATTTACACACAGTAACTCCAGCTTTGCATCAGGTAGGTCTTCACAGATACCATATCATTGGTAATGCTATTTCCGTGGCTGCTCATAATAAAAAAAAAAAAAGGAGGGGGAGGGCATCATTCTTAATTGATCATTTTTTACCCCCACATTCAACTTATCAGCAAACCTGATGACCCTTTCTTTAAAAACTACCTTGAATTTTAGTTTAGTTTTTTTTCTAGTCTGTGAAGAATGTCATTGGGGATTGCTCTGAACCTGTGTATTGCTCTTGGTACTAAGAGCATGTTAACAATATTAATTGTGCTTATCCATGAATGTGAGTGGTCTTTCTGTCTTCTAGTGTCGTCTTCAATTTCTTTCTTCAGTGTTCTGTGATTTTCATTGTAGAGATCTTTCATCTTCTTGGTTAGATTTATTTCTAGGTATTTTACTTGATTTGTTTTTTGAGGCTATTGCGAATGAAATAGTTTTCTGGATTTCTTTTTTTCAGGAAATTTATTTTTGGCATATAGGGAAGCTATTGATTTTCACAAGTTGATTTTGTATATTTCAACATCAAGAAAAAAAAAGAAAGAAAAAAGAAAAGAAAGAAAGAAAAAAATCAATCCCTTCTCAGAGGTACATTTTTGGTCCAAGTCACTCTAATTTCTGGCCTGGATTATTGCAGTAGCCTGTCAGCGGATCCCTCTGCTTCTTCCTCACTGGCCTTCTTTCAGCCTTTTCTTAGCAGCCAGAAAGATTTGTCTAAAACTTGGGTCAAATCATGTCACCTTTCTGCTTTAGCCTCAAATGGACTCCCCTCTTTCTCATGCTAAAGGTACATTTCTTAAATGAAATATGGGATCTTATGTAGTCGGGTATCACTGGACGTCTTTCTTTTCCCTATTAATTCTATGGCTTCATCTCCTTGTTCATGGCTATTCTTTTGACACACAGGTTTTCTCCCATTCCAGGGCTTTTGCACTCACTATTCCTTCTGTCTGGGACATGCAGCAAATATCTATATCTCTCCCTCCATCGCCAGCTTCAAATCTGAGTGCAAATAACACCACTTCAATGAGGCCTCCCGACTGCCCTATTTAAAACCACAAGGTTCCTGAATGTACTATTAGAATTTCCCAGTAGTTTCAAATTATCTCCAGTCTTGATTCCCAAACCCTAAGCAAGATCTCCTTGGAAGATCTTTTGTGCTTTGTTACCTGACAGGCTTTTAATCACTGAAGTTGAGGTCACCTATTTTTCTTTCCTCTATAAATCATAATATGCTTCACCTACACTTCCTCCTTTCATCCTTCTTCCCTCCAATGAAGATCAATTCTTCTCCTCTTTATTTTAAACCAGGTTCTATATAGCTCAAATCTCTCCCCTGCCTCCCTTCGCCTGGGCAATTCTGAGTGATCTCTCTCACAGATATTTTCTAGTAGTTTTCATTCTGGCTCCTAACCTACACATAACTGATATCTCTCAGCTAAAGAAACCAAAACATCCCAATCAATTTTGATCTGGATATTCTTCTCTCATCACTCCTTGTCAAAATCTTAAAACATAGTCTGTTCTTTTGTTTTACATCATTAAGCTGACGTACAAGAGCTTTGGGCTCCATCCTAACCCAACTGCACCAGCATCTCCAGGTAACACTTTGTAGCACATGCCTTAAAACATCATCACCAACCTTCAGGTACCTCAAATGCACAGCAGAACAGAGACCTGTCCGGAACCACTGACTCAACTCCTAGCAGTCTGTCTGCTCCCTCTTTTTTTTCTTTTTTTTAGAAATTCCCACTCTGATCTTGTCAGTGATTCAATTTCTAATCACTAACACCAATGGCTTTTTCTTAGCTTTATACTTTCTGACACCTTCATCAGCTTATGATGATGTTAGTTACATCCTTCTAAGACCAATGTCACTTACTTCTGAGAGTATACTACACTAGTTCTCTACCTTACTTCATTCTTTGTTAAAACCCCATCTTCTTTCTGTCTCCTGAAGACAAACCATCCTCTAAGAATCTCACCCAACCCTTATCTCCTCTCTAAGTTCTTTACAAGAAATACCAGCTGCTTTGGCAATTTCAACAATGATTTCTTTAAAGATGGCTCCTCCACACTGACATCTTTCTCCTTTCAAGATGTAAACCCAAATTTGTACCATTTTTCCACTGGAACCTCTAAAATACTCTGTCTAAAATCAAACTCATTGGTCCCAATGCCATAGTTTGAGATCTCCCAGTCACTGTCAGATTACTTTATCAAAATCATCTCCAAATATCAGAGACTAAAGCCTAAATTTTTTCCTTCTATTATTCTTAATATCTATCCGTTTTTTTCTATTACTATGAAAATGCTCATTATTATAGCTCTCAGGGACTAATACCTCCAAATATTCTTCTTATTACCAATTTCTGTTCTATTCCTTTTGTCTTTGCACTTTGTGATATCAACTTCTGAATCAAAATCTTGTCTGTGTCCTGCCTTTATTTAAAAATTCAACCAATAATCTATCTATAATTAGCCATTCCAATTAAATAGGCATTTGTCTTGCTGTGGTTACAAAAGTGTCCCCTATTTATAAAGGTTTGTTTGTTAGCCTGTGGCACTACTGAAAGGAACCCTTACGTGGTATGGTCTAGTGGGGATGTGTCCTTACAGGGATGATTAGCACCCCACCCCCTTTTCTCTTTCCCCTTCCTAGCTGGCATGAAGTGAGCACCTTCCTCTGCCACATGCTTCTGCCATGGTGTACCACCTTGCCACAGGCCCCAAAGCAACTGGACTATGAACTAAAACCTCTGAAACCATGAGCCAAATCAAACATTTCCGCCTCATAATTTATCTCAAGTATTTGTTACAGTAGTGGAAAGTTGACAGATACATATCTTTTTTTTTAAAAAAAAATGCTATTTTAAGATAAAATCAGGTAACCAAACTGTACTTTTCATATTGCAGATTAATGTTCTGTGCCTCTACCTAAATAAATGCTGCAAAGAAGTCTTACAGCAATGGAAGTAGAGGGAAGGCCAAATTCATATTTACCTAGCTCATAACAATTTCCATAGAACTTTCAATACATTCCCACATTTAAGTTGCAATATCCTGTATTGCTAATCCCCATTTTAAGATGGGATAAATGAGCCGCTGAGGAATTAAATGGCTCCCAGACTGCACCCTACTGGTTAGTAGCCATGCCAAATGCAAGTTCTAGAGATTTGCTTCCAAAGTTTATGTTTATTTCTCTGGATATAATGGGGACCTGGCTATGGCATCTGTGGTCCTTCTGCAGCTGGGGTTTGGCCCAGCTGATTGAGCTGGCTGGGTGGGGAAAACCTTCTCCCTTCTGTAGTCCTGTGCACATAGAAAAATCTATGTGCCAGTTTCTGCTAGGATATAAAAAAAAACACAGAACAGAACAGGTTGTGATGGGTGCGCCAGTCAGGGACCTTCATGAACTACAGCACTGCCTGATAGTCTGGGTGGGCACGAGCAGGAGTCAGAGGGCAAAAACTGAGAATAAAAGTATGTGGGAGAAGACATCTAGGCTCTAAAGATGAGTGGTGATTTAGCACAGAACTAGAGCTCTAGACTAGATTGCAGTTCTCAGATTGCATTAGGTTATTTATTTATCCATAATATGCAAACGTGAAAATGATAACCACAATCTCTGGAGCACATCCCTTCCCCTACCATTGGTTTTCACAATTTTCAGTAGTGAATTGTGTGCAGAGACATCCTCCGGTCGCTGGAAACTAAAAACAGAGTTTTTAGGAGTGTGTGAGAATGAAGAAAAGAGGACCAGCCATACTAGTGTGGGCCATTTCAGCCTCTGCCACGTGACCAAAGAGCAATCAACATCAATAGCTGTGTCCTCAAATCAGAAGGATAATGATAGAGAATAGAGCAAACAGAGGTACCTGCAAAAGACGAGCCTGAGAATGTTTGGAGGAGGAGGGGGTGAAGGCTGAATAAGGAAGACAAAATAAGACAGTGGAAAGGTATTGTGTGCTGACTGTGTTTCACTGGCTCTCCTCCACCAAAGAGAATGGCTGGTACAGTATCCTGAAAGAGTCCATCCAATTTAAACCCCAGGTCAGAGGACTGGAAGCAAAGCTCTAGCAGCTTGGGTCTAGCTTCGAGGTGTTCTATTTAACAGCAAGCCCAGTCACTTCCCAGTTTATACCTATAGACGAAAATAGGTTTCATATTATATGCATTTAGCTGAGAGTGTATTTCCCAGTAATTTCTTCTCGTACCCTGATGATTGATATTTATTTCCTTTGCACTACTACAAAGCAAAACACATTCCAACTCTCTTTTAAGGATCATTGATAACAAGTTATATTAATTTTTGATAGAAACAATGAAGGAGATAATATTTATTGACACAATTAGTTTTCATTTCATTATGTGCCTTCTTTCAACATAGTTTGAACTCTTTGGCTTTCTCCTCTCCCAAGCTAACGTTTTTATTTTGAAACCCAAATTCCTTTAATTTCTGAATTTACCTGGAGTATTCTTTTGGAAGCAAGCTCCTGACTTCTTGGACTTGATGTGGTCCTAGTCTGGCACATATTAAAAAATTAGCTCAATAAATATTTTTTTTGAATAAATAACGAATAATGAACAAAGAAGATTCTTTGAAATTAGAACAAATGGGCTTCTGTTGTCTTCCCACAAGTAGGAATTGGGGGAGCAGCATGAGGAGGCAAAGGGGAGCCTCCTCAAGCAAGCCTTCCATGCCACCCTGTTGTTGGTATCTGCTTCACCTGCCATCTATAGAATCTTCTGGGGCAGAGACCAGGCCTTGGGGATGGGCTGGTACTGCTAACTTGCCACATGTGGTGGAAGGAGGCATTCTCATCCCTATTAGGCTCCTTGGTGGGATTCAGAAAAATCAGTGAATGAATGAATGGTGCAACTGCACTCAACAGAAGGGCTACAGGGGACCCTTTGTCTGCAGGCTCTCAGGGTCAGGCACTGTTAGAATGAATGATGTGGGAATGGAACTAACAGGTGCTGAGTACCTGAGACATGACAGGAAGCATGCCTATGTGCTACTGTATTTAAGGGTCATACTCTGTCTTTTAAAGTTGAAATCCATTATTCCCATTTCAAGCACAAGAAAACTGAATGTCAGACAGATTAAGTAAATTACCTGAAACTACTAGAAACTACTAGACAGGATATGTAAATACCAGTCCTTGATCCAAGTTCTTAAACTCCTACAGACTTTCCACAATATCACGCTGACCTTTAAGAAGGCTCCCAGTTCTTGGGAGAAACCCTGGAATTCTTGGATAATAATATTAGAATTATAAGTGTTGTGAATAGAATTCGCACAGAATTTTTGGAAAAAGACATTGAAGAGGAAACCTGTAAGTAATGATTTTGCTGAATCTAAGGAGCAATATGTTTTATCAGTTGTGAAAAATTGCTGACATTGCCTTTCTTAAATATTGCCTCTGTCTCACTTTCTCTTTTTCTGTGATCCTGAGAACTTAAGACAGGCTTTATCTTCCATTTCTCTTCCTTTCTCTTTTGTATTTCCTGGCTCTTTGCCTTCCTATGATGGCATTGTGGATAATGACTTGAAATATTGTCTTCAGTGGTTCTGTTTCAATTGTGTCTAGTTTTCAATTTAATATGACCATTGACAATTTCAATCAACGTATTTTTATTTCTGAAACATTTTTTGTTTGTTTTCAAAATGTTGTTTTTATTTTCTCTTGTTTCTCACTCACCTACTATTTAGTACTTTTATTTCTTGAAATACAGTACATATATTAATTGCATATTTTGGCTTTATAAATCTAATATCTGTAGTCTTCATAAATCTAGATTTTCTAGTTCCTTTTTTCCTTTTATTTGGGGGGGGGGAGTGGTGTGGGGGATTGAACTCAGGGGCACTTAGCCACTGAGCCACATCCCCAGGCCTATTTTGTATGTTATTTAGAGACAGGGTCTCACTGAGTTTCTTAGTCCCTCACTTTTGGTGAGGCCTGCCTCACCTTCCTGAGCCACTGGGATTACAGGCATGTGCCACTGTGCCCGGCCCTTGTTTCCTTTAATGTCTTTGTTAGGTTTTATAGTTATTTTACATTCCTTAGAACTTTGTATAAATTCTTCAAAGTCTGGATTGAAATTTCATTTAGACTTGCAAAGAAGATTACATTTGCTTCTAGTAAGTATCAGAGTGTTCTACCAAAAATTTAAATCAACATTGGGATTGAAGCCCCCCCCCCCAATAAGTATTATTAAATTTGGCTGCAAATTCATAAGAGGACTACTTTATAATTATAATTATTAATTCTCAAGATATCTTTGTTCCTTGCAATGTCAAGGTAGAGGCATTATTCATCTTCCTCAGCTTTATGTCCAGGGTGGTCTCTCATTAGAAATTCCATTTAGGGAAAGTCTTAAAATTACCATCCTATTTCCTGTATACCCCACAGCCATAAAAAATGGCAGCTCATGTGGGCAGGCAGATGGCTAGGGATAAAGCAATGTAGATGCTCCCACCTCTTCATCCTGGCTTAGATGTGTTTGTAGGTTTATTAGAGGGAAAGCTTATTTTCCTACACTACATTGTGTATAAATATTGAAAGTTCCTCTCAATTTAAACATTCATAAAAATTATAACTAGACATTTTCCTGAATTACCTCATTTCTAAAACCACAAGACAGAACTTAGGGAAAGAATTAGTCACAGGTTAAACAGATTCAGTTTAAGAAAATGAAGACATGTTGGAGGACAGAATGGTTATTCACAGGGGCAATTTTCCTTTTTACTATGTACATCATGCTTGGTTTTTATTACAAGAATTATTTTATCCTTTAAAACTGTCTTTTAAAGCATAATAGCATGATCTGTCCCATTTCTCTTAATTCTATTTCACATTTTTCCCTCTCAGAAATCTTTACATTTTCATTCAACAATTTTTCTTTGTAAATTTTAATTTATTGTTTTGCAGTACTGAGGATTAAACCCAGGACCTCATGTGTGCCAGGCAACTGCTCTCCCATCGAGCTACATCCCCAGTCCAACAATATATTTTTAAGATATTTTTTTCAGGTGCTTTCATAGATTGATGGTGGGATACAACTTGGTACATTCACTACAGAGAGTAGTTTGAAAATATTTATAAAGTAACAAATGCATTTACCCTTTGAAACTGCAATATTTAACACTATCCTATCCTATCTCATTTCCAGAAATCTGTTCTACAGATTTTCCTGCACATCTATGAAATGATATATTTATGATTTTTTTCATTAAGGCATTCATTTTTTTTGGTATCAAGGACTGAACCACCATTATATGATAAAGGTGGAAATCGGCAATATATTTTCTTCATTATTTATTTATTTGCAAGCACATACCTTGTATATTTTATTTGTTAAGAACTCTTCTATATAATTTTGTGGATATTAACACAATTAGTCCTTAATAAAACTTTTTGATGTGTATATTGTTACTCTTATTTTTGCAGATGAAGTAATTGAAGCACAGAGAGGTTAAGTAACATGCCCAAGATCATACAGCTAGGAAGTATATGGATACACAAAGAAACTATAAAAATGGTAAACTAGGGGAAGCAGGTTGGGTGCAAAGGTAGAAGACAGGGTAGGGGGTATGAGCAAGGAGCCTCAATATATATGTTTTAAAAACTCTGGATTAATTACATACTCTTTTTTTCTCTCTCTCTCTTTTTTTTTTTGTACTGGTGATTGAATCCAGGGTTGCTTTACCACTGAGATACATCTCCATCCCTTTTTATATTTTGTTTTGAGACTGAGTATTGCTAAGTTGCTTAGGGTCTTACTAAGTTGCTAATGGTGGCTTTGAACTTGCAATGCTCCTGCCTCAACATGTTGAGTTGCTGGGAATACAGATGAGAGCCCCCATACCAGACATGAATCACATAAACATATTTTATAATGTCTATTTTTTTAGTTTTTTTTCAGTAAAAAGTACATGGTTTGCCATATTACTGGGATAGAAAGGCACAAAGAGTTGATTGTAAATTCTGTTTATTCCAGCCTTCCCTATCTGTCACACTGACTCAAAGACAAAGAAAAAGAAGTTGAAGAAAAAGCAAATCTAAACAAAACAAAGCCCTTTCCGTTCAAGTAAAATAGTCTTTCTCATCTTAAATTTGAATTTGGGAGATAACTTAGTAGTGAATCAAGAAGGAAAATGACTTAATTTTTCTTTGGAAACTTGGTGTTTGAAGGGTTGAGGTGGGTAGGTGATTTGGTGAGTTGTCTACACAACTTAAATTTCTGTGATTAAGCTTGAATGTAGTCATTCAGTTCTGTCTATGCAGAATTCTTAGTAGAATTTCATCCCATTGCCAGGGTCTCCTGCCAGCCTTCATTCCATCATCCGGCTGTAGTGGTTTCGGAGGCCTTCATCAATAACTGCCCTTTGTGCTGGGCTGATTTGCTCAGGGCTGCCTAATCTGGGCAGGAGCTAATGAAGCGCCATGAGGGCGAGAACTCTCCGGGTTCTCACTAAGGTTGCCCAGTGCGCAGAATCAGCCTCTATTCCGCCCAAGTTCAGTAAATATTTGTGGAAGTTATTAATAGAAAGTCCCAGTTTACATTCAAAGTGGGCATTTTTTTTTTTTTACATTTTCTGTTTCCTTTATTGGTTTTCATCCAAATACCAATCATGAACTATTGTGTACTCATTTTCATGGCATTTTAGAATTAGTCTATTAATATGTTGCATTTTGAGGGGTGTTAAATAGAGAAAGTAGAAACATCTAGATGGAATCTAATGCAAAAGACACCTATAACTTGAAGCATATAAATATGTTGTTAGCTCCTATGTTTGCTTAAAATATTCTGATGTGGTTCTTAATTGATTGCTCAACATGTGAAGTATATTCATGAATACCACTCTATAGGATTTGTTTTAAAATTTAACTTGACCTTTCTAACCTCACAGAAAATTAATTAACTTTAGTTCAACGTTTGTTTTTATATTTCTGTATAATCACGAGTGGGGCAGAGAGTGTAGGTCAGAATTTTGTTTTTGTGTTTAATTGCAGAAGACTCCATTAGCAAAGGCATTTCAGAAATAAAAACAACATCAGCCACCATTATCTTCTTTGAGGTGGACATTATTTATTATGCTTCTTTTATCCATTGAGGAGCCAGGGATCAGGGGGGGTTGAATAAATTGTCCAAGGTCACACAGCTAGACAAGCTTGGATTCAAACCCAGTTTTATCTGACTCCAAGGACTTTGCTGTTAATTATGACAAGATTACTTCCCTTTCATTATTTAACTCTTTTTTTAACCCTATTTATTTGTTTAATTTTTGCATCTTTGTCTTTTGCTGTAAACTACTCCAAATTATATTATAAAGCACATCAGATATAATGCATGCATACATGCATACATACATATATTCACTATAAATAAATGCCCCCAGCATTCTATGATTTTATTTGAATATTAATTGAATGATTAATTAATAATTATTTGCAGGTTCATAATTATTCATTGTACTGCACAGCATTTATTGCTGTAGCAAAACACCAACTTTTTAAAAATAGTGCCAAATAGATAACATCTTAAAACTGTTTTGCCTATATCCCTATAGTTTTCTTTTTATTTAGCTTTTTTTTAAAAAAAAAATTGAGGAGGCAAACAGTGGAAAAATACAGATAAATTTCTGTAGTAACAACATTTCTTTTCACTATTTTAAGATTATCCTAGAGTGCTTCTTGAGAATAAGAGTATTGTGTATTTCATCAGTTAACGAAAATCTTTTTATTATTTCTATGTCTGTGCTGCTTAAACTCATCAAATGACATTTGAAACTTCAAATGGCAGGCAACTAGTCAGCAAGGAAGCTCTTTGAAAATGTTTCATTTTGAACTAATGAATAAAATGCTTACTTTTGAAGCAGAATGAATAAAGTTAAATGTCATTCTTGTTTTTAAGAAAACAAACACCTGCTTGAAATTTTTTATTCAACTGGAATTGAGGGTTTCATGAGGAGAAAACAAATTAGCCTTTTCAAGTTTCAGGAGATGCTAAGGGATTTTTTTTCGAGCAGGCAAAAGTGAGTAGAAGAAAAATAGAACATTTAAGATCTAGAAAACCCCATGCAGAAAAATCTTTTCTTGGCTTTTGGATGCTTAATACATTAATGCTTTGGTTGCCTCTGTTAACTACACTGTAAAAGAATGCATAGTCGTTTTTTCTTCAGGTTCACAAGCAGAAATAGATTTTTGTGCCAGGAAGCATTGAGAAAGAGGCAGCAATGAAGGAGGCAGCCCCATATTCTAGGAAACATTAAATTGGGGGGGAATAAAGGTCTGCATGCTATTTTTAGCTTGTCTCTTAACTGGTTCTATAACTTTATGTCACTTAACCACATGGGGCTCAGTTTCCTTATTTGCAAAATGGGTCTTATGTATATTACCAAATGTTTTTTGGGAATCAGTTCAAATAGTAAACTGCATGTGTGGAGGTTCAATGTCAAAAGAAGAGAACTTTTCCTTATGTGGGTCATGGGAATGGTTAAAGCATTTTAGGAAAGGTTAAAAATTCTTCCTTTTTTTTTCAAGATAAAAGCTTTTCGAAAGGCAAGTATTAAACTGCTGTCTTTATCACTGTCTTCACCAGGTGACCTTGAACTCGTCAGCTGATGTTTCCCCTTTATAGTTTCTATATCTTCAGAATTTTCTTTTCTTTTTCATGCCATGGGAACAATTTAATAAATGACTCCAGCTACACAATCCATTTTTGGAACCTTGAAGTTACCAACTTGGTCTTATTACTGCAGGACAGTCAGAGTGAGCAATTGGTTTGGAATAATATAGCCAATTATTGAGTTTGTTCCAGAAAATGAGGGAAAGGGAGATTTCAAGTTGTTTAAAACCTTAATTGACCAAATGGTACTTGAATGTCTTAAAAAGAGGTGAAGGATTTTTTTTCAGTTGATGTATTTCCAAGTACTTAGATAAATTCAAACAACTAGTTTGCTAAAACAGAGATCTGTTCCTAAATCCTATAGGGAAAGAATTAACATTATTTTACTAGTGTCTTCTTTTTTTTTTCTACCTCCCTTTCCCCTCCTCTTCCCACTCAATTTTTTAAGGTGGTATTTTAGCCCTTTTTTGGCACAGTAAGTGTAGTAACTGATTCCTTCCTTTTTTTAAGCCTAAAAGCAAGGTTTTATTTTTGCTATCAGAAGCAGAATAAACCATCACCTGAAAAGGACCTGGTCATTTTCTAGTAGAAGTAACTTAGTGAAAGAATTCAATACTTTGTATAAGCAGAAAAATTTGTTATGAGACTTTGTTTTGCATACTGGGGATTAAATTCAGGGGTGCTTTACACTGAGCCACATCCCCAATCCTTATTTTGAGACAGGGTCTGGCAAAGTTGTTGAGTGTTTCACCAAGTGACTGAGACTGGCCTCGAACTGAACTTGAAATCCTCCTGAGTCCTGGGATTACAGATTTGTGCCACTGTGTCTGGCTGAGAATAATTGTTGAGTGAGTGATGTAAAGATTGTCCTAAAACCATGGATTACTATTTCTTATGCTTGTAATTTGTAGACAATCAACAACAGCAAAAGCAACCCCCCCGGGGTTGGGGTTGGGTCTTAGTGGTAGAGACACAAAATAAATAAATAAATAAATAAATAAATAAATAAATAAATAAATAAATAAATATTGTGTTCATCTATAACTAAAAATTTATTTTAAAAAAAGCAATTCCCCCAAAGTTCTATATCATTATCAAGTAATTTATTCTTAGATTAAACTTTTTATAAACTAGCAATGATAAAATACATTTATTTTGTGTACTACTGACCTATGAATTCCAAATACCACATTATTACTAGGTTTCTTTTATTAGCAAATTTCTACCTTCTTCTGAATTTGGATAGTTCCTGGATATGATTGTTGCCTTATACCTTGAAACACTCTGAAGCATTCAGATCTCTTATTTGTGAATATGTTTACCATAAAATGACAGAGGTCTCCTCTGAAATCTTTGCAAATACCAAAACCATTTCTTAATGTTCTTATACTGAGAGATAAAAAAAATGGAAGGTTTTGATTTTATGAGGCAAGCCAAAACCTCCTGAGATTATATTTTACTAGAAATAGGAGGAGAGAGATCGAAAGTTATCCCCAGATGTTTTCATTCTGTCATTCTAGGCACAGGCCTGGAATCCCAGAGACATGTAACATATTCTCATTAGCCAGGCACTCCCTTGCTTTGCCATTGTGAGTAACTTAGAGAGGGTGGCGGGGAAGAGATCTGGAGTTTTTATCCAATGGGCAATGTAAATTCTTTTGTAGCACAAAGATTTGTTTCTTCATCTCCTTTCTCTGTGTATTTTAATAAAGTGAATAGAACAATATGTCACTTTTTGTAAGATCTCACACACACACACACACACACACACACCCCTGTATTTGCTCTGGGGAAGACTGTAGTTTTCATGTAAAATAACTGCATGTTTCACCTTGTTCTCCAGGGCTCCAAATTGCCAATCTTGTGATGCTCTGTCACAACTTATGCGTGACTGACTGGTTACAGAGCCTGCTGATCTATATGGAGAGGTGAGAATTTGTCACTGTGCATAAGCAGAAAGATCAGTCAGATACAGTGATAGATCTGTTCTTTGCCTGGATTCGTCTGCTGCTATATTAGGGTAGCTCGGCAGCTGCCAAATCCAATTGTGAGCCTGGTTTTATGGTTAAAAAACAGAAAAAGAAGAAATGATGTCCCGACATAGCCACTTTGGGGTACAGTTGCTGCAGAGTAAACACATTATTGTAATCATTATGTCAAAATATTCCCTAGTTCTGTACCCAACATCAGGGCTATGACAACTACTTTAGCATCTTTTCTCAGGCAGAGACAGTTTATATTTCATGGTTTTGGGGTGCAAGTTAGCATCTGGGATGGAAGTGAATGGACAGATTCACACAGAACTCAGTGTTGGTTTTCCAGGTCTGCTAATTAGAATTAGCATCTGTAATTAAAAATGAAGCCATCACTCCAATGCCAAGGGCAAAATATGGTCAAATGACCCTTAAACAAGCTGCAATAGTGTTCTATGAAAATATTACAGATTTTGCAAAACTCATTAATGATGCTAAAGACAATGTGCTCATTAGATTGGAGGGTATAAAATGCTCACAGTGGCTTATCTGCTTTTGTGTTCATTCGCTCAGCTGTGTTCATTACTATTCATGTGGATTAAAGAGGGAAAAAAGAAATAAGATCAAAGAAATAATATCAGGCCATTATCAATCATATTTAACTAGTGCCCTTTAACAACCAACCTCCATTCAGTATTCCATATCTGAGAGAAACTTGTTTCTCAGAATTCTTTTAGCTCCCTACGGGAGTGCTAAAAGACATTTTGTTTATTCTTTATCCCTGCATGAACCTGGCCATTTTAACCATTGAAGGAAAACAGCAAACACAGGAAAGGGATACTTATGAAATAGGGGGAACTTCATCAGGAAAGTCACATTTGGATTCAGTCCGTCGCCAAACACCCAGTAGAGATATGAATAATCTTGTCAACAGAGCTGCTCCCTGGGCAGCACAGTGGCCAGCCACTATATGGATGGATTATTTTTTCTCCGCACTAGTGATAGTTCAGTGCCTCTTTTTAATGGGTCCTTTACCAACCTCAATGGGCAATTCTTTTTTCAAGAATGTTGCCAATTTTTAACTTTTTAGTATGAGAACAAAATCAGTTTTTTTTGAAAGTCTGAAATTCCAGCAGCCATGCATACATAAAAAAGAATTAAAAATATTTCTCTAGGTTCCTCCTAATTAAAGAATCATAACTAGTATAGCTCATAGATATAGAAACAAAGCCAAACTTGTGAAAATTGGTGCCAGTGTCTCTCTGGACTGATGTTCAGCCCTGCGATCGATTTAAATAAGCTTGACAGGCCCGTCCATATTAAATTGAGTTTTAAAAAAAAATGTAGAATGGAGTGGATTTTTAAAAAGACAACAAAATAGGAATTAGAATTTTTTAACCTTGGAGAACTGTATTGTGGTTAAAAACGTGCATGTCAAAGTACTTTGCTTCTATCTTACTGTCATTAGCACTACTCCAGGTTGGGGATGCTACTGTCACTGCCACTGTTAGTAATTTTTCAGGACATTTTACAGAACATTTCAAACAATGCAGATCTCATCACGTTCTCAGAGTGGGAGCAACTGAATGAGGACTCTGCAGAACTAAAAAGTCTGCAAAATTTTGCATACATACGAGGAAAGCCACAGGAACAACATTTTGACATTGACTGGATCCTATCAGAGGAAAGCATCTATCATTTTACCTCATGGGGAAGAGGCATTTGTGAGATAGTTCTATAAAATGGATTAGAAAATCTTTGAAGAGTATTTGCATGGAGCAGAGTTAGCCCTCAAATGCCTAGAGCCCGGCAGGAAGTGTAGTGTGCTGAGTAAGTTCAGTAAGCAACCAGGCTATCACAAGACTGTGCATGTCCATCCAAAAATGGAAGCCAGTTCGTAGGTTCAGTTATTGTGCGGACTGTAAAAAATGAGGACCGAAGGTGCTGACTTTAAAAAGGAAAGGAATTGGGACTGGGGGTTGTGGCTCAGTGGTAGAGTGCTTGCCTTGCACTTGTGAGACATTGAGTTCAGTTCTCAGCACCATATAAAAATAAATAAAGGTATTATGTCCATCTACAATTAAAAAATATTTTTTATAAAAGGAATTGGAAATATGGATTTTTGCAAAGTTTTCTAGTTTTAAGATGAAGGCAATTATTCAAAATGAGCCCAAGAAAAACTAAACACATACACATACACACACATATGCACACACACATATATACACACGCACACACTTGTATCTATATAGGGTTCAATGATACTGGCTGTCATTTTTAATTTGTGGAGTATCTTATCACACCATCCATTTTCATAAGAGTTTCCTCAACATAAAGCTCAGTATTGATGCTTTGAGGGATGCATTGGATATGAAGGATATGTGGAAGATAAAGATTTTTATTTCCAAAGAGTGTGATGTGTAGTTGAACCAATTAAAGAAAGTAGCTCTCCACTGGTATTGCAAAGCTACAGTACAACATTACATTCTTCCTTCAAGAATGTAATTTGAGAATGTAGGTCCCTCTTAAGAGTAGGACTTTTGGAAGAATAAAGGACAGAAAGAATGAATGAGGCTGGAAAGCAAAATTAAAAACCAATTTTAGACTGGCACTTTGGGGCTGATAATATCAGACCTGATCACTGAGAAAAAAGAACAGAGGTGTGGAGAATCTGCTAGATTTAAATGGTCTTCACATACACCTCTCTAGTAGTGTGCTGTTGAAATAGGATTGCACTTACATTTGGTCATTTCCCTTTTGTATTGAATAACATAGGAAAGAATTACAGAAATATTACTCAGGTTTTGAATCTTAGAAATGGATAATAACTTTAGAAGCCATGGATAGCTGATCAAGGATAGGTAAACTTGAAACAAAATTCCTGATTGCAAACAGTTCTGTAGAATTACATGTTCTTTTATTTTTATTCACAGTGACAATGTGTCAACTTAGATGAAAAGAAACACTGAAAGTTTTCATAGGCTTCAAACATCACAAGGCATTAATTCTGGTGAAAAATTTTCATGACATAACTTTAAATGGCAATAATTTTGAGGCTGTGAATTTCAAGACTAGGAATTCTTCACCCTTCCCATATAAACTGCACCCCATCTGCAAGAAGATTTACCAATCTTTATAAAAAAATAATTCTCATGTAAGGTTAGCAGGTTTACACTCAAAATTTACAGTAAAAGGATAGAGAAAAGCTATTTTGACTTCATTGGTATTTACATTTCTTTCAAAAGAAGACAACATAAAAATATCGAAATTATTTTTTCTTTTATATATTAAGGAAACCAAAATAATGATAAAACTTGATTGTCACTCTATTTATAAAGAAAGCAATTATGTGGTACATGCGCGTGCACACACACACACACATACACATGCATATGTGTAGATATCTGGAACTCAGATGTCTGAACCTAGACATCTGAGCCCTATAGACTGATCTCATAATAGAATTGTATTTCACAAGGGGATAAAATGGCATAAGCCACCCACCAGCTTGGTATTTCTGAGATGGGTGGGATTGTCAACTCACTTGAGAGGGGAAATTTGGCCTTCCCAGGGCTTGCAGATCTTTACCTTATGCTTGGACATAACTCATGAGAAATTCAGAGCTTAGGACTGCTCTTATTATGGGACGCATGGGCCTAATCTGAAGGTAGATTCTTGTATCCATTGTAGGTAGGCAGTTTTGTAGTTATGGCTGCATCTTCAAAAACAGAAAGCTTGATTTAGTGTTTCCCTCGGGGGCCGTCATCGTCACCTTGGTACAACAATCAGTGAAACCCCAATGTTTATGTTGCCAGCTCTTATCTTAAAGGTGTATTCTCACTCATGACCACTAAAACTGTTTTTCTTTTTTGTTGTTATTTTGGTTTTGGTACTGGGGATTGAACCCAGGGTTACTCCACCACTGAGCCATATCCCCTGCCCTTTTTGTATTTTATTTAGAGACAGGGTCTCTCGATGAGTTGCTTAGGGCTAGCCTCAAACTTGAGATCCTCCTGTCTCAGTCCCCAAAGCCACTGGAATTACAGGGTTGGATCACAACACCCAGTTGAAAACTTCATCAAAGAAGGCTGCCTCCATAATGCGGTGTTCCCATACATTCAAGATTTCTTCATGAGACCAATAGTGTTGATCATTATCTGAAAGTCCATGCTTCCCAATTCTCTAATAGCATGTGGAATTTTTCTTAAGTATGAAATAGTTGCTCCTCACAATACTTCTTCCTTCATTCCTTAACCATCTCCATGGATAGAAAATGTGGCATTCACCTTTGAACTGGTCACATAAAGAGAGGCCAATCAATCAATATTTTGTTAAGAGAGTCTTTATGAATTTGATTCCTCAGGTATTGAATCCCAGCTCCAACACTTACTAGTACATAACCTTAGGAATGTAATTTTAAACTTCTACAGGCTCTTATTCCCTCATCTAAAACTGGCATCACTGATAGCCTCTGCTCCCTGGGATTGTTGTGAGGATCAAATAAGATAATCTGAAACTTTGGGATAGAGTCGGCACGTAACAAACGTGAGTCACTCATTTCACCAATTCGACAAAACTTAAAGGACACAGAAATAGCAGGAAGTAACTTTTTATTAAATGCTAGCTTGATATTACAAAGTAAGTAATAAAGAAAGAAATAAGAAAATAAGTTTAGTAACATTACAAAAGAAGATGTTACATTCAGAGGAAATAATTTTTAGGTTGGCCCCCAAATGGTATTGGAAACCCAATTATACTCAGAGTGTAAAAAGTACTCTAGATACCCACAGCCTGTCTCTGTCTTTCTCTCATTTGTTCATAGTTTACAAGTACAAAGGGTAACAAGACTTTAGCCTGGCACACTAAATCCTGGATTCAAACATCCAGGCTGCTGCTTTCCCGCCGCTGCCAGACGGACGGCTGTGCGAGCAGAGATTAGGAGACACTTGAGACGTTGGTGCCCGAGGCTTGCAGTACTAACCATAATAAACATTTTTTTCTTTTTTCAGTAAACCAAATATGAAGGGAGCAGCTGCCCTAGGAAAGTGGTATTTTCACAGTTACTTCTAGTAATAAGTGCACTTTAAAAAGTGTTTCAACACTTGGGCTCTAAGAATCCCCTACTCCCGTTACATAGATTACAGTTTAACTCAAATTGGGTGATTACTGTTCCTCTTCCTTCCAGGCTTCTCTGGTCCTTGACACAAAAGAAAAATGATCTCCTCAGGTTTTATGTTACTGACGTTTAGGGAAAAGGGGGTAACAACTTTAGGGGTTCTTTTAAAATCACATAGATAGTTTTAAAATAAATGAGAGAAAACCATATGCATAAGATACAGGATCCAAGCACTGGCCCATGTGTGAATGAACTAGAACTCATGCCATGGAAATCTCAGACAGAAAGTGAACTGCTGTGGGTTCTGTAATACCACGGGTTTGAGGTAAGTTGTACTGAGCACATGAATTCTAAAATTTAATTCTTCTTATATAGACTGAAAAATAGCAATTCCCAATAACTTCTAATCATGCTGGTACTCTCTAGCCTCTTTCTTGCTCTGTCTTTGTAGAACTTACCACCTACACTAATACCATTAATTTTACTTAAGATATTATTATTATCAGTCTCTCATTTCTGAAATGTAGGTTTCATTTGGGTAGGGATTTTTTTTCCTTTTTTTTATCTCTTTGTCACTGCTACATTTCTAGATTTTGGAACACTGTGTGGCACATAATAGGTGCTCAGTAAATACTAAAAGAAAGAATGGCTCTTATAATTGTCATATTGTTTTCTGTAGTACAGGATGGTAATTAAAGCTTTTCACATTCTATCTAAAGAAAAGTCTGAGAATTTTTTTTTAATTTGAATGATAATCATAGTGCTTTCATGATAAAAGATGTACTACTAGTAGCAGATAAAGGTCAACAGCTCATGCTTATGGTTTCTAGATCCAAATTATCCTGAGCTTTATGCCTAATTTTAATTAATTAAGGTGTCTTGCCAAATTATCTCTGGTGAATAGCTGTACGTGTACGTGAATATTGTCACTGGACAGAATTCAGATCTTTAATTCCAACCTTCCATTCAGAAAGGTTCATATTTTCAAGCCACCCTGAAAAGCAACTATTCCAAAATTCCTTACATGCCCATTGATACAGCCAACACAGCTCTCTTTGTTGTTATCCTTTATTGCTTTTTTGGTTTGTTTCAAAGCAAAAACAGGCACATTTGCCTACTTTTTCTTTTGATCAGCCATGATGATCTTTCATCTTTGCCTTAGAGATTCTTTTACATTATTGCAGATGTGTGTGCATTTGAAATTCATTACAATTACATAATTAAAAAAAAAAAAAAAACAGAAATCACGGCAGCAAGACCACACATCACAGCTCACTGCCTAACCAACAAAGTACACCTTCCCCAAATTTCTGGCACAAACTACTTTTTGGCAGTTGACAGCAAGTTTGCATTGGATGTCTCACATATACACCCTCAGTAGTTTGAAATAGTCCCAGGGAATTCTGAGAGGTTGGGGTCATAATGTGAACTCAATTTCTTGACCTCTATTTAACCTACAAATAACTCAGAAAATAATGTCATAAAAATTACCATAGAGAATAACTTGGGTCAGATAAAATCATGGCATTTGCAGATAAATGGACAGCATTGGAGAAGATAATGCTAAGTGAAGTTAGCCAATCCCCCCCCCAAAAAAAAGAAAAACAAAAACAAATGCCAAATTTTTTATCTGATATAAGGAAGTTGACTCATGGGGTAGGGAGGGAAAGCTTGATGAATTCTAGATAGGGCATAGGGGTGGGAGGGAAAGGGAGCAGGCAGGGGATTAGCAAGGATGATGGAATGTGATACACGTCATCATCCAAAGTACATGTACGAAGACACAAATTGGTGTCAACATACTTTATGTACAACCAGAGAGATGAAAAATTGTGCTGTATATGTGTAATATGAATTGTCATGCATTCCGCTGTCATTTATTTTTTTAAAAAAATCAATTAAAAAAAAGAGAATAACTTGGGTCAGTATTTCCAGGTGAGAAGGTGAATTCTACCTATTACTCTGCTTTAGTTTGCATGATTTTAATGGAAATGGACCCATCAATTGTGCCAGCCTAAGGAGACCCCCCAAAGGGGGAGCGGAGAAAGAGGCAACGATATGTGCTCCTTGTCAACACCACTGTCCCCAACTCTTCCACCAAATCTGGACAAGTCTCACAGACCTTTTCTCATTGGTTGCTTGAACTGCAAAATTAAACATAAGGCCTTGTCTTTCTAAGGGTAAAGAGTCCCTCAAGCAAAGTAATGAATCTTCAGCTTTAGCATGAGAATCCTTTTGAGGTCTCTGGAAAGTAGAAATTCTGTTAAATTACTGGGACCATGTGTTAGAGATTTTGATTCAGTCATTTTCATTTTGAATAAATTTCCTGGTGGTTTTGATGCAAGCCAGGTGCTGACCAAAACTTTAAGTAATTCCAAATTAGGTGACTTTTTGCAGTCCTTTTGATTTTCTTTTTGTGAATATGGGCACGTGTGAAGACATATTTACACTAGATTTACCTTTACATTAAATTTGTAGGAGCAAATTTAAAGTTACTATACCCAATTCTTGCATTTTTCCAGCTAGTTCCCTTTACTTCAAAATAGTGATCAACTTCAGTGTGTTTGTGGTTTGTTTGTTTTTCCAGCATCTCTCTGTCTTGGTTCTATGTTAGAATCACCTGGGATATTTTAAAAAGAGATTCCAACTTAGTAGAAGATTTCAGGAAACAAACAGGAACATTCTTCACGTTACTGGAACATTCTTCCATGCTACTGGGAAAAGGAATACAAAGCAAAACAGTGGAATCCTATACTTATTATAATTATTGAAAATATATGTGCTTTAACTTACTCATCTTCCCATGGGAACATCTGAACTTAAATCAGGTTTCCCATATACCCTGCTGTCTTGCTGTTTATGTTCACAGAGTGAAAATTCTAATGTGTAGGCATGGAATCTTCCTGTCCTTTCAACAGAGACCCAGCAAGACAATCCTGGCTGGTTTAATAAAATGTGAAATACAGGATGGGAAACAGAACACTGCTTGTCCAATTACAAAGATAAATCTCTAGCTTTCTCTAAGAAAGTGTGAAAGTAAAGTTCCACCACCCTACTGCTTAACTTTATTAACAAGACGATACAAATGTTTGGTTTCCTACTGATTTTTTAAAAAAAGGATCTTGGAAACATGACTTCTCCCTGATTTGATGTTAGAATCCATTTTTATATGGCATGCGAGCTTTTAGCTGGTAATGAAAAATCAATATAACCAACTCTTATACCTTCTGTGTTTTACTTGCAAAGGAATTAGTAAGCCACAGGAGGGATTATGGCACAGAAACACACTCCTCTCTCTCTGTTCAGTTGATAAAATGAAATGTCACTTGGAAAATCAGAAATTTAATGTTGTTATTCTTAATCTAAAAATTATATGGGTTGGTTTAATATTTTGTATTTATTTACCAGCATTGGGGCTATAGGTCAGTAAATAGATTTAACATTAAATTAAATTAAATATAATTTAATGGGTAATTTTTGAATACCTTGTATATCTTTAGCTTTGTGTTACAGCAAATCCAAGGTGAAAGTAATAATTTCTTTTTGCAAAAGTCTTCCTTCTTAGATTACTATAGTGTAGGATTATTAGGCATTTGGTAATTAAAATCAGAGATGCATTTTCCAAAATTATTTTTAAGGTTTAAAGAAAAAATATTAGGTTTCCAGATGTGATCTTTGCAGGCTATATAATATTACCATTTATTTTCCCTTTATACAAGGGAAATATAATATGAATATAAAAGACAAATATAATAATTTTTTGAAGTTGGCCTCTCATATTTGAGTTAGGACAGTTGATCTAAGCTTTGGTTACCAGACAAGGGAAGAATCAATAGTGGTTGAAAAAAAGTATTTACATCATGCAAATAGAGAAGCGACCAGGGGAGTAGTTTGAGCAAACAACAGGATAAATATTTAAACATTATCTTCTTCTATAAATTAGTTGAACTTTTTCATGCATGCGTTTAAACCAGAAGCTCATCTTTTAGAAAGGAAATCAAAAGGTCAGCAAAAATAAAGGTAATTAGATTTTCAGTAGAAGTCAAGACCTTCAGGTTTCCTTCAAGATCGCTCAAGACTGATTGTTTAAGAGATAATAACGATATAGCTGTAGCATCAATCTTTCAAAGCAAATTCTTCTCCTGATTTCATTATCCATCATGTTTAGTAAAAAGCAAATCACTTTCAGACATTGCTCTTGCTTAGGCTGACCTTACCTGTTGCTCTCACAGAAGGAATCCCACTTTCCTCAGGACTTTCCACATGCTTCCTTTCACCTGCCACCCTAGGTGGACTCAGTCCCCTGCTGTGACTTCCCAGCCCCTTAGGTAATACCCCACCCTGGTGTTTCATACTGCTTTGGCATTTCTGGTTGGTGGTATCTCTGTGTTTCTATACATGATGAGATCTTTACTTTATTCCTCTGGTCTCCCTAAAAACTAGTGCAGGCCTTAGGATATAATAGTTTCTGAAAGTGTGGTTGATATACTAAGTGCAGTCATGGATACAATTTCCACGCTGCAAAGTTTCAACTCTGGTATGGAGTAACACTGAGTTATTCTGAAGAGTATTTCACAGCTCAGGAACTGAAGACTAAGCATAAACCCAATCAGCCTCAGCTACATAACTGGTTCCTTGAAACAGGCCACTCCATACTGATTCTAGAAGATTTGACAGGAAACAAAGGATTACTCATCCTCATTAAATCAAATTAAATTTTAAAAGTTTTTGGATGAACATTCTTCTAGATAAAGAGTCTAGCTAGAAAGCTAGTTTGGAAAATATTATGGGTAGTTCTTTTTTTCCTTTAATGTTTTGGTTATGGGGAACTAACAATCAGGTCAATAATTTTATTTTGAAAGCTCTGGCTGGAGTCCTCCAGTTGTGAGATGTTCAAATATGTAAAACAACACAGATGTGGGACAAACGTACCATTAAATCGGATCCATAGCAAGCAAATATGGATTTATGCTTTGCATCTGACCCAGTGTAGGAAGGTACAAAAAGAAGATTTTAGAATCTTCTCTTCATTAATCCAATGGTAGTTTAGGTACACTTTTGCCAAAGATGGAGGCATCTAAAGAGAAGAATGAAAATTTATCTGATTAAGAAAAGGGAGAGGAGGATGTGAGCTAAGCAAACTCTTTCAAAATAAATCAGAAAAAATTAAAAGACTAGTGACATAAAATTAATGAAAGAGAAAAAGAGCAAGATGAAAGCAATATAATAAAAGATGACAGTTTCCAATCAGTTCCAAGGAGAGCTATGAGACAATGGAGAAACTGAGAAATGGCAGGGGGAAAAGACATAAATTTGTGAGATACAGTAAATACAATAAGAAACTTAGTATAGAAAAGAAAATTTGAGAATTAACAGGTAACAATCAAAGTCAAACTTAAAGATATATTAACTCAACATTACTGCTTGTTAAGCACCTAAATTCAAATGGCGCTATTCCTACCCTATAAATCAGTGCGCTAGGCTAGGTTAATAAGGATTAGATAGAGCTAGAAGCTAGAAAAGAAGTATTTACATGCATTTTACATTCTGCTTCTATTTTTAGGTTAATAGTGATTTGCAGTGATGCCTTTATTCATCAAAACACTTTCTTCCACTCTTTATCATCTGGGTAGAGTGGACATCAAACAGTGACTTTAGCTTACAAGTTGTTCTTGGGAAGAATAAGCTACATGGATTCTGATTTATGCTGTTCTGCTTTTTGGTAACCATTTTTAAAAACTGAATATCAATACTATCCTGTGAAAAGCAAGTTACAGACAATGCACACCATTTTAAATGATTTATTTTTAGCAAAATCAAAGAATTAGGCTCTGTCCTATTAAGGTAAACAACCAGACATTGCAGAATTACCAGTTCACAATCAGTCCTCGGGTTAGTAATGTGAGCTCAACTTCTGGGCTTTTGTTTGACTTACATATAGATTAGAAAATAATGGAATAAAACTCACTGAATAGAATAAGTTTGAGTCAGTATATCTTGGCAAGAAGATGAATTCTACATCTTACTTTTTTAATGCTCGTGGAATTTTAATATCAGTGACTTTGGATATAAAAATGCTTGATCCCAGTTATTATATTAATCAAGTGATGAGCATTCTCAACATGCTTAATGGAAATCAGTAGGTTTAACACAACACATTTCTCTAGAGATGGTCAATTTAAAAAAATAATTTTAGATTTTGATGAACATTTATTTTATTCATTTATTTATATGTGGTGCTGAGAATCAAAACCAGTGCCTCACACATGCTAGGCAAGTGCTCTACCACTGAGCCACAACCCCAGCAACCCCTCCCCCCCCCCGCCCCCCGCCATGGTCAATTTTGATAGCTGAACATGTAAAATTGAAATTTAAGGCCTTGACTGAATTTATAGCTAAAATTCAGAAATTATAAACCTTTTCTGGAGAAAGGTATTTGTCCATCCATCATCCATCCATCCATATTCTGCTTTGTTGGAGAAAGTTCTTACAGAATGGATAAACACATTTTATTGAATGCACCAGTGGTGTGACAACAGAAAAGGAAAGCCAGGAAAGAACAGAACCCAAACCTGTTAATGCCAAAGTGAGAACTGGGAGACATGCAAGATACTGTTTGAGGAGCATTTGCAAGACTGGAAGACTGCAGCAATGTTGTTTCATCTGTCCTTATAATTTTATAGTTAACCATCCCAAAGGGGTTGTCTGTGGTTCCATACAGCTAAAGATTGGAGACAAGGCAGGGTTCCATTTCCTTGGTGCATTCATTCAACAACTAATCATGTTGTCCATACTCTATTACATGCTAAGAAAAAAATGGTGAAAAGTTAGCCTTGTGACAATTTGACATTAGGAAGAATATGGTTCTCTTCGCTTATCAAGGTCACTAACTCAATAGTTTCCCCAGAAGACATGACCAATTGGTTTTAGGAGATTCCCAAAGAAGAGTTCTGAGATATGTTATTGAAAGTTCTAAGATACATTATTTACTACAGAGATATTAGCTTTTGTTCAAACTTTTATTTGTCTTGAAAATTTCTTTTAAAGTTTTGGAAAAGACTCATTGGAGTGTGTATTTGAACTTTTTATTGTTGTTCCAATTTTAAAATCTGAATTTGATTTTGCACAGCAAACTATGGGTCCCTGATTTATCCAACTAAAGGTCATGGGCCAATCCTTTTGGATTATGGTGAGGGAAGAGGAACACTTTAGTTAATTATAGAATGAGCTTGCATGATTTATCACCCCTAGATCTGTTGTGGAAAACTTTCAAGGGATTCAATATACATGTGGTTCTTTTTCTGGATGATACCTTTGTTGTTACAGCTGGACTTCACCATCTGAATCATCTTGGACTTATGATTAGACCCTTAAGTGAAACATTATTTTAAATAAATCATCTTCCCAAAATTTAAAAAAAAAACAAAAAAACAAGAGCTGGGGATATAGCTCAGTTGGTATAGTGTCTGCCTCACATGTATAAGGCTCTGATTCAATTCCCAGCACCACACAAAATAAATAAATAAATAAATAAACAAGAGTTTCAGCTCAAGTTTGATATTAACGCAGTGGTACAATCAAGTTTTAGTTAACAGCAGCATTTCAAAGCTGGGAAGATGTTTTGTCTATGTATGTTTCTAGCTGGCAGGGAATGCCAGTTACCACTTCTCTACTAAAATAAACACAAGGTTTGCTGTATGTGGATCATTGCCTCAATTTAACACCTTGACCTGATTAATTAGTCTTTCAAGTCACTGAATCTTACCATTTATTTTGTTTTCATATCTAGCAGGCCTGTAGTGGTGTGGAGCTATAAATAGTAAATAGACTACAGGATGTGAAAGACTCTACCTTTAGTGATAAGGCTTCAGCTTGTTATCAGGCAAGATGCAAGATCAACAGAACCACAGGCAGAGTCACAGTGTGCAGAAAGTAAAGCCAGTCCCAGCAATACAAATGGCATATTAAATGCAGTGTTCCTGTTCGAGGCTAACTTTCAAAAGTGCAAATATTATATGTCATTGCTGTCTTTCAGATAATCATATAATCAATAAAGTTCCTGCTCGATTTGATATTTATTGCCTCATTTAATTTTTGTACTTATCCAATTAAGTAGGTCCCATTCTCCTATTGGACAGGAGAGAAAATTGAGACTCAGGGTAGGTAAATGATTCCAGGGGATTCAAAATGTAAGTAGGACAGAGAAACACCTGATTGCAAAGCTCAATGTTTTCAGGGATTTTTTTTTTTTTAAATTCTGCTTTCTGCTATTCAACTGCTACAGCTATCCACAAAAGTAATTTGGGCTCTTGCACTAACAATTTAATAATGTGGCAAAACTGCTCCTGAACGACAATTTATTAGACTTCATGGCTGGAGTAGATGAGAAAGAATAAGAATGTCTAGGTTCTGCTCTTCTCCCTCCCACTGATTGCCTGGTTAAGCCACTGATTTATTTTATTTATTTATTTATGTTTGGACTGCATTGCAAAATTGTCATTCTTCATCATCTGTGAAAGACTTACGGGCAAGCTTTTTCCCCTACCCTCTCTCAAAGTCTCTGTGTGCTTGGAGGAGCAGTTAGCAAAAATTGTGCCTTTCACTCTTCCAAAATGACAATAAAGAGTGCATGACTGTACCTGCTTCTCAGGGGTATTTTAATTGATATGTAGTGAACAAACCATGTCGTGATGCTCTTGGAAATTGCTGTAAAATGTGAATAAAAATGATCAACCATACCAGAGGGCACAGCATAGTGGGCATGTTTTTAATTTGCATTTATGTAACTTTTCTATTTCTGGGCATCCTTGGGAGGACACATTTAAGAAATTAAAAGAGAAAATTAATTTTTCCGAAATGTTTTCTGACCTTCACCACATAAAAACCAATGAACCCAAGCCTTGGAGACGACAGACAGTCGGGAATTGTAAAGATGCTTCAGACCTTGCATTGTTTGGCGGGAGGAGTTCAGTTTTCCACGAAGAGAAAAGTCTAAGTCAGCATTTACTTAGAAAATTTCTTTTAAAAGAGTTACAGAAGCAGTCCACGAGTATCAATATTCCCTGTACAAACTCATATCTTTGTTCTGTTCTCTTGCTCTTGTGCCGTCTCTCTCTTTTTGATTTTCCTATAAAAGCTAAATTAGGTCTCAAGGGTTCTGCACCACTGAGCAAGGATCTCTTCTAGTCCATTGTGATGGAAGTAAATGTACTCAGAAGGGAGATGTACTCGAACGAGAGGCTAAAGTGTCTCCCTTCATTGAATTCCCCTGTCTCCTGCACAAGCTACCCACCCTGACGTCTCTAAATACCTCCTGTGTGAGCATGTGCACACCACACTCCAGCGAGCCCTCAGCAAGATTGTGCAGGAGGTTGGATATTTATCTTAAATCAGCACAACCTTTCTGTGCTCCCTCCATCTCATCTCTGTCAAGAAGGGATGGAAGCATCTTTCAAATTTTCAGGGCTTCAAATTTTCTCCCTATGTCCCCATGAAAGCATGTTCTTGGCCAAGGATTAGACTCATTTATCAGGGTGCAAATGAATTAGGTTAAATTTCCCTGTAGTATACCTTACAATTCAAGAACAATCAGATTCTACTTTTGTTACATCACCCTTACCTTACTATAGTCCTAATAAATAGTGATGTTTTATGAAATTATGGAACTATGTAGAAACTCACTATAGTTCTCACAAGGTGGAAAGTGGGCATAATTTAGAGGACAAATGTATTAGATTTTGGAATCACCAAGGACCCTTCAGTTTAGGATTTTGGAATCATGGCCCTGAAGTGGAATCCAAGCTGCACATCTTACACCTGTTTGGTTTTGGACAAGTTATCTAGTCTATAAAAGTCTGTTTCCTCAAAAACTAAAACAACTGAAAACCAATCCTGGCAACAATGTAACAAAAATTTTATCCTGAAGGGCATCAATCTCTAGACTGAAAGCTAAAAGGAGATAATTTCATCCTACATTTTCATTGAAATGAGGAGGTGGGGCCCAAGAGGTGACTTGCCCAGGGTACATAGTTAAGGGCAGTAAATGCCTCCTGATTTAAATTCTAGAACTCTTTCCACTGAATCCCCAGAAGACAGTCTGCCTTTTGTGCAACAGCAGAATACCATTGTGTTGGATTCTGCTTGCATTTGGGTGTGAGCCACATGGTCTCAAATTGAGACAGGTTGCCTCAGGGCCAGGTGCAGTGTATGGTCATTGGTGGTCATTTTTTTTTCCCACAATGCACATTCAATAAAAAGACATGCTTTCCAATGATTTTGAGGGGTCATCCTGTCATTACAGATGTTCAGTTAATGGTGTGGAGGAGGGAATTCTTAATATTATATACATGACTTATGGAAGAAGATGAACTGCAGACCATTTAGCTTAGCTAGAGTCAGTGAAGCCTTTGAAGATTGTGTGCCTCTAGACGGGCTGCTGAGGCAGACAAAGAGAGAGCAAGAGGAGGAAGTCAGCCTCAAGTGTTACAGGTGAATGATGCCGAGAGTATAGCTGTTACAGACCAGGATTCAGTCTTAGCTTCTTCTGTGTTATCTGGATAGTTCTGGACAAGTCAGTTAGCCTTTCTGTGCTTCATTTGCCCCCTCTGTAACATGAAATTTAAGATACTACCAACTCCAAGGATTCTGATAATCAACTGAGCTAATTCATATAAAGTACTCACTACAGTATCTTTCCCTTAGTGTTCAGTAAGAATTAGCCAAGATTAGGATAAACAAGAAATTTAGATTAAATTCATTGGAACTTATAACTTGGTTTTATTATTTATTATTTATTACACACTTATAAGATATTTTATATAAGATTTCTTATCTTGTAGTGGCATTTTCAATATAAATTTCCTCTTTTCTAGAAAGTGAAGGTTAAATAATGGTTTGGGGAAACTGCCTACTGTTTTTTATTTTTTTTAAATATTTAAAAAATTTTTTTAAGAGTACTGGGTTAGCTTTTATTTTTTTTAATTAAACATGCCCATTAAGAAGATATTTATTTTTGTGCATATGAATATAAGTTCTCAAATGGCTTTCAAATATTACAGGTTTTATCTATATTAAACTTTGTATTCAAAAATAGGATCTGCCTGAGAAATCAGGTTTTTGACTGCTAACAAGATGCTAATATCTGTACCACATGCTTTACCTCTCTGCCCATTGACTCTGTTTGTATTTAATTAGACCATAAGATTGAACCTGGAAGGGTACAAGTTATATAAGTTTCACAATTTAGATCTTCTGACATTAATATCTTCCACTGTAGTGGAAGATATCATCAAAATTATGAGAATATGGTCTGCAGATGTAGCTCCACGGTAGAACTCCTACTTAGCAAGCACAGGGTGACCCTGGGATCCATCCCCAGCAGCACAGGCACACACAGGGGGAAAAAACAATTATGAGAATAAATACAATTTGAATAAAACACTGATTTATTTTCAGAAACAATGCAAGAATTTCATAGTTTTTTTAAAGGTGGCATATGCAATTGGCAGGTGTATATTTGAAAGCAGACTTAGATAAAATTTTAAGTTTTTCTAATATAAAGCATAGATTTTAGTGGCAAGAATGGGAAAGACTTGACTTTTAGATTCTTGGAGGGATCTTCTACAGTTGTGTGTAAATATGATAAAGTAAAATACTAGCTGTATCTGCCATGTAAAAAGTGGTGAGCTGCTTCACAGAACAATCTCTTGAAGGAACAAATCAATCTTCCATAGTTACAAAAAAAAAATCCAAAAACCACAAAAGGTTTTATATTCAGTGATATGGTATATAGGGAAACAATGCAATTTATACTTTATAAATATATCTAGAGTTTTTTCAGCCAGATAATGATAAACAAATGTAAATAAACATAAAGAAGAAACACCAAACTGCAACCAAGTGTACAAGGTAGGTTAAGAACTGTCAGGTGGGGGTGAAGACCCTTGTTTTAAGATGGGTTTTAGGGTAGAACAGTTGTCAGCTGGACCTGCCCACACCTTCAGATCTCCCCTCTGCCTTTGATTGAGTCCTCTTTTTACCTGCTGATCCTTAAAGTGCTTAGGCAAATTTTATACACAGAAACAGTCATTTATTTCCTCTTTTAATCAAAAGATCAAACGGTAGCTCCCCCAAGGTTCTCAATGTATTTCGATACAACAAAACTCCTACTTCGTCATTCCAGCATCTTCCAATTCTTTAGCCACACCTCTACATCCCAGTGAGAACTCCCTTAGAAGCCTAGTGTACCTAGAAAATGATGCACATATTGTAGACATTAATCTGTGACTTTGGAGCCTCAGCTTTCTCATAGACAATATGAAGGTACAACACAAAACATTTTGTGTGTGACGATAAAAATTCAAGAACAACAATAAACTAAGGAGGGCTTGAAAACCAGGCACTAGGCTAAGCACTTTATAATATTAACTGATTTGATTGAACTCTTACAATTATCCTACGATGCAGGTATTATTTATCTTCATTTTACAAACATCTGAGGCTCACAGAAGTTTAGTAACCCAGGAAATAGGAGAGTGGGTATTAGAGATTGGACTGCCTGGTTCAATGCCCCTAGGAGCTGGAGAACCAAATGCAGCATCTGACAGAGGGTCAGGGTAAAGGTTAGCTTTGTCTCTTACACTTGGAGTGATATAAACACATAATTTCTCCTCCAAGCTTTTGTCTACTCTGTCCTTCCACCTGAAAGGCTTCTCCATTATACTTTGCAAATAAAATTCTACATAATTTGAAGGTTCAAGTGACTTCCCATGACATCTTTCTTCATCTCTCTAATACCTCCTCTCTGAACTCATCAAGCTTTTATGGGTCACAAGTGTCAGTTGGCAGTGCCATATTGGGTTATACTCTTGGTTAACAGTTTAAATCTGTCATTTTAAAGCCTTAGAGTTGCATTTTTTCAAGAAAAGGGACAGCATTTTGTAATGGGCAAGAACATACACTATAAGGTAACAGATCTGGGTCTGAATTCCAGTCCTGCATTGATTAGATGTGAGACTTTGGACAAGTTAATTGACTCAGAGCGGCTCCCCACATTTCAGTATCTTGGCTTCCTCATCTATGGAAGGAACCTAAAAAATGACACTCATTTACCACACATTTGCTGTGAAGATTAACTGAGTTAATATTTGTTAGGAATTAGGTCAGAACATGCATGACACATATTAAGTGCTATACAGTTTCATTTGTGTAATAAATACTTTTTCATCATTGACTATCCTCCAACAACTATGTAAAGCTGAAGTCAAACTAGACCACTCAAATATTTGTTAATTGGTTAGTTAAGTTGGTTACTTTTTAATTTATCTTTCTTCATCCATAGGTAATTTCTTCACTTATTAGCAATAATCTATAGATTTGATTGGGGATTCAAAGATGCCTGATCTCAAAAGAGCTCAAAATATAATGAGAACAAATATACGAGATGTTTTACTTGAATATTAATTAGTTATTCAATATAGGGATGTACATAAATAATATACTTCAGCCTCATCCCATTAACTGTGGTCAGGCTGCTTGGTATTTTCTAGAAATAGGACTCCTTGCCTAATTCCTAAGCTCTATTAGGTTTACATTTCTCCCTCTTTTTCTCTATCCTTCATTATAATTCAGCATATTTTAAATATACTCTTATCCTCTTAAGGCTTGAATACTCTCACTCATTTATCGAGAGTCAGGTTTTGTGCTAGATGATGAGAATACTAAGTGCATTAAGACATACATCCTGTCCTCAAGGATTTCACAGTCCAGTGTGGGGGTCAGCGAACTTCCAGCCACCTAAATCTAGCTCACTGCCTGTTTTTGTAAATAAAGCCCCTTTGGAACATAGCCATGGTCCTTCATTTACACACTGACCAGGCTGCTTTTGTGCAACTCAGACATTTTGTGCTACAGTTGAAGTGACAGATATCACATGGGACATATAATTAAAATATTCACTACCTGAGCTTTTACAAAAAAAAAGTTTAGAGACACCTGGGCTAGTTGAATGTATTGGAGACTCTTTTCGGGGGAGGATGTTGTGTCTTCCTCAGGGTTGCCGATTTTGGGAAATGGTAGGCACCATTTCTACAGAGAAACTGAACCTGAAACACCTGAGTGAAAATAAGCAGCTGTATATTGTCCCAGATCTCTCAGATATGAGTGTGCCTTGTCATCTAAGAAAAGTTCGTGAAGAATAAGTTATTATTCAGAATGTGAAATAGTTGTTGCCCAGGTACCCAACTAATACAGTTCTAAAGCAACTAGGATACCAGGTTAATATGAACCCGAAATAATATGGGAGACCAGCATGGGAAAGGAGTCATGGGCACTACCTATGGCTTTCTCTTCCTTCCTGGAACTATTGCACAAGTTGACTTTATAGTGCGGATGCTATGTCCGCAAATGATATAATTTCTGAGACATTTTTAATTCAACAATCTAAAATAAAACTGATGGATTAGTTCTGTAAATATACTAATGGAATCTGAATCTCAAAATGTTTTGATAGCCATGTCATACATTTGAAAAGAAAATGCACAAACAAACTCTTCTTTAGCAGGAATTTTACAGCACCTGATTTTCTCCTGGAATTCATACTTTCATTTTCACAACAAAATTCTATTCTATGGTCAAAATTTTCATGTTTGAAAGTCGTTTATTAATCACCAAATTGTACTTCTCTGCAACAATAATGTGCATTAAATTTAACCATTTTTCTCTGTGAACATAGGTTCTGAGATAAAATTTCTCTTGAAATATTATTATTATTAATATTAAACACAATTGATAAAATGAAACAGATATGCTACAAATTTTATATTTAATAAATAAATACTCAAAGGAAATTTGTCTCTTAAGTATGATGGCCCCTCGCCCTTAATTGTGCTACTTATTTTTTGACTAATTATCTTGGTACTAGAATAAAATGGGGCTTAGCATCAATTCTATTTTTATTTTTGTTTTTAGAAACATGTGTTGAAAACCTTATTCATATAAATATGTAGAGGAAAATGGAACTAATTTTATCACAGCAATTGAATTTATTTGTTTAAATTCCTTCCGAAATCTATGCTTCAAATCACATAGCATCCTGTTACCAAAAACTGTTTTAATTCTCTATAACTGAAATATTAATAGATTTTCTTGAATTTTGTTGAAATTAAAGAAATGGTAATTATCTGACTTGAAAAAGGATGTTTTTTTTATTTATTAAAATCACTCATTTCCTCAGCATCAAAATCAAATTGCCTCCTGTTTTGATGCAATGGAAGTCTTTACATTTGAGGAACCACAAACACATCAAGCTTTGAAATGAGTGACATTTCAGTACCCAATTCCATTCAGAAACCCTTCGAAAACTCCTGCAGCTGTGTTTCTCAGTGTCTGCACCGTACCTTTTTGGGAGAGCACAGTTCTTGTCTTTGTGGGCTATCTCATAGGATTTAATGTGGCATTCCTGACTTCTACCTATGGGATGCAAGTAATATCTCTGGGGCCAGGAGTCAAAATCATCACCAATTCTAAACCACCGTCCTGCGGGTATGAGTGTCCACGTATGTTCAGTGCCTTTGCAGGGAACATCATATTGAATTTGACCCTAAATGCTAATACTGTTCCAACTATCTGAAGGGAGAATTGTGATTCCTCATCTACCTCAAAGCATCAGAATATTTAAAATATTCCCATGACTCCACCAATAGGAATCAATTCATCTTCCAGATTCTTATATTTTCAGACCTGAGTATGTCAGTGTTGGTATTCTTTAACATTCTTAGAAAATGCAAAGCCTCCCAGTTTTGTTAGGGGATAGACAAAACTATTTTTGTTAGGGGCTACATATATAGAGGGAAAATGGGGGCAAACTAAGTAACGTTTCTATATGAGTATGCTGCTCTTTGCTCCAGCACTTGAAATAATACCTCTCCCAAATGAGTGTGAGACTTCAGAGACAAAAAGGGTGGAATTAACACAGACATAATAAGGACTTAATAAGGCAGAAAGTTGCTTCTCCCAGTGATACGCAAAGTGTTTCAAGCTTCTCGTCCTCCTTCTCTTCTTCCTCCTCTCCTCTGGCTCCTCCCTATTACTGCTATTTCCAGTGCTTCCTATGAATTACAGCATGGGGTCTTCAAGAAGCTTTGACTTTCAGCTCTTTAGAACACGGGAATGAATCCTGTTCACCTTGTATCTTCAACTCTTAGGCTAGTTCTTGGTGCATAGCAAGTCCTTAATAAATGTTTAGGGATGAATGAAGAAGTAGTTGTGCAAACATCAAGTAAGCTAATTTTCTCAATGAGCCATTAAACTTTAAACTTTCATCCTATCAGCAGACTAGATGAGCTCAGGCAAGTGGATAAGCAAAAATACAATGAGTCATAAAATACAGTCTTACTACTATGCCAGAGTAAATGAGCATTCACTTTGATGCTTAAAACTAATCTACGAAGACTGAGTAGGAAATTTGGAAAGAACAGAAAAGAAAAATGAAAATAATTACCTAAAATCTTAATATCCAGAGATGACTTTTAACATTTTTATGTTTTCCTCAATTTCTTTTTGTAATTTTATGTTATTTAGATTATAGTGTACAGTTTTGCATTCTACTTTTTCTTGTTAGGTCAAGGATAACAATTTATTGCTTAACATTCTAGCTCCAGTTCCTAAAACATAGTATTAGGTAAATGTACACATAATGTTGGTGAGATATATTGAACATGTGGCAAATACTTATGCAATACATATGAAATGAAAATGTGTTATGAAAAGCATTTCTGCAAAACTTTCCCTTGTATTATCAAAAACCTCACAATGGGGGTACAGATTCCCAAAAAATGAATTACTGGGCCAAAGAGAATTATTTTTAAGGGTACATGTTCAAAAATTATGCCAATATAAGCTGCTACTATAGAATATGAGAATATCTGTGTATGTATGTATGTATTTATATATGTATGTATCCATCTATCTATCTATCCATCCATCCATATATCCATCTATCCATCCATCCATCCATCCATCCAAATGAGCTCTCACCAAATTTCCCAAGCTGAACTCAATTCCTGAGTTCAAGAGGTCCTCCTGCCTCAGTCTCCCAGGTAGCTGGACTAACAGGCATCCACTACCACACGAGGCTCAGAATATTGTGTTTCAATTCATCACACTTGCAGTACATTTGACAGGTGAAAACATCACTCATATTGTTTTAATTCTTTAATAAGTGAGGTTGGACTGTTTTCCCCCAAATGATTATCAGTCATTTATATTCCATTATTTTTTATAAACCAAATGTTTATGCTTTTGAAATGTAGAAACTGCATATTCAAACCATTTTTAAAATCACCCCATTTATATTTGGGGGTTTTCTTTAGCTGAGCCTATTCCTCCTCACACGTGTTCTGTGTATCTCATAAGATTGCTGCATGGATCGAGATGGGGCCTGGTGACTACATAAGCTCACTGAGAACTGTAGAACACAGAACATGGGAAAAGCATTAAAATAAAAGTTTCCCGCTCTTACATTTGTAAAGAGATGAGACTGCATCTGTTAGCTCCTCTAAGGTTTCCATATTTCCTTTCTTAAATGTTTTCAGAATTATCCTTAAGTACAAAGACGACTTCAGTACAAGGACAGACAGAAAATGTGTGGAAACAGACCATTATTTCTACCATAGAGCAAGAGTGGAGGGGGTTTTACATGAAGAAAAACAAAGAGGATCACCTGAAATAGGTTTACGATCTTTTCCAACCTGATATTATTAAACACAGTGGATATAAATATGAGTTGAGGAACACCCAATGCAGTTAATTTCCTTGCAGATAGTATCTGTGGTCAAATTTTGGTGACCAACAGGAGTCAGGACCATTATATATGATCAATTTGAGTACCGGGAAATAAATGATGGGGTGGTATCAGCGTTTAATGCTGTTTTGTACAGCACACCTTTCACTGAAGAGGCCTGAAAATTCAACAACAGTGGGCTAATAATAATTATGCTTTTAAAGAAATGCAAATAGACTTAATTTTTAAAAGCATAAAAATTAGCCATATAAATGATAGCTCAATGTGAGGAATATTATGTTTCAGCCAAAATGCAAAACAAATTAAACTGCAATGTTGTTAAGAAGGAGTGGAACTCTGTATTTTTTGAGAATTAATGTTAAATTTCATTTTTTTTCTTTATAAATCTGGGCACAATTAGACATGATACCTTCTTAATGTTGTCAGTTTTCTGTCCGTAAGAAAATATACTTGTAGAAAACACAGAAAGATGTTTATAGGCCTTTGATATAAATAGTGTGATGACAAGAGTTCCAAACCCAGTCAATTCAACACAATTATTAAAGTCAGGTGGGTAAATGTGGTATGCTGGGCAATCCCACCCATCCCATTGCTTGAAATGCATATGACCAAAGATAGATGGCCCTCCCCTTGATAAAAACCAGAGGAAAGAAAGGGCAAGTTGCAGTGATAAATGAGTGCCTTCACATTATAGACCCAAAGTGCATGTTGGTTATTGAATCAAGAATAATTTTGCATTTAATCATCAATAGGCTTCAGAACTATCTCCCATAAAATTGCTTCCTTAGAGTAGATGCAGATAACTAATTGTGGGGAGAGTTTGGAAATATGCAACTTTACCAAAAATTTGAAATATATATAAAAGAAGACAAATTTAAGTTTATGAAATTAAAATTGTGGAACCTTCAAGGAAATATTTATGGTAAGACAATTTTACTATTTAGGCTTTGGATTAGATATGACTTTGGCAGGGTAATGCCTATTCAGAATCTGTAGATTATTCTATAATTCTTACCTTAACTTTTCCTGAGATTGGTAAACACTATCATTGCTATTTGTGTAGTAAACACTGAGGAGAACTCTGTTTGTCCATATATTTGGATAAATATACAGCTTGATTAAATTAATAGTTTTATTATATCTTTTATTCTTAAAATAGTCAAAACACTCATGGGAGTTTGAGTGAAAAGTTTCATCTTAAGGGTCAATAATAGCCAAATTGTATTGAAGGTTGCATTTGGACTTTGCAAGTGATCAATGCCATGATTGAGTAAGAATGTCTACTATGGCAAAAAGTGGTATGGACTAGGAGAGAGCATAGATGACTGAAAATACAACTGGACTGAGTCTAAAACCCTTGTTTCAAGTCAAGTTCAGGTATCAACAAATAATTATGGTCAAGTCATCTATTTGTCTCATTTAAGAAATAGGCACATGATCCATATTTGACATGTGAAAAATTCATGGAAAATAAATATTATCTAAGGAATTCTTTAGGATTTTTAAAAGAAAACCAGTTTTTTTGTGTACTTGAGATTGTTACCATATAGGGCTCATTGTAAGCACTCAGTAATCAAGATTTGTTGAGTCATATTTAAATCTGACCCAATATTGAGGGTGTCACTTATAATTTTGTCATATATTTAATTTCACTTTTTAATTGTTGTATTATGAGAAAAAAGGTCAATCTTTGACTTCAGTTCAACATTCACATCATCTATGTTAGATAACCTTTCACAAAGCATTAATGAAAACAAGGATACAACAAAATTTTGGAAGAAAGGAATTCAGAATCAATTTATTTCATTATCAAAGAATACTTTTCAAAATCAATAATATTAATTTAAATAGATTCTGACATGGGTGGCAGTCAGACCAATCTTCAGTTATAGTAGTAAACAAAACAAAAACACCACAGAAGGATATTAATGCTACCTTACTAGTGTTCTCAGTATTGAAAAGTTTTAGCTGTCTTTGAAAAGATTTATTCCAAAAGGCTTTTTCCTTTGATACTTAACATTTTTTTAATAACAAGAGTGAAAATATATGTGTAAGGAAAGAAAGTGCTTAGAATTCAATCTATTAGAAAGTAGTCAGCATTAAAAGGGAGGAAAACCCAGAATATGATACTGTTTGTTTTAAATTTAATGTTAGAGCAAACCAACTAATAGGTTGAGATCCTAAATTTTCTAAATAATTTATTTAAAATATTTTGTTGTTTTTTTTTAAACAAATTTTTGCCAGGAAGCACGGTACCTTAATGATACCATGTGTTTTTCCTGAGCAAATGTTCCTCTTTTCTACCAGACTGTGTGGCATTTGCTCATATTCAACAACTGTGGAAATTTGGAACAAGGTTTCTTCTCCTTTCTTTAAAAGTGTTTAATTCCTTTGCATGTGCCAGGCACAACTTATGTACAAGTTAACAGGAAAGGTTCTGTGTAATCATTTTATTATTTGACCTGACAATGATCATGATAGCCAATTATTCATTAGAAACTCAGCATGTCCAAGTTCTTTAAACTTGTGTGTTATTGTTTGATTCTGAAATCTAGAAACCAACAGCTGATGGATGGAAAATATGATTGGAGTGCTTATTCTGGGCTCAGGCTATATCATGAAATTTTTACTTAGGAAATTTAGAGTATGGGCTTTCGTGCTAATGCAGAATTATAAAACCCATATGAAGCACTTTTGTGATCCATGCCTTGAATAGGTGAAATGAAACATTTTAAATGTAGCTTATCAAATAACTGGTTTCACTTATTATCATTACACTGTTTAGGTAAATAAAAATAGCACGGCTGTCTGAATTTGATGTTCTCAGAGTTAATTACAGGCAACAATGCATTCTGATCCTATTTAATAAGATTGCTTTTAAATAGTCTCTTTAATGAAAAGATCAAAATAGTGGTTTAATGTTTACTAAGTACTAGTCATATTTCTCTAAAAGCTAGACTTATGTTACATGTAACAGTTCAAGTAAAACTACTTGGGCGTGTCCAAAAAACCAATTGTCTTATTAAATGACTGTTCAGTCAAAGCTAATAAAAGCAATAGGGGCCTTCTACTCTTTTGCCTTTTTAGAAAAGTCCCAAGAAATGTGACCATTCAGCCACTTCTTGAATCCTTCCAGTTCCAAGAAATAAAGAGATCAAGTACTATAGTTAGTATGTTATTGAAATGTTGTTATAACAGGGGAGTGCAATTACTTAGTCTAATAAATTCTAGTTAATAAACAGCATTAAAAGAAAGAGTCAGTTTTTCAGGACTGAAAAAGTATGACTGTGATCTTGTTCACCGTGACTCATGCTAAAGCACAGGGTTATGGCTAGCAGTGACAATTAGGCTGCCTGGAAGTTTCAAATAGTGGCATTTACTTCTGTGAATTCTCCCCAGCTCAGTCTTTTTTTCAGCTTTGAAACTTGACCTTGCCAGTGTTTCAGAGTGGATTAGACATCAACATGAGGACCCATGTTAACTAAGCTCAGAAGAGCGAATAAGTGTGACCAGAACAACAAATTTTTATTTCAAAATGAGGAGCAGTGTACTGACATTTGTTTCAGCCTGGTCAGCAATTTACCCATAAATAGTGCTGGGATGGACCTGGCCGATATTTACCTCTCACACTCAGGTTTTTATTATTGAGTCTTCAGAATTTTCCTTTTAAATATGCTTAAGAGAGAGAATAACTCAAATGTCAGTGAGACCACTGTGTATTGATTTTATAGCTTAATTTTCAGAGTACCATATTACATCCAAGTTCTTGGGATGGAAGAGTTTGCAGGATATCACTGTGGGCCTCAGACACTGCCTACATACTCTATTACTCCAAGGGATTTTATTCTCCCTGATATCTGGTAATCTAAGATACTCCCTAGAGTAGATATTGCTACTTTCAGATAATAGATTAAACATTAAAGAAAATTGTTGCAGGGAGCAACATAAAATCAATATATATCAGCCACTTCCTTACTTTAAAAATAAGAATTTCCCTTACAAAACAAATATATAAGGATATTTTAAAGTATTTCACATTTCTTCTTGATGATGCTTTTTTTAAAAATAAAAATTTATACTCTTCCTCATACTAGCAGTTGTCTCTAGAATTTTTTTTTTAATTGTAACTTTAAGAATTGCCTTAAACTTGTGGCTATTGTTTTTATTTTTAATTTTTACTTGAGCATATTTGAGAAAAGTACTTGTTCTACATCAGGTTATTTTCTTTTCTGGATAGCTCTGCCTTAATAAACGTAATTATACATAGTACCAACTATATAAGGCAACTGAGGGATGCAACTAACAATAACTTAAAAGACCTCATTTCTGGTGAACAAGTTAACCGAAAAAGGGACTTCACTCATCCTTTGAGACCTATATCAAGTATTGCTTCCGCTGTGAGAGCTACTCTGACTTCGGATAGCATCCCTTTTATAGTCTAGTTTGTTCTGGCTTCTACTGCACCAGTGGACCCTGCTTTAGCAATGTGAGCATCCTTGGGATTCCATGCTATACCTTACTTTAGGGTGGATGCTCAATTATTTTTAAATAAATGCATTTCCATTAGTATGTATACTGATGTAAATGATGACATTTTTGAGCCTATCCCTTTTAAAATTACAGCTGAAATGGAAAAGCTCCAGCAAGATGATCTCGTTCTCATATATGAGAATAAAATTTAACTTAGGTTCCTAGAAATGAGTTGATCAATGAGTTTGAAGTTTTCACATCAGGAGAGAGGCAAGCTTAGGTATTGCTAAATAAGAAATTGCATTTGAAAACTAGTATTTTAAAGTTGGTCTAAAAGTTAAGATGAGAATCTACTTACTTTTTTTTTTCAGCTAATAATACTCATTTAGTTCATGCCAAGTTCTTGTTATAAATGCCAAGGCCTTTTAGAAAAGCTACTGCTCTTTCATTTTTAAGGATAATTTTATGCCAAAATTCAGAAAGCACTGTTCAGACTTCTGATTCAATATTAAAATATTGCATATCTGCTGTTGTCACATGACTGTAACATAGTCTAAGCAATTCAGGCAATGGTGTACCAGTTTAAAAGAAGGATGCTTTATTGGAGATTTTATAAAAATTTTAAATATAATTGAAAATGTACTCATTGCATTAATTTTGAAAAAAGATTTACTATGAGGTAAAATCTATCTCACAGGGTTTTTTTTTTTTTTCCCTTAAACATCCCAAGTCTTTCACGTGCACCACGGTGCCAGGGTGTTTGGTTTACATGAACATACAGTAGTAAGTAGGCTAGTAACAAAAAACATAATACGGTAAATATCCAGATTAATGTGTTCTTTCTTTGCCGATGTCAATGATTCCTCTCAATTAGAGAAAAATAACCCAGGACCACATAACATGATAAATAATCACATAAAAAGTGACATTAATGAATGCCCATTCTAATAAAGTAATTTACAAAGTCAGCATACCCAGCCAGTTAATAAAATATTCACTATGCAATGATGAAGACACTCGAGTCAAAGCAAATTACTTTTGCTCTTTTATAAAAGCATGCTTTTGAATAAATTTTTAGTCCCATATTTCAGCAAAATGTGACACGTTCATTTTGGCTTTTGTAAGAACATACCTATATCAAGGGCATCCTAATTTTATTTTAAAATAAAATTTATTATCTAGTTATCATTATAAAGCTATAATCTATTTCCGATATTTATAAAATAACCATTAACCAAGAAAGATGCCTTCTATATTAAGTATAGAATACTATGCCTCCTGTTATTTTTAAATGTGTACTCTGTAAGGTGTACAAGAATGTGGGTAAATATATATATTGACTAACACATTTTAGCTTCTTAGATAAACATTAATAAAATTGCACTTACTGTAATGTGACCAAACCTTGGACTTGAAATATCAATGACCACAAGCATATATTTTAAAGGTTACCTGAGCAAGCCAAAATTCCAAATGATTTGAAATATACAATAATTTTGTGACACTATGGACACAATATTTCCTTTTATAAGACTCTGCACACAATGCCATTAGTTAACCACATGGTTATTATATTTAGCTTGATTCACTATAAATGCCGTTATAACACCTGTGGTTTCCCTCATTAAGAATTGAATGGACGGGGTCAGGGGTTGAAAGGGCAGCATATGCGCCATGAAAGAACTAGTTAACATAGCCTATTATATTGGTGCACTGGTAAATCTCATTTCTATTCATCAGATGATTAGTTCAATCAATATTTATTCCTCTATGCTCCCTTTGTCTTGGGCTACAAAGGAGACATCCTTCAAATTCATGGCATAAGCCTTGTTATCTATGAATTTGTTGCTTAATTTGAGAGAATATTTTATTTATTTGGCAGTTCTGAATTCTTTGATTCCCTTTCCCTCTAATTATCATTAGGTAGTATAATGGAGTTTTGTGTAGATTATTTATAAATAGATGCTATTAACAGTCCCTTTTTATGCGACTCAAGTACCACATGTATTCATATCTTCCCTCTGAACACTCTGGAAAGTTGCTTCTGTCTCTCTAAATATGTTTGAGTTTGGAAGACTGGATTGTGAAAGCAAAGATAAGAATGATTTTCTCTCTCAAATATTCATTCTTTTTGTCTGAGTGGGTGGTTTTAGGCATATACATATACATATTGCGTATCAGTGTGTATCAACAGACGCCTCCAAAGACTGCTATTATCTGCTAGGGATTCTGTTAAGTCAGAGATTCTATTCAAAGTAAGATAAATATTTGCAAGAAGCTGAGAGTGGAAGATGATTATAAAATTACAGGAATAATACTTTTAGGTAGAGTGTGCTCATTTTATCAAAGGTCATCATTCATTACCTCACAAAAAGACCTGTTTCATTAGTCTGTTTAATTTCTATTCTTTGGATAGGAGTGGATGGAATAGTAGAACTACACCTGGAATGAAAACCTTGTATTAATTATTAAGCACAATTTTCTTTTTTATATTTACTGTCCTATATAATTGAGCAGCATAACATGATGTATTAATATCAATTAAATTGATGCCAATATAATTAAAAGTCTTAACTTGTTTTTGTTTTTGTGGAATAAAGATTGAGATAGTTTATCCTTAAGAAATTCTCGTTATAGTACTAGAATAAAAATATTATTTTAAGTCACTTCAGTTGCTCATAGTTTTTACATTCATAACATATGTGCATGTACCTTTAAACCAAGCTTATTTTGATTTGGACAAAATATGACTTTGACATTAATTTTCTTATTTCACAATACATTTAATTGTAAATCTTAGGCTTCACTAATGCATGACTAGGCTCTGATTTTAAACCTCAATTTTGCAGAATCATAGTGACTCATATATCTATAATTTTAATAATAAATTACTAGAATAATTTTAAACTATCAATTAAATGTTATAATATGCATTTAAAATTTGAGGGCCATTGTTAATTGCAGTGAAAAAAATCTTTTATGTTCTGTGATTCACACTTTTACTTCTTAAAACTATTGTAGCAAAAGTATAAAAATTATACAGGTCGTTTGATATTCCTCAAAGGTGAATACAAGTTAATAAAATGTGAAGCAATATCGAAAAAAAGCATTTTACTTGTCTTTTTGCATAGAACTTTCTGTATTAAAATCCCAGGGTCAATTCTGTTAATGTTACTTTTGGAAAAAAGAAGATATTTTACAGGATTCAAATATTATTTTCATAACGTCCAGCAGTAAAACTTCATAATTTCTTGTTGCGGTAGAACCTTCATTGCTGTAAAAATAGGTTTTAAGACTTTGAAACACTTAAAATACAATCTATGCAAATGTACATATGAATAATAGCTTTTAAGGCTGTTAATAGTTTGCTATTTAGCAAACTGTTACCAACATAAGTAAATGTTAATATTTGTATTTGGCTAAGAGTAAGAACTAATGAGTAATTGACATTAATGTTAAATTGTCACATAAAACCACTTTAATAATGTTGCAAAAAATAATCATCTTTAAAGGATTCTCTAATGATCAAAAGCTATACTCCTGTTGGTGGAATATCTAAGGACTTGTAAGTTTTAAATGAATACTAACAAAGGAGTTTTAAGTCTATGTCCCTTGTTTATGAAGCCTGCTGCTCAACATTTCTTCCTTTACATTTCAATCCTGGTTGCTCAATTCCTGAGTCTCTACAAATTGAGAAAAAGAAAAGCCATGGCTGTCTACTGGCTGTCCAGAAGCCCAGGGTTGTCAAGAACCTCTGCTTCCCACTACTTGTTAGAAATTCACCCAGGATATCCAGTGAGGGGGTGGGGGAAGTCACTAGATGTAACCATTTAAGAAAAGATTTTATCTTTCTGGCTATGTAGTCTTTCAACAATACTTGAAATACAGCTTTAGGATTTTTCTTTAAACTGATTGAATGATTACTTTTCTTGGAGTAAAGACAGTTTACTGATGATTACTTAATGAGCAATTATTAATGGACTGTTGAGATGTCCTTCCAGCAGTGTTTTCTAATTGTAGGAGGTGGAATGTTGGTTGGAAATATTTAATTGGAATTTGTGGAGGAAATTAAGAGCAAGAACTTGTTCAAGAAAAAATATATATATATGTATATATTTTTTTCTAAAGGCCCCCTAGCAGGACATTCAGAGCTCCATACTTTTGAAGGATGGCCATACCTTTGAGAGCAAACTGCCTCTTTTCTAAAGTTTTGCAGTTAATAAAAATTAAACTACTTGAAATAATAGATGAAAACTGGACTCTAGAAAAGCCAAGCCCCATCCTTGTTTACAACAAACATAAAACCAGATTTCTAATCCGCCCAAGCGACAATCACCTATTGATTGCGACGACATCTGTGCCCCTGTTTTTGGAAGCAGGGTTTTCTGCGGAGGAAGGACTGAAAAATCCAACCATTCCCGTGCCCTGTGTAATACACAACTGGCAGATTTTTCAGGAAGAAGCCTGGAAACCCACACCTGCCTGTGCTCACTCCTTTCTTACCTAGGGATGAATATAATTAAAAGTCCTTCCTTTGGCCTTCAGAAGTTATTTCTTTCGATAATGCAATGTACAAAGAAGCATCTCTAGAACTCATACGGTACACTCTCGCAGACAAAGGGTGAAATGCTTTGTGCGCCACCAAGTACAACCTCCTCCGCCCCAGGCCAGGGTAAGCCACCGCTCTGCGTCCTGAACACAGTTCAGCGGTGGGGCAGGGCAAGAACTCAAAGAACAGAGCCTCTTAACCTCTTACCAGGGAGCTTCCCAGGGAATAAAGTCTTAAATAACCTAGGCGGAAGCGCGAGCAGGATGAGGGGGAACTGGGGTCCGGGTAGGTTTGCTGGATTGGCCCGGAGGGGGAATTACTCAATCGGGAACCACGTTTGAGTAGCACAAAGTGCCCTGACTCAGGACAGTTGCCAGCTGCAAACTGTAGAGCCAAAGCAACCACCAGACCACCTGGGGATGGGGAGGACGCGCGAGCGTGTGTGTGTGTGTGTGTGTGTGTGTGTGTGTGTGTGTGTGTGTGTGTGTGTGTGTGTGTTTTCAGCGCGCGATTGTGTCGGAGGCAGGGGTGTATGGGAGAAATGGAGTGGGCACCCTGTAAGGCTAAGTTCAAAACCCGCCCCTCCCCCCAAAGTTTAGTAGCCCTGCGCTAGGGAAAGGTGATTCCTTTTACCTCTTGTACCTCTCAAGTTCAAACTGAAGTTTAACCCCAACTCCCATGGGGAGTCTGCCTGGTTCCCATTCTGTCCTTAACAAACATCTCCTGATGGTGGGGCAGGGCATTAGAAAGGTGAAAAGACGCTGGAGGAGAGACAGTAAGAGGTCCAGAAAGCACAGCCAGGGAGGGTGCCAGAAAGATTTAGCCCTTACTTTTTCTCTATAAAGTTCTTTCCAGGCTTCCTCCAAGGAATCCTCTCAAATTAGCATTGATAAGTTGTCCTGCCAGCCTGGTGAAGCTGGTGCCCTCTGGAACAGGGTTATGGCCTCACACTATATTTCCCAAGGTAAGCATGAGGACTAGCCCTGGCTTTCAATACTTCAAGCTCCTGGAGTCCCTGAAGCAACCACCGCAGTGAACAGCAGACTGTACCCAGCAAACTACTCCTTCAGGAGCTAAGGGATCAAGGTACAACCCACACCTGCCCCGTGCCACTCTCCATTCTACAGTGTAAGAAGAGTGAGCAGTTTTTATGCTTGAGGTCCTAGTGCCTGGTATCAACTGAGGTGGCACGTGGTTTCAGACCTTCACCAAGCTGTAGGGGGCATGTTGTTAAGGGGAAAAAAAAAATCGGGAAGGACCAACTGGCAGCTTCAGACTATGCAAAGAGGAACTGAAAGGAAAATGGATGGGATGGTGAGACGGGACCCAAAAAGAAAAACAAAGACTGGGGCGTCTCTCACTAAGTAAAAGCTCTCTTCGCAGCATTTGCCCAAGTACAGTTTCTTGAAAGAATCTGGATAGTGGAGCCTCTGCCCAATCTCCAACTGGGACAATTAGCTGGAGCCAGTGCGCACACACAGGTTGATCCCATACTTAGAGCGCGCAGGTCAATCAAGATCATCCCACCAGAATATCCTTGTCCCTCATCTACACTTTTCCCCTAGCATCCCATGGGCAGCCTTTCTCCGTCCCTTTTCCTCTTTACCTTTTCTGCCACAATCCCTGTGTGTGCCTTTGGGGTCAGACTCGGGGCTCACCGTGGACAGACTGGGTGGAGGTAATGCCCACTGCCTCCTTGAGACGCTTCTCGAGAAGCTTGAAGCCTGGGGTGGGAGTGGAATATAGCCTGATGGGAGGTGCAAGTATTTGCAGCCCATTCTCCTAAAGGCTTCCTGCCTAGACCTCATCTCTCTGGGTCCAGGATACAGGAAGGTCCGGAGCAGACCATTTCCCACTTTTTGTTGTCAGGATTCGGAGGGACTTGTGAAGGGGGAGAGAAGAATCCCCAAAGAACAACAGGGTAGCCAGGAGGAGAGACTCGGCTGTAGGGATGGGTGCCCAAAGGTGCTCCGATCCCCATATCAGGCGGGCACCTGGCCGCTTCTTCAAGAAAGTGTGAAGTTGTGGCTAACCAGAAAGTGAGGGAGAAGGGGCCCGGGCACAGAACACAGGAAACCTGGAGGTCCCTGGTACTACAGGAAAGGAAACGGACAAACTGACACTCCAACTTCCCTGGTCAGCTTCTCTGGTAGTCCAGGGTGCAGTCAGAGCCTCTGTCCCCGTATGCTGCCCCACAACCGCCAGTTTGCCCCGGGGTCCCACCGCCTCCGCCACTGACCACCCCGGTCTTGGCAGGAAGGCTGGCGCAGCACCAAGAAGAGAAAGCTCCGGATTCCTCTACCGCTGCGGGCAGTGCGGTCTCTAATCTCCGGAACTTTCTCAGTACAACTTTTTTTTTTTTTTTTTGCGGGGGGGGGGGCGGTGGTGCGGGGAGTCGCTCTTGTTCCTGGGCAGCACTGGCCAGGGCGCAGCGGCGACCTGAAGGAGCGTCCTGCATCCGCGTCCAGTTCGGCTACGCCACCCCTCTACCACTCCTGGGAAGGGAAGCGTCAGCTGGCTGGGACGCTAGTGGGCCTTGTAACCTGTCAAGTGAATGTGCCCCAGCGTGTTCGCCCTAACGCCCTGCACACCCACCTTCGGCCGGCGACCACTGCGTGCGGTGCGCTTTCAGTTACCTCTACCCGCAAACATCTCTTTCCCGGCTCGCCCTCCATCCTGCCTCAGTTTCCGCACCCGCAAGCAACACGCAGAAAAGATTCCCGGTAGTAACTCAAGAACCCGAGGAAGCAACTAGCGCTGTTCCCCTCTCCAAAAAAGCGCCCTCCCGCGTTCCTCCAGAACTCCCGAGAGGCAGCAAAATCTTCCCACAACTTTCTACGCCCAGGCCATTTGCAACCCCACCTGCGAACGCGAACTCGGGAAACTGCGCCTCGCCAACCTCTTTCCCCTTGGGCTGAGTGCCCTCCCCTCCCCCATCTCCCCATCTGGTTAGAGTTGGCCGGACGGGTGACCCAGGGCGCCCGCAGGCTCGCTTACCTCGCATGGTGTGGCCGCTCCCCCGCTCCGCGTAGTCATGAAGCTGCTCCCAGCCCGAACCCCAGAGAGCCCAAAAATCCCGCTCAGCACGAGTGAAGGTGGTCGGCGAAGAGCTGCGCTGCCGAGGAAACCATCCCTTTAGGCGGACGCTGTGGCCTCAGGGTGACGTTTGCTGCCGCCGCCGCCGTCGCAGTGTTAACAGTTTTGGTGTTGGTGACGGAGACTGTTTTGATGGTTGTTTGTTTGTTTGTTTGTTTGTTTTCAGGAAGGGCGAAAAAATGTCCTGGCTGCTGGTGTCTGGGTTTTTGTTTTGCTTTTGTTTTTCTTATTTCTTTCTCTCCAGTGTGCTTGCTTTTTAAAAATGCCACCGCCTCCGGCTCGGAAGATTTCTTTTGTGATCACTTGGACTGAGGAGGAGGAGGAAGGGCAGCAGGAGGAGGAGGAGTTGGTGGTGGTTTTGTTAGTTACAAAGAAGAGGGAGAAGGAGCAAGGGGAAAAAAAAGAAACAGAAAGAAAAGAAAGAAAGGCGGTGTGGATGGCAGAGCATGTGCGTTTTCACATGACATCTGTGCCTGTTAGCGGATCCACAATGTGAATTTTCACTGTTCAGTTACCGAGAGGAAGGGAGCGAGAGAGAAAGAGGAGAGAGATGGAGAGAGGGAGCTGAGAAGGGGCTTATACGCGAGGGCGGGTTTGGCCGCGACTTCCAGGCCCCGCCTCCTGTCAGCGCTGACGCCAATCAGCTCCCGGCAGCGTTTGGAGAGGCTGGGACCTCGGGGGAGGGGACGCGACCAGAGGCCGAGGGCGGGAGTTAGTGACACTCACTGGAGTCGCAGGCCGCCGGGGCAGCAACTGGGAATTAGAGACTATCCGAACAGGGTAGAGGAGAAGGAGCGACAGAGAAGGTCAGGCAGATCTGCAGGTGACATTCTTTTCCAACTCCACTAGTATGGAAGGGGACACTGGGCAGTCCTTCCGAGGAAAGAGACTCCGTACTCTCCAGATCCCACCTTCCCTCCCTTGCGAGACATCTGTGGCCCCGCATAGTTAGTTTTGAATTTAAGGCAGTGCTTTGCAGAGTTCTTTTTCGATAAACGCATTTTTTTTTGACAGGGATTTCCATGGCAGGACGCTTCAGTTTAAGTGGTAGAAGAATGCAAAATCATTTCCCCCCCCCCTCACTTTTAGCATAACTATGATCAATTCCATGCAGGTAGTCATCAGTTTTCTTTAAAACACTCTTCAGCTGCTCCTTGCTTCCCTTTTTCTTAAAAAGATTTGAAGGAAGGAAAGAAAGAATTTTTGAGAGAGAGAGTGTGTGTGTGTGCTTTTGACAAGGAAATTGTTTTTTATTAGCATTTGAAGAATCCCATGGTAGTGGGCTGCTGGACTCCAGGATAAAGGCCTACATTGGCAGTGTGATCCCCTTAGTGATGGAGCCACCTAACAAAGGTAGGATTCTGTTCTTTTTAGTGAATGAAGGTGTCAGGACTTAAGAGGAAGAAGCTGTTGATTTTAGTTGCTCTCTGAAGACATTTACCTATTTAGAGGAAAATAAAACATGGGTAAGTTGTTTGTATTCCATAGGTGAAATTTGTCATCTATGACCCTTCATTTGTATTCTGATAAAAATGTAATGTATATATCAAAACTGTTCCTTTGCAAGTCTTTCCCTTTCTGTGGACAAAATAAACATGTCCTTTAGATGATTACATCTACTTCCTTCCCTACAATAGGGAATTTCTTAAATACTTTGGTTAATTGGTCACCTTAAAAGACAGGGAGATGGAAAAAAATTGTCAGATTTACTCAATTTTAAGGCACTGAGACATATACTTATTAGTGTACCTTTAGGCAGATTTCATCATAATTTAGGTACTCAGATAATTTGATTCTTACCTGTATTCATAACGTGTCAACTAACACAAAATATGATGTAATTACATAACTCTACACTGCTAAGTAGTTTTCCCTCCTGATTAAATGAAAAATGGGTTTCTTGCTGAAACTTTAGCCTTGTTATATTGACACAACCTTGCTGCGTGCCCTTCCATTTGCAAGCCATTGTGTAAATTAAGACAATTTTAGTATTAAGAGTGAAAGTTGATTGAGTCATTAATTAAATAAAGTGAACAAAAGGAAGTTACTGTTCAGAATAGTTATTCCCTTATAAATACCTTTCTCCTAGATTTGTAATTGACACAGTAGTTAATCTTTTAAGATAATATTTAAGGCTCTCTGGTTTTATCATTTTTAATCAAGTAAAATATATTCATCATAACTACATTAAAGCTGCACTAAGTTATGCCTAATTTAGTTGCTTCATTAAAAATTACTGCATATAAAATAGTCAGGAAACAAATTGTGACTATATTATTTTAATTTTATGTGCTTCAAGCAGAGACACAGGAATATTAAAAATTTCAAAGCCTTTGTAAACATTGTAATTATTATTGTTATTATTTTTAGATTTCTATTTCTCATTACAGTAAAGAGAAACTTCAAAATTCAAAAATTTTAACTCTTTTGCGTCTTCTTGAGTTGCTGTTTATTGAATTCTAAAATTTGCTTTTACAACTGAAGTATCTATTATCTTTGAAAATGATAGTAAGTATATCTGAAGAGTACTTACCCCTTACACATTTTTATATGCCCTTTGTTTTATGAATTCAACAAAGAGTATTTTTTTGTTTAGAACATACTTCTTGATTCCTTCTGAACATTTTAAAAAGAAGTTGTTAATGAGAAATGAGAAATAATTTGTTTTTAATTTTTCAAAATCGCATTATACATGGTGATATGAAAATATTTTCTCTTTTAGAATGATCAGGGGTTTAGATGTGGTAATCTATGACATTTGGATCTTCCTAAAAATTTAAAACTGAGTTGTTCATTTTTTTCTAATAAATTTCACATTTATTTCAACTCACATTTATGTAAAGCAAATATTCAGTATTTAAATGAAAGAAGTCATCGTTTTCTAAGAAATTACAAAATACTAACATGTCAAGTGGTTGTTTTATTACTTGTGAGCAAATATTCATTTTTCAAGTGGTATAATAATAATATAATATCCTTGTTCACGTGAAGACAATGTATTAGTTATATTTTCATCCCTGTGACCAAACTACCTGACAAGAACAACTTTGAGGAGAAAAAGGTTATTTTGAGCTTACTCTTTCAGAGATTTGGTCTGTGGTGGGCTGACTTGATTGTTCTGGGCCCAAGATGAGGCAGAACATCATAAGGATGGACATGGTGAGGAGAGATGATTTGTCCATGATGGTGAGGAAACACAGAGAGAAAGGGGAAGGTGCTTCAGGGAAGAGGAACCCTTCCAAGGGACATGCCCAGTGATCCATCTCTTTTCAGCCACATCTGACCCCAGTTACCACCCATTTAGTTCACTCAAACTAAGATGGACTGACTAGGTTACAGCTTTCACAATCCAATCACTTTACCGCTAAAACTTTCTATATTAACGTAGGAGCATCTGGTGAACAATTCATTCCAAGCCATAACCTATAGAATCATTAATTTTATTTGAATAATTTCCTATAAACTTGAAACTTCACTTTTGTCTCTGGACCTGAAGAATGTTCAAAGCTGGTAGTTCAATTCTGATTAATTTCAATGTCCATCTCAGTCACACAGGGCTGTGCTCAATCTCAAGAATTGATGTAATTTCAACTAAGTGTTGCCTGCTTCTGCTCAGTCTAGCTGCAAAGCCATGTATAATGATAAGAAGTATCATCAAGGAGACAAAGCTTTAACATGAGCCCACCAGGTAGGGTGTTCTTGGTATTTAGGATCCTAAATGCTTGAAGCCCAAGAGTAAGTCCTGATTCATTATATTCTGAGATGGTCCATCTATACATAGAGAATATCTTAAATAATTGTGAATCTTGGAGAAATATTGACAATATTGATAACAATACTACACTAGGAATGTCTGAAAGATTTGAGTGTAGTTAGTCTAGTTCAGCAGGCTCTGTGGTTGTTAAAGTTGAGAAAGAGATATAAAGCTACCTTTAAATATTGGGAAGGACAGAATTTTTGACATTTGAGCCCATTAGAAATGGAAGGAGTAAAATACTGAGCTCTCTGTTGCTGAAGACATTGGTAACAAATTCTGATTTTTGTAATAGATGAGAAATTGTATCTCTAGATATATTTACATTTAGGAAGTTACCACTGCCTCAGGAGCTATACCAGAATTTTTCTTCCTACTTGAGGAGGTCAGCTCCCTGAGAGCAGGAGCAAGGATTTCCAGAGCTTCAAAGAGCTCCTGGTTAGTACTTGATAGGTGCTTGACCATTACTGATGGATAGAAAGCTTCCTACTGCCTTTTCTGTGGGAATTGAACCACAAATTGGGGCAAAGATCTGAATAAGATGTTTTCTGTCTTCATTTCTGAAAAATAGGAGAGAGAGAAATAAAGGGGGAGCAAAAATAATGCTTGAGATTGGTTACATAATTATAAAAGAAAGCTAAATTTAGTTTCATTCATATTAATTGCTAGTCTCAACTTTATTCATAAGTAGAGAGTCTTCATAATCTATTAGTACTTTAGTTTTGGTTCATTGTGAAATGTGAATACAAGCTAAAAAGTGTTCCAAATGAAAAAAGAAAATATTAAAAATCTGTGGTCTGTATTGTATATAATAAACTGGAAAAAGTATCATGGGGCCAACATAAGTTAAGCTCATTTTGTGGGACAGACATGAGTAAGGTCCACCTCAGGAAAGGGATTGAATACACAGGAGGAAACTGTGGTCAACCAGTCTAATTTTTATTTCCTCCAAGAGCATACAGGTTACACATTATATGTCCTCCCCGCCCTTACCACCCCATCACTTTTCCTCCCAGATAAAGGGACAGAGACTTGGAACAGTTAAATCACTTGTCTGAGATCAGAAATCTCAAGATGCTGGGTCCAGGACTCAAACCAAGATATAACTAATAAAATATAAATTCTATAAGTACAGGAATGTTCTTGATTTTATTTGTTTCTGTGCTGAGTTTACAGAATCTAGAATCTTGCCAGGTAAAAAGTAGGTGTTTAAAGTACGCGTGTGAAAGAAGACTTCAATACATTTAAACCCTATTCCACTGAGCAGTACTACATACCTACAATCTAGGCACTAAGTGACATTACGTAAAGAACAGTGAATTTTGACATAAGAAATAAAAGGTTACTGTGAAAATTTATAAAACAATAATAGCTTGATTTGGTTCATCATGAAGTTTAGGAAAATACGTTTGTAACAAATATTTCATGTCATAGATAAAATGAGCCTGAATTAAATTGGCACCAGTAAAAATAAAAAAAAAAAAATCTCAGGATGCATTTTGCCTGCAGAAGCTACAGTGTTTAGTGAATGATACTTGGGGTTGTGTGAAATGTGTTGGTAAAAGTTAGGGGGATGTCAAACCAAAGCTTCATGAATGAATGAAGCTCTTTATCAGATCTTCTTTTTGTTTTCTTTATAGCATAGAGTATTAATAAACCTCCTATTAATAGAAATAAGTAAAGTGGAGTTGATTTTTTTAAATGGGGAGAAATATTGAGATTCATTTTCAGTTTGGGTACATATCAGTGATAAGGTACAGCAGAGAGCTGCATATATTGAACTGGAGATTGAAATTGGTTACAAGCAAGAGTAATGATTTATGAGACATTCAAAAACACTGAAGAGAAGAGAAATAATATAAGATTTAAATGCAAATAAATAGGCTAACAAAAATAGGATTGTATTTTGTGTGTATTTATATAACTGTGGATAGCGAGAAACTTTTCTAAATCAGGAAAGCAGGCACTATAAAAAATTTAGATATATTTTTCTTTACATAGATTAAAAAGTAAATATTTTGAATGTCAAAAGACCCCAAAACAACATCAATACACTGGAGAAAATATTTGTTGCACACCTGACAGACAAAAGTTTAATATTCTTTATAAAAAATATATGCAAACTTTAAAATCAAACAAAGACTTAAACAAAAACCACCAAAACGCTGAGGTCAGTGAGAAGAAACTGGAGATAATTTAGTGGATAAATTTTCTCTTTATTGTATCTGCTACAGGTGAACAATTTTTCATATTTGTAGTTTCTTTTCAGACCACTCAATGAAGCTTTAACATAATTTTTTCATGTTTGTTAAAATATGAATTAAAACACGTGTGCAATATTTTGTATACCTTTATTGTTGTCGCTGATTATTCTCTGAAATTTATCTTGAATTGGCTAATTTCTCTGTCTTTACTGTATCATCATTTTACGCTCTTATCCTTTCTCCCTAGATGAGTATACTATTCTCAAATCTGTCTATCTCCATTCTTGCTCTTTACTCCATCAATTTTCCAATTGGTAGTTGGAGAGATCTTTAAGAGTGTAAGTCAGATAACAAGTCCACCCCCCATCCCTGCTAAAACACTTTAGAGTCTTCCTATTGCTTTAAGAAACTCATTTAAGCCAGGCGTGCATGCCAGTAACTCCAGCAACTCTGGAGGCTGAGGCGGGAGGATTGCAAGTTTGGAGTCACTCTCAGCAATTTATCAAAGCTCTACACAAGTTAGTGAGACTCTGTCTTAAATAAAAAAAATTAAAAGAGCTGGGGATGTGGCTCAGTGTTTAAGTGCCCTTAGGTTCAATCCCTGATACCAAAAAAGAAAGGCAAAGAAAGAAAGAAGAAAGGAAGGAAGGAAGGAAGGAAGGAAGGAAGGAAGGGAAAGAAAGAAAGAAAGAAAGAAGGAAGGAAGGAAGGAAGGAAGGAAGGAAAAAAAAAGAAAAGAAAGAAAGAAACTCATCTGTACTTGTACTCCTTACCTTGTTTTGGAAATTCTGTGAATATATATTATATTTTGCCTTGAAGTCCTACATACTTAAAAGTGTCCCTTCATTTTCTAGTGTGTTCTACTTTGGGCAATAGAGGATAGAGTAATTCTAACTTTAAAACTCTCCTGGCATAAATGTTATTTTCTCAAAGAAGTTTATCATGCCACCTTCAAAAATACTTGCTTATGATTCTTTATCATGATGTCTGTTTCTTTTATACCAGATATCAGAATTTATGATCATTTATTTATTTTTTATTTTTCATCAAGGGAATGAATAAATTTATAATTATTATTAACTGCACAAAGTGAGGACGACTTTTTTTATTGTTTTGTATGATCAATGATTTCTTAGTTCATGCTTCAAAAAATTTGTTGAATGAATTGCTAACTTGGACTAATTATTAGTATTGAAGGAATTAAATAATCTTTCTTTTTATTTTTGAAACCCATTTCACATATTTGCTATGATTTATCTGTATCTCGTTACTACATTTAAAAAAAATGGGTAGAATACTGATATTTTCTTTTCAAGGCAATTGACAGATATACTAAAAATTAAATGCATTGGTTCTGGAGTAAGGTGAAATCAGCACAAAATAAAAGCTCTATTTAGTTCTCAGCTCTGTGATCTGTAGCATAGCTTCTAGTGTTCTGTCTACATGTTGCATTTACTGTAGACATGCTCCATTTAAATTCATATGTTGAAGTTCTAATCCCCAATGTGATGGCACCAAGAGATGGGGCCTTTGAGAGGAGATGGAGTTTAGATGAAATCATGGGGGTGGAGCTTTCATGGTTCCTGATAAGAAGAGGAGACACCATAGTTTTCTCTTTCTACCCATGAAGATACAGCAAGAAGGTGCCATCAAGATAGGAAGATGGCCTTCAACAGACATGGAGTTGGCCAGTACCTGGATCTCAGACTTCTCAGCCTTCAAAACTTATAAGAAATAAATATTGTTAAAGACATCTTGTCTCTGGCATTTTGTTGTAGTAAACTGAGTATACTGAGACACTGTTTGAAATTCAGTGTGTGTGTGTGTGTGTGTGTGTGTGTGTGTGTGAGAGAGAGAGAGAGAGAGAGAGAGAGAGAGAGAGAGAGAGAGAGACTGCGGGGAGGGAGGGAAAGAAAAGAATAAACCCAAGGGATGAAATCAGATCTACCAATACCAATATATTGCTCAGAGTATTATAATGAAGCAAATATTATTAACTACTGGCCATTGTTGTTATTTGCTTGGGAAAATCTGTTTCATGAATTAGCAGCAAGCAAATTTTCCAATTCAGGTCAATTAGACTTTGCTTGTTGGTCACACTTCTAAGTAATCAGTGAGTACAAAGAATATAAACTAATTTCATATTTACCACATCAGTTCTCAGTTAGATTTTTCTCAATTTATGATACAATTTTTTCACTTTCTTATTTTTAATTAATCAATTGTCATTATTTCACATATTTCCTTCCTATTGGCATGCTGGTTTTAAACCTTTTCACTATTCTTATAGGAATTCGGCTAGAGACCAAATATGTGTCTGTGGATTACTAGGAATAATATAAATTATTACTCATACTACATTCTAGTCAATGCCAAGACCTCAAATATCCAATTCCATAAACCTTCTCCAACCTGCTCAAGTGCCTGTAGAGTTACTATTGTCATGCATTTTAATTCAACATACATCTTAGCCTCATTAAGATGTCATTACTATTACTATTATTTTTTATTTTGTATATCCAGTATTCCTTCAGATTTGCTCCAGGTTAGATAGACTAAAATAGATTGGATAGGCTAAAATTAGATAAATTATTTTTTCTAATTTTCCTGCATTTTGTGTTTTTCTTCAATATTATTTTCCTTCTTTTGGAAAAACTATGTTTAATGATATAGTTGTCCTGTTATATAAGTTACTGCTGCTGAATATGCTTGGTCTTTGATGGTCTAGAAGTATTTATGGTGCTCCATTTGGAAAGATGTTTTCACTGCACGCTGTTCTCATTTTTCATACATTGTTCATGTCCTCCTACTGTCTTTTGTCTCACATCGTTTCTGTTTGAGTTAGCTGTCACTGGTAAGTCTGCTCCTTTGAAAATAATGCATCTTCCTTTTTGGCTATTTTTGCGATTTTCTTTCTTTGTCTTTGTTTTTCAGCATTTTTACTGTGATGTTCTTGGGTGTGGTTTTATTTTTATTTACTGTCTAGAATTGGAGCGCTTCTTGTATCCTGTGGCTTGCTACCTTTCATCAAGTGGAATGTTCTTGATGTTCGCTGTTAAGCACAGCCCTCACCTGTCCCTTTGCCTTCTGGAGAGAGAGAGTCTTGCAGGATGTGAGATGCTTTCACCATGTCCCACTGTCTTTTTTCCTCTTCTGTGCAGTTTCCATCCTTCTTCCTTTCCAGAATCCAACAGAATATTCCACACTTACCCGAATTCTAGTTTCCTAATCTTTTCCTCAACTTTGTCTAGTCAACTTCTTTGTTGTTAATCCTCTCCCTCAAGATTTTAATTTCAGTGATTATATTTTCAGTGCTTGAATTTCCATTTGGTTCTTCTATGCACATTCTAATTTTTTGTCTGGAAAAATCCTCTGTCTGGTCATCTATTTTCCTGAACACATAAATTTGTAGTAACTTTAAAGTTCATGTCTGATCATTGCAATATACAGGTCATCTGTTTGTTTGGTTTTTTTTGTATTGTTTGTTTCTTCTCCAGAATTTCTATTGATTATGGATGTTGGTTGCAAAATTTTAAAAAAATATCTAGATGATCTAAATGGTACTTTTCACAATGGTGTTTAGTACATTTGGGTTGCCATATCAGAGTATCTGATGTTGGGTAGTATATGAAGTTAAAAGGTTTATTTGGCTCATAATTTTGGTAGCTAGAAAGTCCAAATAGCATGGTGCCACCATCTGGCTGCATTACAACACGTGGGAGGAGCAAAAAGGTAACTGGGTACATGCAGAATAAGTAAGGAAGCAACCCACCCTTGCAGGAACTAACCTGCTCTCACAAGAATAACATTCTTCTCCTCCATTGGTGGTGCTCCATGTTCTCTCATCTCTTAAAGATCCTTTACATACCAGACTTTCAGCACACGAACCTTGAGGGGACAAATCATATCCAGATCACACAAGTGGTATTTATCCTTCTGTTTCAGGGAAGAGTGGAATGGACAAAGAAAACAGGGAAAGAAATTTTGGGAGATTTGAATTTGGAAAAAAAATTGTTGAAAGGCATGTATACGTACACCAAAATTTACTTTGCATTTTCCATTAAAATTAAAGAACTTCCTATGTGATTCCATTTCCCAGTCCTCAAAATTGTTACTTGTATATTATTACATGTATATAAAATCATTAAAAATATCACTCTGTCCTCAATTCACCCAAATCATATCATTTCTTAGTACAAAATGTTATTTTCATTTTCTCTATTGCTCAAAGGGGCCCTAGGGTCTGCATCTTCCCTTGAGATTCTAGGATGTTGTGAGATCTCATCCTTGGAACTTAATAGCACATTTCTTCTGTTTAAGAACCAAGACTACAACCAGCATGTCTTCCCCTAAAATGAATCCATAGATTGCCCAGTCGAATGCTTGGCATACCTGAGGCCTGACAGCATTTTGATAGACGACTTACATACATAATTTGAAAATTTTCAATTGCATTGGCAGAGACAGGAGATGTTTGTCTTAATTGAAAGCATTTGTATTAATTGATTTTCTGGATTGAAGCAGACAAGGCTGATGAGGAGGCCTACAGAATTCATTCAGTGAAAGGAAAGAGGTTGATTTAAGATTCACTCTTTAAATGAGGGCCGAGTACTTTATCAATCTAAACCAGTTTTGGAGGGATCCATCTTCTTCTTTGAAGGGACACGGAGAAAAGGGATAAAATCATCAAGCTTTTTAAACAAACAAACAAACAAAATTTAGCATGTACATATAAATTCTCTATTGGACACTCAGAATCTCAGTCAGCTGGTGTCAAACGTGGAGAAAAAGTTTTATGTAAATATGAAAATATATTTATATGAATATAAATTCTGTTAAACCCATAGCCAGGATAAAAGGGGAAGGAGAAGTGGAAAAGAAAAAAGGAACAAACAAACAAAACGTAAGAGTGAGACCAAAGGTGGGAATAAAGTATGGGAAAAGGAATGAGATTTAAAAAGGCTTGAGAGAGGGAAAGTACTTCCTATGTCTTTAATGGGTTGGTAGCTGATTTGTATTGTATATTTAGTGGGACATATTTCAGCTTAATCACTGATGGATGAGGAACAGTGTGGCTGGAGCATAAAAATGGAGGGGGGCAAAGAAGAAGAAAAGAGGGCAAAGGGGCAGGGGAACTTTGGTTGTGCTTATTGGCTTCTGCAAGGGGCAGTTAATCACTGAAGACTAGACTTGATTGTCTGATTCTCTGAGGAGGGTGGTACCCGGGTTTTGTTTGTTTCTTTGTATTTGGGGCAATTGTATCTGCTGGGTATTCTCACAATCACACCTCTAAACTACCGTCCTTGTCTTTTAACCACAGTGGTCTACCATGAGGAAAGGGAGCAATGACCTTTTCCACTTGGATTAAATCAATGCAGAATATGTAAACATGAAACCAATAGTACAGAGTGCTATTTCTAGTCCTCCAATAAAAGAGTCAGGAAGAACTTTGTTTTCTCTATGGTGACATGAACTAATGGTCTCTATGGTCATGAACTAATCTGTTTTATGAGTGTTTTTCAAAAAATGATTTTGACAAAACTAATATTTCTTATTTGGGGATTTAATAATAAAAATTAGTTCTATGAGATTAATACTAGCTGTATGCTCCAAAGGAAAAACTATTCTTTCCAAGTACTAGTGAGTTGACAGAAGGTACAAAATATAATGCATTCAATTGAGTCTTTCTTCCCCTTTCCCTTCCTATCTCCCTATCTCCTTCCCCTTCCACTTTCTTTTCCTTTTCTTCTTTTCTTCTTATCCCTCTCCCTCTCCCTCTCCTCCTCCTCCTCCTCCTCTTGCTTCTTCCGTCTCGTCTCCTTCTTCCTCTTCTACCAGGGATTAAACCCAGGGGTGCTTAAACAGAGAAAGCAGCATCCTCAGCCTTTTTTTTTATTTTAGATGGGGTCTCACTAAGTTACTTAGGGCCTCACTAAGTTGCTGAGGCTGTCTTAGAATTTACTATCCTCCTGCATCGTCAGCCTCCTGAGACACTGGGATTACAGGTGTGTGCCACCATACACAGCTGAGTCTTCTTTCTTTTCATTCCTTTCTCTGTCTCTCTCTCTCTCTAGGTTTGTTGTACTCAAAGTGCACCAGGCACAGGAATAAAAGCATTTTCTAAAAGAATTCATCTTGGGGACCCACGCGTCTCCGTTATGTAATCAAAGGCCAAACAAAAACATAAGGCTTTGAAAATGATTGGTAAGTGTCATACTTTAGCTTATGTGCAGATAGTCCTCAGAGAAGGCTAATGATGCTATTTCATGTATTTAAACTTGAGAGTAAGTTAATGAGAGTTGTAGAGACTTGCCTAGAATACCTGTGTCTGCTTTCTTTGCTTCTGGGGATACTGGTAGGATATAAATGAAATGGGTAAGTGGAGGGATGTGGGACAATAGTGTTCTCTGTTCTACTCCAAGGGAGCAGTTGCCTAAATGTTCAAACCGATTTGAAAATGCAAGAGGAGCGCCAGCAGAGGGCGCAGTGCTGGTAGCAGGAACTGACTAGTAACCAGTTAAATCCACTGTCTTAGAAGGAGCCAGAGAAATTAATCACACAGATGTGATGGCAATAAAAGGGACCAGCTTGCACTCTCCCATACCTGGGGAGCTAATTGTAGATCCTCAAGTCAAAATTTTAACTTTAAGCTATTTAAGCTCAAAATCAGATGTAATGAACCATACTCATCTACCTTATGGGTTGTTTTGTTTTTATTGAAGTAAAGCATATATGAATAAGGAGCTATCAGGGAAATGAAGATACGCCATTGTATGAACATTTCCCTCAACCAAGAGTATCTTGCTACGTTGTGTCATATATTTTTCCTATGTTATGTATCCATAGTGTCAATCCACACTGGCCACCCCCCGAAATTCATGTTTCATTTAAATGTTGAAATAGCTGAGTCTTTAGGAACCTGGCTGCGTATTGGTCTTTTTATTATTATCATAATCTTGGAATACTACCTCTCCTATGGAATAATAGATCCTTATACGAGCTCTTGGAATGCTCCACAATCTCCAAAAGGGAAATATTTTTCCCCTAAAGGTCTAAAAGAACTTGGCAATAGCAAAAAGACAGTGATGGAAACATGAAAATGCCTAAGGAAAAGGAAAGCAGATTTTCACCCCATGGACTGCAGTGAGTGGGCCAGTTCACTACCGGTGCAATCATCTTGAACTTAGGAGAAAAATGTGGAAGATCTAGTTACAAATGATTGAGGGGAAACTCAAGGGAGGAAAAAGGGAATTGTTTTTAAAAAGTATGGCTTAAAATATTTTATGAAGTTATCACTATATTTACAGATGAGTTTTTCATTATTTTAAAAAATTAATATATATGTGTATGTGTATATATACATATATATACTTAAGTACATATATTTAGTAAGTATACTTAGATATTTTATGAAATGGTAAAATTTACCATTTCACTGCTCAAACATTTCAACAGAGGCCAAAACTTGAGTAAATTCTGTAACAAAGACAATGGAAATTGTTAACAACCAAAAGCAACTACACATATATTTAAATATAAATCCTTCCATCATTATGGAAATATTATAAGATACATATAATCGGGTAAACATTGCCCTATAATTTTGCTTTACAATTTGTGTAAAAAAGTTTACAAGAATTTTACAAATGAAAATAGACCACAACCAAAAATATAAGAAAACAAAATAAAATACAAAATTAGAATTCACTAATGCAATTTTATGATTTACATTTTTTTATTTTTATTTTTAACTTTTTCTAATTTGTTCTAGTTATACATAACAGTTCTAGTATATGGAGTATAATTTCTCATTCTTCTGGACATACATGATGTAGCGTTACACCTGTCATATGAGCACATAGGGTAATAATGTCTGATTCATTCTACTATCATTTCTAACCCCATACCCCTTTCCTCTCTTTACGTCCCTCTGTCTAATCCAAACTAACTCTGTTTCTTCCCTAGCCCTCCATTAGCATCCAAATAGGAGAAAACATTCAGCCTTTGGTTCTTTGAGAATGGCTTTTTTTGCTTAGTAGAATATTCTCCAGTTCCATCCATTTACCTGCAAATGCCATAATTTCATTCTTTTAAAAGGCTGCATAATATTCCATTTTCTTTATCTATTCATCTGTTGAAGGGCACCTAGTTTGGTTCCATAGTTTAGCTACTGTGAATTGATCTTCTATAAACATTGGTGTGGATTTGTCACCATAGTATGCTGATTTTAAATCCTTTGGGTATAAACTGAGGAGTGGAACTACTGGGTCAAATGGTGGTTCCATTCAAAGTTTTCAGAGGAATCTCCATACTGCTTTCCAGTCCCACCAGAAATGTATGAGTGTACCTTTCTCCCCATATCCTTGCCAACATTTATTGTCGCTTGTATTCTTGATAATTGCCATTCTGACTGGAGTGTGATGAAATCTCAGAGTAGTTTTGATTTGCATTTCTGTAATTGCTGGAGATGTTGAACATTTTTTCATAGATTTGTTGATTGATTGTTTATCTTTTTCTGTGAAGTGTCTGTTCAGTTCCTTAGCCCATTTAATGCTTAGGTTATTTGTTTTCTTTGGTATTAAGTATTTGAGTTCTTTATAGATCCTAGAGATTAATGCTTTAATCTGAGTTTTTGCATGTGGTAAAGATTTTCTCCCATTCTGTAGGCTCTCTGTTCACATTTGATTGTTTCCTTTGCTGTGAAGAAGCTTTTTAGTTTGATTCCATCCCATCTATTGATACTTGATTTTACTTCTTGCGCTTTAGATGTCTTGTTAAGGAAGTCAGTTCCTAAAATGACATGATGGAGATTAGGAGCTATTTTTACTACTATAAGGCACAGGGTCTCTGTTCTAGTGCTTAAGTCCTTGATCAAATTTGAGTTGATGTTTTTGGTGGGGTGAGAGGGTTTTAATTTCATTTTGCTACATGTTGGATTTCCAGGTTTCCCAGCAACATTTGTTGAAAAGGCTATCTTTTCTCCAAAATGTTTTTGTGTTGCACCTTTGTCTAGTTTGAGGTAACCATATTTATGTGGGTTTAGTCTCTATGTCCTCTATTCTGTACCATTGGTCTTCATGTCTGCTGTGGTGCCAATACCATGCCATTTTTGTTACTATGGTTCTGTAGTATAGTTTAAGGTCTGGTATTGTGCTTCCTGCTTCACTTTTCTTGCTAAGGATGCTTTGGCTATTCTGGGCCTCTTATTTTTCCAAATGAATTTCATGATTGCTTTTCCTATTTCTATGAACAATGTCATTGGGATTTTAGTAGGAATTACTTTAAATATGTAAAGTTCTTTTGGTAGTATGGCCATTTTGACAATGTTAATTTTGCCTATCCAAGACCATGGGAGATCTTTCCACTTTCTAAGGTCTTCTTTCATTTCTATCTTTAGTTTTCTTTTTAGAGGGCTTTCTCCTCTTTTGTTAGATTGATTCCCAAGGGTTTTTTTTTTTTTTGTGTGTGTGTGTGTGTGTGTGTGTGAGTGTGTGTGTGAAAGGAGTGGTTTTTCTAATTTCAGCTTCATTACTGATGTATAGGAACACATTTGATTTATGAGTGTTAATTTTATATCATGCTACTTTGATGAGTTATTCTATAAAGTTTCTGGTGGAATTTTTTGGATCTTCTAAATATAGAATCATGTCTTCAGCAAATAATGATTGTTTGAGTTCTTCTTTTCCTATTAGTATCCCTTTATTTTTTTTCTCCTGTCTAATTGCTCTGCCTAGAGTTTCAAGGACAATGTTGAGTAGACACGGTGAAAGAGGGCATCCTTGTCTTGTTCATATTTTTAGAGGGAATGCTTTTAATTTTTTTCTATTTAGAATGATGTTGGTTTTGGGTTTAGCAAACATATTTTTACAATGTTGAGATATGTTTCTATTATCGCTAGTTTTTCTAGTGTTTTGAACATGAAAGGGCACTTTATTTTGTCGAATTCTTTTTCTGCATCTATTGAGATGTTCCTATGATCCTTGTCTTTAAATCTATTTATGTGATTATTTACATTTATTGATTTCTACATGTTGAACCCACCTTGTATCACTGAGATGAACCCCACTTGATCATGGTTCAGTAATTTTAAATATGTTTTTGTTTGTATGTTATTTCCTAGAGTTGCTTGGGAATTTTTTTTTTAATCTATGTTCATCAGAGACATTGGTCTGAAGTTTTCTTTCCTTGATGTGTCTTTGTTTCGTTTTGATATTAGAGTGATACTAGTTTCATAGAATGAGTTTGTAAGGATTCCCTCTTTTTCTATTTTATGATATAATTTGAGAAGACTTAGTTTTACTTCTTCTTTTAAGGTCTTGTAGAGCTTGGCTGAGAATCTATCTCATCCTGAGCTTTTCTTAGTTGGTAGGCTTTTGATAGTGTCTTGAATTTTCATTGCTTGAGATTGGTCTGTTCAAATTGTGTATGTCTTCCTAGTTCAATTTGGGTTGGTCATATGTCTCTAGAAATTTGTTGATATCTTCAAGATTTTCTATTTTATTGGAGTATAAATTTTTAAAATAGTTTCTGATTATCTTCTGTATTTCAGTAGTGTCCAATATATTTCCTCTTTCATCACAAATTTTAATAATTTGAATGTTTTTTGCTTTTTCTTTGTTAGCATGCTTAAGGGCTTATTAATTTTATTTATTTTCTCAAAGAACCAACTTTTCATTTTTGTCAATTTTTGGTTTCTTTATTTTGTTTCAATTTTGTTGATTTCAGCTAGGGTTTTAATTATTATTTCCTGTTTTCTACTACTTTTGGTGTTTTTTTGTTCTTCTTTTAGGGCTTTGAGATATATTGTTAGGTTATTTATTTATTGACTTTCTATTCTTTTAAGGAATGAGCTCAATGCAATGAACTTTTTTTTTTAGCACTGCTTTCATGGTGTCCCAGAGATTTTGATATGTTGTATAAGTGTTTTCATTTACCTCTAAGTATTTTTTTATTTCATCTTTTATTTCTTCTGCTCCACATTTGTCCTTCAGTAGCATATTATTTAGTTTCCTGGTGTTGGAATAGTTTGCCATTTTTATTTCATTGTTGATTTCTAATTTCATTCCATTATGGTCTGATGGAATGCAAGGTAGTATCTTTACTTTTTATATGTATTTGCTAAAAGTTGCTTTGTTGCATAAGATATGGTCTATTTTAAAGAAGGATCTATTTGATGCTACAAGAAAGTGTTTTCAATTGTTAATGGAGGAAATATCCTATATATATCCATTAAGTCTAAATTATTGATTGTATTATTCAGTTCTGTTATTTCTTTGTTTAGCTTTTGTTTGAAAGATCCAGTAGTGAGAGATGTTTGTTAAAATCACTAAATATTATGGTGTTGGGGTCCATTTGATTCCTTAAGTTTAGAAAGTTTTGACGTACTTAGATGCTCCATTGTTTGGTGCATAAGTATTTACCATTGTTATGTCTTGTTAATGTGTAATTCCTTTAAGCTATTTAAAATGTTCTTCTTTGTCCCTTATGACTAACTTTGGTTTTAAGTCCCCTTTATCTGATATGAGGATATAAACCCTTGCTTGTTTATGTGATCCAGGTGAGTGATATGTGTTTTCCCATTCTTTTACCTTCAGTTTGTGGATATCTTTGCTTATGAGGTGAGTCTATTGGAGACAGTATATTGTTGGGTCTTGTTTTTAAATCAAATTTGCTAGTTTATATCTTTTGATTGACAAGTTTAGGTCATTAATGTTCAAGGTTATATTGAAATATGATCTGTATTCCTGGTCATTTGGTTTATTTCTAGTTTTTAATTTAAATTAGTTTCCCCTTTGATTAACCATTCCTTTAGTATAGTTTCTTTGCTGTTTTTCACGTTTTCTTTCTTCTTCATGGAACATTTTGTTTAGAATGTTCTATAATGCAGCCTTTCTAGTTACAAATTCTTTTAACTTCTGTTTATCATGGAAGGTTTTTTTTCCATCTTCAAATCTGAAGCTTAATTTTACTGCATATAAAATTCTTGACTGACTTTCATTTTCTTTCAAAGTTTGATATATATTGTTCCAGGACCTCCTAGCTTTCAAAGTTGATTTCCCTCTATTTGTAATCTTTTACTTTTCTTTTGCAGCCTTTAAAATTCCATCCTTTTTCTATTTGCTAGGCATTTTCATTATAACATGACTTGGTGTGGATCTTTTGTAATTTTGTATATTTGGGGTTCTGTAAGCCTCTTGTATTTGGTTTTCCATTTCATTCCTTACGTTTGGGAAATTTTGTGGTATTATTTCACTAAAAAGGTTGTGCATTTCTTTGATTTATGTCTCCGTGACTTCATCCATCCATTAAATCTTAAATTTAGTCTTTTCATGTTATCCCATAGTTCTTGGCAGTTCTGTTGATGGTTTCTTAACATCTTCTGTCTGTGGCCAATTCTATTTCCAAGATTATATATTTTATCTTCATAGCCTGAGCTTTTGTCTTCCAAGTGGTCTAGTTTGTTGGGGATACTTTCTAGTGAATTTTTAATTTGGTTTATTGTTTTCTTCATTTCAAGGATTACTGCTTGCTTTTATTTTTCAGAATATCTGCCTCTTTACTGAAGTGATCTTTTACTCTTGTATTTTCTCTCTGATTTTATTCCTTATACTGTCCTCTACTTCACAGATTAGTTTAACTATGTATATTCTCAACTCCTTCTCTGACATTTCTTCCACTGTGATGTTGAGGGATGCTATTATTGGAGTATCATGGTTCATTTGGGGTGATTTTTTTCCCTTGCCTTTTCATGTTGTTTGTGTGTCTCCCCATCTAACACTATGGATCTGAGGCAGTAGAATTTCTACCCTTTGGACTTATAGTGTCTTTGAAGGTTTCCAGTACTTCACTGTTTAGGGGAAGACAAATAATAAGAACAACCAATGCAAACAATATACAGCATTAAACCCAATAGTTCCTACTGTGATGCCTGCAAGGTTAGTTATCATGATAACAGAAATTATATGATCAGTTATAGCTTACAATAAAACAACAAGCTTGCAAATGGGTTTACAATTTCAAATGGTGGACAGGGAGAGAAAAGAAATGATACAGGATATGATGATTATGAGGTAGGAGGAGAGAGAAGTAAAAATTAAAGGCAGTATGAAGAGAAAACAATAGAGATTAGCTGTTACTGGAAGAAAAGAGAGAATTAAGGAAAACAGAAAAAAATACATCTAAAGTAAAAAATTAAAAAGAATGCCGATACTAATTCACAATGGGCGAACTAGGGAAGAATATAGTTACTTTAGATTAGGTAGAGGGGAATGAGGGAAAGGGAGGGGATATAAGGGTAGGAAGGATAGTAGAATGAATTAGATATTTTTGCCCTATGTGCATATATAATTATATGACTTGTGTGATTGTCCCTCATGTACAACCAGAAGAATGAAAGATTATACTTCATTATATATGATGTATCAAAGCGCAGTCTACTGCCACATATAACTAATTGAAACAAAAAAAATTTTAGAAAATTAAAAATATAAAAATTAAAGAATACAGAACAAAACTAAAATATACTAATCAAATATCCTAGTTCATAAAATACTAATCCATGAAAAATAACTGGTGTCAAAAGTGCTAGAAATGAGAAAAAAAATATGAAAATGTATAAATGGCCATGTACCATTAAGGTCACAATTAAACAGAGAAAATTAAAAAAAAAAGGAAAAGAAAAAAAAATTGATGAAAATTTAAAAAATTCTTTCTTTTATAATTTAATTTATTTTCAGCTTCTTTTCTCAGCTGCTTTAGGTGAGGTCATCTGGAGTGTGATGCTCCACCCTCTGGATTGCTGGATTGAGCGAGGTAATCCTAAGTAGGTGGAGTTCCTGGAGGCATGTTTTAGTTTTAGGAGGGCTCCAGGCCCTTTGTCGAAAGGTAATTGGTCTACAGATTTTAAATCTGTGCACCCCTACCACCCAGGACTTGCTGTTCCACACAGGAAGACTGTAGCCCAAGGATCTCCGCTAGGTTCCACTCGTATGGTAGGTGAACCAATTCTAAGTCTCCTATGTCACCTGCAGACCCCATGTTTCCTGGTCTTGGGTTCAGTTTCCAAACCATCTCTTCCACTCCTGCCCTTCTGAGTTCCTAGCCAGATTTCCCAGCCAGTCCTGCAAACAGTTGGAATGGAGGGAGAGGGGTAGTGCTGGGTGGGTTACTATGACCAGTTGTCCCCTGTGTAAACCTCTCTCCACGTTTGATTTTATCCTGGTCGCTTAAGCACACTCTATATTGTTCAGTGTGTGTTTACTGGGCCTGTATTTTGGGCCAAACTCAGGTTTGCAAAGGAATTGGCTTCCTCAGCTGCTGGTCCCTGTGCCACAGAAGGGAAATGTTTCCTTCTTTAGTCCTCTGCATGCAGCCTGGAGAGATGGCAGCTTCTTTCCCTGAACATGGATATTATGCATTGCATTTTTCAGGTTTGTTGGGCAATGTCCTTAGTCTCTAAACGCTTGGTACCCAGACACACTTTGGGCCTCTAAAACATGTGGGTTCCTTTAATTCCCTTGTCCCTCCACTTTGCTCACAGAGAAACTGCTCTGGCTGGCGCTTCCAACCTGGCCATGGCAACAGGCTTTGCTGCTAGGGATTTTTCCCCTTATATCCAACCTTCTGTGTCCCCAGTCTGGTTTGAATGTCCAGCTTCAAATTCTAGTAAATCCCTCTCCTTTTTTTTTTTTTTTTTGTTCACCTACCTTGCAGAGAAGCTGCCTGTTTCTTGGTTTCACTTTACAGAGCAACCAAGAAAGCGACCTCCTCTATTCCACTCTCTTGAAAAACTGACCATGAATTACATTTAAATGAGAATTTTTAATACACTTGTTTTTTAGAGCAGTTTTAAGTTTATAGAAAAATTAGGCAGGAAGTGTAGGGTTGATATCTACCCTACACCACCTTCACTTTCATAACAGTTTCCTCTATTAATAACAACTTGCAGGGCCTGGGGTTGTGGCTCAGTGGTAGAGTGCTCACCTGGCATGCACAAGGCCTTGGGTTCGATCCTCAGCACAACATAGATGTAAAATAAAGATGTTGTATCCACCTAAAACTTAAGAATAAATATTTTAAAAAAATAACAACTTGCTCTAGTGTGATGAATTTTTAAAATTAAAGAACTAATATTAAGATACCATGATTAACTAATATTTATAATTTACATTAGGGTTCACTCTGTGTTGGAAATTTTGTGAGTTTTGGCAAATGTATAATGACATGTAGCTACCAATGTGGTATCACACAGATACAGAGTAGTTTCAGTGCCCTAAAAATCCTCTTTGCTTATCCTGTTCATTCTTTCTATGCCCTAACCCCTGTCAACCACTGATCATTTTACTGTCTTCATCATTCTTTCTTTTCCTGAACATCTTTTTGTTCTAATCGTATGGTATTAGCCTTTTCAGATAGACTGCTTCCACTTAGTCATATGCATCTAAGTTTCCTCCATATTTTCACATGGCTTGATAACTCATGTCTTTTTGCTGCTGAATAATATTTCATTGCCTGGATATGACATAGTTAATTTCTCCATTAAGGACATGTTGGTTACTTCCAAGTTTGGGTGGTTATGAATAATGCTACTGTAAAAAGCCATGTGCAGATTTTTGTGTGTATGTAATTTTCATTTTGTTGAGTGAATACTGTAAAATCTGTGATGGCTGGATTTTATGGTACAAGTATGTTTACTCTGTAAGATATCACCAAATTGTCTTCCAAAGTAGCTGTGCCATTTGCATCCCACCAGCAAGGACTGAGAGTTCTTGTTGCTTCACATTCTCACCAGTTGTCACCATTCTGGATTTGGTCATTTAATAGGTGTGTAGTGATATCTTATTCCTATTTTACTTTGTAATTCTCTAATAACTGTTTGAGTATCTTTTCATGTGCTTATTTGCCATTAATATGAATTTTCACTGGTGTGATTTCTGTTTCAGTTCTTTTGCCCCAGTGTGATCATTTTAAATCTATAAAACACATATAATGGTCAGCAGATAAAGCTTAGAAAAAATAAAAATATTTTTCATGACACACTTAATGTTATTTTTGTTTTTTCTTTAAATATTTTTTCTTTTTGTTCAAGTGCATATGGATTTTACATAATTGTCATTGCTCAGATACCATTTTATATGTTCCTTTTAAAAAATAATATAAGTTCTTATATAATTATTAATATAATTTACTGTAAATAAGTAGATGAATTACAGTTTGTGTACTTATTTCTCTCTATTGGAAATTTAGGTTAATTACCTTTGTCATGCAATGTTTTAAAAAGTTTCTTTTAAGAAAATAAACTTATAGGTTTATTTTTAGTTGAAAGAGGTAAATGCTGCTAAACACTTCGGATTAAAATAATCTATGCCTAAAATTCATAATTATTTGTAGAGATTACTATATAGAAGACATTTTGGAATGGAACTTATTTCTTATAAAACCAGGGACACAAGATCTCTTGATAACAATAAGAGATCATAGCTCAATAGACAGAGATGATTTTAACATGTAATAAAATGTGGAGAAGGTTTTGCCCTGGTGGAGTCTCCAACATATGATATTTCAACTGATGGTTGTACAAAAATGAAAGGATAGGGAAGGGTATGACCTAGTCTTATGATTGTGCCTATCCAGGGGTTCCACCACCAGCCATTCTTTTGAGAAGCTTCCCAGTAGTGGCCCCATTTTGAGCACTGGAAGTTTTAATATGTTTTCTGTGATCTTGACATTTTTAATTAGAACCTAACATTTCTCACAATTTATTTCAATCTGCACTGAAATAAAGTGGTTGAGCTCTGCAACCTCTTTAATATAGTAGCAGGATGCAGGTCTCTGAGCCAGAGGAAGAATTCGGCAAGAAAAGGGTGAAGATTTAAAGTCAGAAGTAAGTCATTAACTTCTTCCTGTTCCTCATCTGGAGCATCAATACAAAAGAACACTTCAAATTCACTTTTTAAACAAAATAATAGTAATAATAGTTCGTATTTATGGGAAGCAGTGTCACAAATTGATACATGTATATGATTATAATGATTACCTCAGGGTAATTCACTTTCCCACTTCCTTAAACATTTATCATTTCTTTGTGTTGGCAACCTTCAAACTCCTGACTTCTAATTCTTAACTGTATAAGAGGTTGTTGTAAACTAGTCACTCCACTGGACTGTATTACATGAGAACTTGTTCCTCTGATGTACCTGTATTTTGAAAACCATTATCCAAACTCCCTCTGTCTCTTAACCTCCAGTGATCACTCTTCAAATGTCCATATCTATGAAATCAATTGTTTTAGCCTCCACATACAAATGAGAACATGTGGTATTTGTCTTTATCCGGCTTATTTTACTTACCATATGTATTCATTTCTATTCATGTTGCAGCAAACCACAGGATTTTGTTTATCTTTTATGGCTAAATAACTGTGGTGTACGTATATCACATCTTCTTTATGCATTCACCCTTTGATAGGTTCATTGGTTGATTCTTTATCTTGGCTGTGGCAAACAGTGATTCAATAACCATAAGAGTTCATATAGCTACTTCTTTATACACTTTCTCATTTCCTCTGGATACAAACCCATTATTGTGATTGATTGTTGTATCATATGGTAGCTGTATTGTTAATTTTTAAAGGACCTTCCATACTGTTTACCATAATGATAATGACAGTACTAACTTAAATTCCTGCCAACAGGTGTTCTACTTTCTCCTTATCCTCCCCAGCTCCTATTATTTACTTTATGCTTAGAATCATTTTAAAAATGGGGTGAGATAACATTGTGGTTTTGATTTGCATTTCTTTAATGATTAATTATGTTGAGCAATTTTATGTATTCTTATTAGCCATTTTTGTATCTTTTTAAAAATGTGTATTCAGCTCACTTGCCCATTTTAAAATCAGATCATTCATTGTTTTGCCCAACAGGACACAAGTTTTCTATCATATGTGAAAGCCTCTGGCATTTAATTATTATTATTGAACCTTAATTTTTTTTGTGTGCAACTGCCTTCATCTATTCTTCCTCTTCATAGTTTACTGATATTCTAATTGTCAAAAATGGGTCCTCACTGAAATATCTGCTTGGTCAGAATCCTGTGGGTTATAGTAGTTTAAATACTACTCATAGAATAAAAAAATTATCACCAGCTCAAAACCAAAACAAAACAAACTAACAAAAAAACAGGGAATTTATTGATTTATGGCCAGAATTATCACCCTCAGATGGTGATCTCATACAATATCATCAGGTTTGTCACTTCCCTTCTTCCAACTCTGCCTTTCTCTGGATTGACTTCCTTCTCAGGGGCCCAGATGTTCAAGGTTACATTCTTCCACCTGAATGAACTTCATGCAAATAAAATATTTCTAATACTAGTCTAGCAGAAGTCTTGTATCTGATGTCATGTAGCTTGCCTTATATCACGTTCTTACCTTGGATCAGTGATTGTAGGTTCAATCAGTAGGTCTGGAGGAGGTTCTTGGAGATCTTTGAGGAGGTCATCCCTGTTGGAATTATGTGGCCAGAGAATGTTCCCCAAACAAATTGAGCTTGGCAGACAAAATAGCATATGCATATTACTGCATATTCCTGTTGGGATTTTCTTTCATGGCTCTTTTTAAGGAATATTGCAGGAAGGAGGGAAAGGAAAAAGAAATTTATTCCCACTTATTCTCCCCTGATGGGAGAAAGAGCTCCTGAACTGACTGCTTCTGCCACATGAGTTACAAGAGATCCACACAGCCTTCCCTTCTCACCTTGCTATCTGGCCCAGTTCTACCCCATCTCTATGAATTTCCACTAAATAAGTGAGGAGGGTGTTCATGAATCACAGGAAGACCAGTTCACCTGTGGAGGAACCAAATATGGAGTTCATCTTTTACAGTAAAAGAAGGCCAGAGGTACTTAGGCCAGCAGAGTATTTTCATGATTCCATCAGGGACAGAGGGGCCTTCTGTTCCTTCCTCAGGCATCTATAGAATATGGTTTTGGTCCTCAGGCTTTTCCCCTGGATACCCCAAGATATTTTCTCCACTACTTAAAACACATCATGAAGAAGTGGAAGGCAGGGACCCAGGAGCCAATGGTGAATGCCAGTTAGCTGTCTCCTTTAGGGAAAAGGGGCCCTGGCAGCCAGGAAATGGCTTAGTGTTGTCAGTGGGCCTTGTTGCTAAGAGTTGGTCTGGCATCCACAGCTATGCCTTGGCAAGTGAAGGGACAGCACTAGAGATACCAGAATTTAGAGAGTTGCATGGCAAAGAGGTGGAAAAAATTTTTTTGACTATGCACAATTTGGACTAGATTTGACCTTACTCTACAGTACTATCCAAGTGGACCACTGTAAATACGGTCAACAAAGTTAAATCAGCTCTCAATCTGGATTATGTAAATAGTCTCAGAGAAAGCAAACTGAAAGAGCAAATGGTAAAACTGTGAAATGCGTTTATATTTGCAAACAGGAGAACTTAGTTTTGACATTTTATCAAGTAACCAAAATTTACTCTTTAAAAAATTAAATAACACAACTTCCTTACATAATTTATGTTTTATTTTTTTCATCAATCTATGTAATTTAGAGCAATTATACTCAGCATCTTGAATCATTCTATGCTAGTAGGCAGTGGAGCAAAAGGGAAACAGTTTATTTTCCAATTAGCTGGTGGGTATTTTTTTAGTAGTCTCTTTCTAGGATTAAGAAATAAGATGGCTGGGATACTCTTCCTATGAAAGGATGGATCCTCATATCAATCTGTTGGAACCCATAGAAAACCCGAGGACTGAAGTTCTCTGCCTTGTGCTTTGCTAAAACCAGATTTCTTCTCTGTTGGTTTCTCAGTGTGTCATAGAACATAGGATACCCTACAAATCTCACATGGTTGCTGTTGAAACCAGGGGATCAGATGTTTGCAGATCCTTCAGGCATTAGACATAACCCACATGCTCATACACCTCTTCCCCAAATGCCCTACATGCTTATTACTGCTTGAGTCCCCTCAGCTGTAAGTTGGCTGAAAAAGGAAGCAAGTTATTACATCTAGATACCATCTTCTCAGAATTACCTCTGATTTTTGATGGGATTATAGTAAAGAGGATAAGGCTTCTGTATTAGCTTTCTGCTGCTATAATAACTTATAAAGACAAAAAGGTTTTTTAACTCACAATTTCTAGAGATTTTAGACCTTGATTGATTGGCCACTTGCTTTGGGGCATGTGGTGAGGCAGTATAGTGTGGCAGGAGCACATAGTAGAGGTCATAGCTCATCTTCGGTGGCTGGGAGACAAAGGGGCCGGGGTTCACCCCTTCAGGGTATGTGCAGTGATCTAACTTTCTTCCACTGGGATCCACCTACCAAATATTCCACCACCTCTCATTAGTGCAGAGACAATGTCCACCCCTTGAGCACATGGGCCTTTAGGGACATTACAGACTCATACTGTAGCATTCTGTCCCTGGCTCCCATCTCACAGTGCAAGTACTTTGCACTGGACAACAGGAAGGACCACTTGAGGGCATCGCAGGAGTTAGGAAGCGCAGCTCAGACTCAGAGTTGTAGAATTATAAACTCCTTTGAACTTCACTTTGAGAATCCTAGAGCACAAGGCCACCTAAGGAATGTTTTTTCTGTAATTATCCTTCAAGATACACAGAGTCTTCGTGCTTTTATGCCCTTCAGCCCTAAATATATTGCTCTTCAAAGACATATCCTTATCTCTTTTATCTTCTCTTTTTTTCCTCTTTGATGAATCTTGTCTAGTTCAATAGCTTAACAATGAAGATGATTCTCTTTACTTCTATGCCTCTTCCAAGTGCTTCCATTTCCAATTTTATTGATACCTCAGCTGTCTTATCCCATTAGCATCCCAAACACCAACCATTCAAATCTAAGCTCTCCTCTTTTCTTTTTTTCCTTAACTTTCTATTTTTTTTTTGAAGGCATTGATTACCAACTACACTTAAAGTCACAGTTTGACTTCCATTTTTTTGGGGTGGGAGGCATCCAACCAAAAGGTTGCCAAGTTCAGAGGCATTTGTAGTTTATGAAAATTTTGCAAATATTCTGTCCTTTCTCATCTTTCTGCAAATACCTTAATTCAGATGTTACCAGTCATCTCACTGGTCAGCATTTTTATTCAAATATATTTCTTAAAAGAACTCATTTGGTGTCCTAGAATTAATTTGACCATAATACACCATTGTTTAAAACCTCAAAATTTTCCCAATTTCTCCCTAATAAAGCCCAAATGCATTATCTGCCATTCAAAACTTTTCATCAAGACCTACAATGCCAAACCTATTTCTAATTGACTTTCTTTTTCTACTAGTGCTTATTAATTATATAGAATAATGAGTTTCATTATGGCAAAGTCATACAGGCGTAACACTTACTTTGATCATAGCCAACCACCCCTTTTCCTCTCTTTCCTGGCCCTCTCTTTCCCCCTTATTCCTAATAGTCTCCAAACAACTTTCATGTTGTCTAATTTTTTAGAATCCACATGAGACAAAATATATAATACTTCTCTTTTGGGGTCTGACTTATTTTGCTTAACATAATGATCTCCAGTTTCATAAATTTTCCTGAAAATGACATGAGATTTTGTTCTTTTTAATGACTTAATAAAACTCCTTTGTGTGTATACGCAATTTTTATCTGTTCATCTATTGACAGGCACTTAGGCTGATTCCAAAACTTAGCTATTTGTGAACTGTGAGGCCATAAATGTAAGCACACAAGTATCTCTGTGGTATGCTGACGTTAATTTGTTCAGATATATACCAAGGAGTGACAAAGCTGGATCATATGATTGTTCTATTTAGAGGTTTTTGAGAAAACTCCATAATGATTTCCACAGTGGCTGTACTAAAACAGCAAAGCTGAAGGTATCACAATACCTGATTTCAAAATATCCTGCAGAGCCATAGTAAAAAAAAAAAACCCAGCATGATACTTGCATAAACATGAACACATAGAACACACATAGTGGAAGAATATAGAGTGCACAGAAATAATACCCAGGCAGCTACGGCCATCTAATTCATGAAAACCCTGCCCAAAACATAGATTGGAGAGTCAATGACAGTGGCACATACCTGTATTCCCAACCACTTGGAAGGCCAAGGCAGAAAGATCATAAGTTTAAGGTTAGCCTTGGCAATTCAGCAAGACCCTGTTCTTAAAAAGAAATAAGAAAATGGAAAGGGCTGGAGATGTAGCCCACTGGTATATCTCCCCGAGGGTCAATCCTCAGTATCTCTCCCACATCAAAGCAATAGGATTGGAGAAAAAACAGCCTCTTTCAAAAATGGTGGTGGGTAAACAGGATATTCTTATGCAGAAAATTATAACTAGATCCCTCTCTCTCACCCTGTAAAAAATAAACTCAAAATTTATCAAAGAGTTAAATACAAGATCAGTAACTTTGAAACCGTTAGAAGAACACATGAGGAAAATACTTCAAGATATATGTACAGGCAACAACTTCCTCAATAGGACTCCAATAACTTAGGAAATAATTGCAAGAATTGACAAATGGGAATGTATCAAATAAAAAAGCTTCTGATCAGCAAAGGTAACAACAGAGTGAAGAGTCTTTAGAATGAAAGAAATTTTTTCTAACTACTTTTTGACAGAGGATTAATATTCAGAATATATGAAGAACTAAAAAAACTTGCCAAAAATGAACCCAATGAATAAATGGGCAAATAAACTTAACAGGCACTTCTTAAAAGAAAAATAAATGGCTAATGATTATATGAAACAAATGTTCAACACCTTTAGCCATCACATAAATGCAAACCAACTGACTTTCTTTGAGGGTCATAGATGTAGTCAAATTCTTCTCTTGCATACCTTTTCACTTTATATTTTTTATAATACTGGGCATTTTTCTTCCTATATCAAAATATCCAAATTATACTTATCCATAAAAGTCCAGTTCTAATATAATCTCTATTATACTATAAACAAAAGCTTATCAATATCAGCTAAAACAGATTCAGAATTTAGATTATGCTAGATTCTGTGCTTAGTGCATTATCTAATTTAATCATGATGTCTGATTTAATATACCAGAATATTATTATTCCCATTTTACATGAGAAGATTAATGCCGAAAGAGGTGAGCAACTTGTCCAAGTTCATTCAGCTAGTAAGGAGCAGCAATGATCATGTTTTACCACCTTTTCCTTATCCTTTTCTTTCCATCAAGGATAGTTAATATCTTTTTTTTACCCAATTCCCATAAAATGTTACTTATACACTTATCTACTTCTCTTTAATTATGCTTATTTATGTGTTGGTTTTGTTTCTCTTTCCAAACTTGGAAAGAAGCTGTATTTATTTCTCTTGATATCTCTCACAATTCTTTGGGGAAGGTAGATGACCTGACAATATGAATTCACAAATGGAATACATCTGCAGTGTATCCAATGGCTCTATTCTATTTGTGCCTGCTATGCATTGCCAAAAGGACTGAAGAGAGCTTGAAAATTTTACACTATAATTTAAAAAAGAAAATAATACTCAAGAAAAGAAAACTAAAGTAAATCCATATGTAAGATTGATTCATAGCAACCATGTAGTGTGGCCTAGTGTAATTTGCCAGACGTGGGCCACAAAGTTGGTGGGGATCCAAGCCAAAGAAAGAAACACAAACTTTTACTTAGAGTAAAACCCATATCCATAAGATGAAAATAAGCAGGTTACTATCCAGAAGCCCCATTATTCTTGATACAAGGCTTGAAAGATATTTTTCTAAGATATCTTCATTAGGAGGATTCTGTTTGATATAGCAAATATCATCCTCAACAACCAAGTATGGAAGAGACGTTATTTTAAAACCCAAAACTATCCTCTGAGCTACATTTTTCAGAATGATAGGTAAGTTTTCCCAGCATAGAAACAACTGTATAATAAATAGTCTCATTCCAGGAATAACAGAGAGAGTTACACATTATTCAGGTGACAATTGTATTGAGCTGTTTCACACAAATTTTAGAGGACATGATGATATACTTCATGTACTATTTCTTTTTTCTTCTCCCCTTTTAAGTAAAAAATGAGAGAGTGATTCAGTATTGTGGTGGGCTACTCCAGATTCTGGGAAGCTATCAGTTACATAGAGGGTCCTTGTTAGATCACTTCACATATTAGAAGGAATGGAAAATGCTATCATGATATGATGACAGACATCTATGATATCAAAGCCATAATCATAGATGCTATGACCAGCAAATACAGCAGTCACTATAGATGTATTATGAAATATCCAATATATTGTATCTATACATATATACATATATGCATACATGTGCATGTACATGTAGATGTGCATACACACAAACATATTTCAGTATATAGTCATTGCAACTTCAGCAAGAAGTCTATAGCAAGCTATTTAAACTCAGCTTTCTTATTTCTTAAGGCCTAATCTATTTTTGTTAGATAATTGTCTCTTATAATGATTATTCTGCTTCTGAGATGATTAGACATATTTCATTGCTACAAATAAAGAAACTTCTTAACCAATTACTCCTAAGAGTAAATAAGAATTGTGTGTGCTGACATCAAAAAACCCTTGAATCTCCTACCTGGTGTTTACTTTCAGAAAGCACAATGGGCATTCAAACAGGTTCTTATAAGGAAAAATTCTGTTTGTTTGTCACACTTTTTCTAATAATTTAAAAACCAGTGAAAGCTTGAAAATACTGGGTAAAAATAACCCCCAATTTTGAGTTTTCAAAATGCCCTTGGGAAGCACATTTTGTGGATAATTGCAAATGCTCTGCAAAGAGGTTGAAACTGCATGAGTTTCTGGATTAAATATGTATCATTTTGAGAGCAACAAACCTCTCTTACATTTTCTCATACTTTTTGTTTAGTAAGCCTTGTCAATCCACGCCAGTGATGAAAACTGATTTGCTCAAACCACTCCACAATGCCTTCTAGTTAAATGTCTCCTAAAAAGCATGAAACAATTAGTTCCCAAATTTTTGAAAATTAACATCTTTGGAAATCTGAAAAATAGTCCAAACAATGAAAGTGATAACACCTTATATAACCATGATTTTTATGAAACTTGTATACTTATAAATTGCTGATGACATTGTGAATCGTCATAACACATTTGGAAAGCATTATGATATTAAATAGCATTTATTATTATCTAGCATATATTGTCTCTGAATCACAAAATGTCCATTCTCTTCAATATGACAGTTTCTTCCTGGCTGGCCAGTCAGTCCCGAGATTTGGTAAGAAAACAAATCTGTCTAATATTTCCTATTAGATTTAGGGAGCTACTGGGAGTGTGTGTGTGTGTGTGTGTGTGTGTGTGTGTGTGTGTGTGTGTGTGAGATGTCATGCTTCACATTATTTAGTAGCAATTATTTTTGCTAAAGAGTATGCAAGATAATTTATGAACATTATCTTATACTGTTTATGATAATCCCATTTGATAGATACTATGATACTAATTTTAGAAATGATAAAGCTTGACCTCAGAAAGATTCAATAACATAGCCAAATCACAGCTAACAACTGACAAAATGCAACTCTAGACTCCAAAGTATAAAGCCTCACCTATTGAATTGTCTTTTTAATTAAAAAACCTTTAACAAACTAGTATTAGAGATTACCTGCATTAGAATCTTACTTCCCCAGTTGTGGATCAAAGAACATTTAGACTTGTCACCCATAGTCTGAATCACATTTAAAGAAGCTGTTGATACACCATATAAACCCACTGTGTGTGGAAAATCTGTGCTTTCCCAACTGTCTGCACATTTCCCAGAACTTATCTGTGACTCCCTTTCCAAGACTAAAAGCTAGGAAAACATGTCATGTGTGGACAGCATGTTCCTCCCTCAAAGTTCTGGACTATGTTCAGTGTGGGCTGCCTCTGTGTCATCCATACAGCTCTGTCATCTCTTTCTATCTAATACCTTGTGTCCTTTAACTGTTCGGTGGTTAGATCATTCTGCAGTACGACCCTAGTTTCCAAGGAGCAGTCTCTGCCCTTTGGTTGGTCTTAGACTGCAGATGCCTCAGAAGAACTTAACTCAGAACTGCACCATAGCAAGTCACAGGGTCCCTTTTCTTTTGTGGAGACCACTTTGGTCAAGGCCAATTCAAAAGGCCATCTGTTAGTGACAAAGAAATTACAGAAGACAGCATCAAAGAGGACCTTTCACTAAAGAAGTAAGAGAAATGTAACCAATACACACTTGTGCAATGAAGTGTGGCTGGAAGATGAGGAACTTTGAAGAGTCTAAGTAGTATGCTCTTCATGAGAATAATCTCATTCATTATTCATGACAGCTCTATTGGTGGACCTATTCATCATAACACTCACCATATTGTGGTGATATTTGCCCATTTCCTTTGCTATATAATATTCCACAAAATGAATATGCCACAATTTTTCTAACAATGCTATTGTTGATGGACATTAGGATTGTTTCCTATTTGGGGCTGTTGTGAATTATGCAGCTCTAAAATTCTTGTACATGTCTCTTAGTGGATGCACATGTGCATTTATATGACTGTTAAAAGAAAATCTTTAGATGGAATACATTTAACAGAGTTTATTTGGCCAAAGAATGATACATGAATCCTGTACACTCAGAACCAGAACACAGTCAGAGAGCTCTGCCTTGTTCTATGAGGAGTGATTTTGTATAGGCTTAACATGGAAACAAGGTAGGAAAATCACCTCATTGGCTACAGTTGGACATCTGCCTTATGTAGACTGGATGATCAATTGGCTGACTGTGATTGGCTGAAGCTCAGCTGTTAGTGATTGGCTGCAACGCTGCTATTTGTTACAACTATTCAATTAAGTAAGCTACCAGGTTTTTGTTGTTCTTATTGTTTAATGTACTAAGTTAGGTTATGGTTCCTTATGTAATAACTAAAAATATGGAGACAGACTCTGGCCAATAGCTTTCTGCTTATTTTGCTTTAACATGGTTATATTTTAGGATTGAAACTAGTAGTCATAGGCTGTGTTACATTTAACCTTAGAATATATTGTTGAACAATTTCCCAAGTGGTTGTGTCAATTTAACTAACAGCCTTTTGTGATAGTTCATTGTGTCTCTTTACCAGTACTTGGCATTGTTAGTCCTCTTAACTTTAGCTTTTCTGGTTGTGCTCTACTATTTAATTAATTAATTAATTAATTAATTCATTCATTCACTGGCTTTGATTTGCACTTCCTTAATGACTAGTAAAGATAAGTATCCTTACAAATGTTTATAAGTCATTTTTATATCTTCTTTTGTGAAGTGCCTCATCAAGGCTTTGAACTGTATTACTGAAGGATTTTCGGGTTCATTATATATTGTAGATACAAACATATTCTTGGTTATATATGCTGCAAGTATTATCTTGTATCTATTGTCTATCATTTTGTGATTTTGATAACCCAACGTTCATAATCTTAATAAGATTCAATTTTTTGAGTTTCCTTTAGCTATACTGATGATAATATCATTTTGAAAAAAATCTCACATCTCAAGATCATGAAGCTTTTGTAACAAGTTATTTTCTAGATGCTTTATTGCTTGCCTTTTACTTTTAATTTTATTTACCTGAAGTTGACTTTTGTCTATGGCATAAATTGGGGGTCAAGTTTCTCTTTCCCCACTTGTATATCTCATTGACCCAGCACTATTTAAGGAAGAGAGTGTCCTTCCCTATCACTCTCCAGAGCCACATTTATTGCAATTCAAGGGTTCTTGCGTGTGTATCTGTTTCTGGTCTCTATTTCCTATTTTTTTTGTTGGTTTAGCTGTTCTTGCACATAGTACACACTGTCTTAATTGCTATAGCTTTGAAAATAAGTTGATGACTGATACAGCAATACTTTCCTAGAATTTCTTCTTCTTTCAGTTTAATTTATCTATTCTTGACTTTTTCTATTAAAAAATTAGGATTCATTTGCCATTATACACATGCACATACATGCACACACATTTGCACATACATCAAGACACATAGAAACACTACTACCATTTTGATTGTGATTGAATTGAATTTATAATTCAATTAGATAAGAACTAAACATTTTACAATATTGTTTTCCAAACTTTAACATGATGTATTTCTCCAGTTTTTTGGCTCTTCTTTAGCTTATCTCAATCATGTTTTATGATTTTGTTAGAGGTATTTATATGTTTGTTACATTCACACCTAGATATTTAGTATCTTGAGTTATTATAAATGGTATAACCAAAACATCTCATTTTAAAAAATTTGACTGTTGGGCTAGGGATGTGGCTCAAGCAGTAACACCCTTGCCTGGCATGCACGGGGCGCTGGGTTCGATCCTCAGCACCACATAAAAATAAAATTAAGATGTTGTGTCCACTGAAAAAATAAATATTAAAAAATTCTCTCTTCTCTCTCTCTCTCTTTAAAAAAATTTGACTGTTATATACAAATAAAATTGAGATTTGATATTGTTGCATCCTGGAGCCTCATAATTAATTCTAGAATTTTCTCTGCATATTTCTATAAATATTTTGCATTGATAAACATATTATTTGAAAACATTGCAAATCTTCATCCCCAATTCCCTTTGACATGTCTTTTTTTAGCCTTATTTCACTGGCTAGAAATTCACTCTAATATTAAAAAGAGTAAACATCTTTGGGTTGTATCCAGGCTGAGAGAGGGATCTCATACCCTTTCCCTATTAGTTTTTTTTTTTTTTAAAGATAGATAACCTTCATCATATCAAACAAGTTTCTTTCTTTTTCTTGGTCACTAAGAGTTTTACTCACAAAGTGATGTGAAAATTTATACAGTACTGGATTTTATGTTTATTCTGTTAATATGGTCAAAATATGTTTTACTTTATTCTATTAATACAGTGAAATATACTGATTGATTTTCTAAAGTTAAACCTATCTTGCATTCTTGTACTTCTGACATAGATAAAGCTTTAAAAAATTATTATGCACACCCAAGGTGCTACATGTTAAATATATACTCTAAAGTAGTATATTAGTACTTTTATTGTTTGAATCTATATCACAAATGAGATTAACCTGTAATTTTTCTTTATTATAAGGTCCTTGTCATGTTTTGTTTTATGATTATTTTGTTCTTGTAAAATGAGATAGACACTATTTCTAATTTTTAAAATTCTCTAAAAGCATTTTTATCACTTGGTATAAATTCTTTTATTTTATATATGACATATTCAGTATTTACTATTGTGTCCATACAGGTCTGAAGGTTTTGTGTATTTGCATGAGCATAGGAGAATTATCAAAACAGATTCGAGAACTTTAACAAACAGAACAATTATTCAGATTTTCTATTTTGGGTGTCAATTTTAGTTGTCTTTTATAGGAATATGATTCTACAATCTAAATTTTTAAATATATTACACAAAAATATTATGATAATTTTTAAGAGATATAGCTTTTTTGCCCCTTTCTAATTTTGGATTTTGGTTGTTTGTGTTACATTTTTTGGTTCATTTGTTCACTTTCTATATCTCTTGAGAAATTTATTAATTTAATTTTTTTAATAAATTAGCTTTTACTTTGTTAATATCTATATTTTATATGTCTTTTTTCTTACTATCTGGCCTGTATTTTTTATTTGTTTTTACTTCTTTTGAGTATAATTTACTGATTTTTTTTTAAAAAAAGTTATGAGTGCTTAGCTCATTTATTTTAAACCTTTGTTTGGGCTAACACACAATGAGAGGATCACAAAATGCTTAAATTATGTTAATTTCCTTCCCTACTTCTTAAATGTGATTGTTGTGTATTTTTCCAGTAAACCCGAAAGCTGTAATAGTAATTGCAACTACTATGCTTTTTGTTCCCATATTTCCCTCTAATTTAAGCTATCCTTGTGAGTAATAGAATGAGACAAATTGAAGTTGTGTAACATTCAAGGTCTGGTCCAGTCACCGCTGTGCCTCAAGTCCAAGCTGTGTGGGAGGCTGAAGTGGAGGAGGATGAAGGCACATTAGTCCACAACCCTAGCTGGTATTTCCATCCATAGCCGGCACTGGCTGCCAGCCACATGAATGGTCATCTCAGGCTTTTCTGTCCAGTTGAACATAACTGCATCCTCAACTGATCCCACATGGAGCCAAAGAATTGAGAAAGATAATTAAAAGTTGCTTGTGTTGAAAACCACAAAGTTTAACATGGTTTGTAGTATTTTATAGATTACCAAAACAATACTAGCTAGCATTCAAGAATTGAGTGAATTTTTACATATATGACTTCAAGAATAGTGATCAGATATAATGGTGATTGGCTGGATGAGTTTCTGTCATTCCTTCATATATTAAGAAAAAAGAAGCAAATACAGATTCAGGAAGGAGAGGGTAAATAAAAATTAGGTGGATTGCAGTGAAAGGATGGAAACCCTTGGAAAGATTTTGAGTTGAAAATAGCCTGGCTTCTCTGTAATGCAGCTATTATGTAAGCATAGATTTGTAACAAATGAATATTTCTTGTTCTTAAAACTTGTTCAAATTAGCATATTTCCTAATAAGAAAGCAAGCACAATTTGTGAGTTAGACTATCAGGAACATATTATAAACTCAGAAGTGAGTTTGGGTGGAGATTGTATATTGTGAAGCTTAGCTATGGCTTTGAGTCCCTATTTTTTATTAATTTTTTTCAAAAACAAAGCATCTTTTTATGTTCAAGAAAAATGTCAGTATCTTAATATTTATAAATTATCATGTTGATAGAATTTTAAAATAAAGTAGGTGATTATTTAGTTAAAACTCTGCCCCAGTGTTCATATATAAACCAACTATTTAGAGAATGAGAGTAATTATATTTTTCTTCAAGAAGTACAGAATGTACTACATTTCGTAGCAATCTGATAGCTAAATGTATAGTATCACCATTCATCAATTTCAGTCATTTTCCTCTTGGTTATTTTCTCATGGAAATAGAAAAATAATTCTTGTGAAGTTACAAGGATATTCAGTAATTAATGCCAATAGAAAAATTGATATAAGAGGTCAGAATTTTTTTTTTTTAGAGGAGAAGGAAAGAATCAAATACAACAAAACAAAACAGAGCAAGGTGATAAGCAATAAAAATATGCTGGGTCTTTAGCATTTAAAAATATCTTAGATAGACTTGCATAGATGCTCCAGTTTCCCTCACTGCCACAGCTTCCTTTTGCATAAAGAAATACTTGAGTTTTGTTCTAAGGTTCTTGCAATTTTCATTCTCTATGTTGTAAAAGCTGCACACATTTTAGCAGTGACAGACCCTTCATACTTTACATTCTTATTTTTAAGCAGAAGAAAAATTCAAGGAACCAAAGGGATATCAATAGCTATTTGACATCATAAAAGACTGAAAATTTCAAGAAAATAAACCTCAAAGCCTTTATTATTTTTGATGGAATGGCATCTATTTTACTTCCTAAGAGTAAGCCAATACTAGGACACAGAAGATTTTTACTGTTCAAATACACACTCATCTATTTCAGCATGGATTGCCTTATAGCAAGAATATTCTCCTACATAAGCAAAATAAATTATTATATTATACAAATTTACCATCATCAATCCTGTCATTTTATATATAGTTACTATCCAAATTTCCACAGTTGTCACGATAGTACTTTTTATGACTTCTTTTTATTGATTCAAGATCCAACAAAGACATGTATTGCATTTTATTTTTTCATGTTTCTTTGTTCTCCTAATATAGTAGTTTTCCATTCTTTTGTGTTTTTCATGATATTGGCATTTTTAAAAAAAAACATCTGGCTAGTTGGGTTAAAAAATATCCCTCATTTTGAATCCATTCCTCCCGATTAGTTAGATCCAAGTTAAACATTATTATTATTATATTTTTTTGGCAGAAAGACTGTTTAAGTGAGATTATGATTTCCATGTGTCATAGAGTGCTAGTCTGCTCATTTGGGTTAAGGTGGTATGTTAATCAGCTTTTCATTGCTGTGACTCAAATGCCTGTCTAGAGCAACTTACAGGAGGAAAAGTTTATCTGGGGCTCATAGTTTCAGAGAAGTCTTTTCCATGATCAGCTGAATCCACGGCTCTGGGCCTAAGGTGAGGCAGAACATCATGCAGAAGGGCCAGGGAGTAGAGAGAGTAATAAGTGAGGAAGCTGCCACAGGGAAAATGAACCCATCCAGGGCATGCCTCTAGTGACCACTTCTCAAGCCTTGCCACACCTGCCTACGGTTACCACCCAGTCATTTATACTAGAATGGACTGATTAGGTTACAGCTCTCCCAATCCAATCACTTTACCTTGGAATATTCCTACATTAACAGGAGTTTTGGGGGGGGATACCTCATATCCAAACCATAGCAACTGGCTACAATTAAATCTATCTAATCTATCCATCCATCCATCCATCCATCCATCCATTCATCCATCCATCCATCCTCCATCTCTGGCAGGGCAATAGTTTTTATGGTCTGTGATGAGTGGCAATAGGTTTGCTGAGACTTCTGCAAAAGTCACATTCTCGCTGCCATAGGAGGTACCAGAGGGAACCATCACTCTTTCTCAGAAGATTCATACATTTTAATGGCCATCAAATACAGTGGTTATGGGTTGACTTGTGTCCTTACAAAATCCATATGTTGATGTCTAAAACCCTAGAACCTTAGATTTGGTAGATGGGCCTTTAAAGAGGTAATTAAGATTGAATGAGGTAATCCGATCTGACTGGTGCTTGTATAAAAAAGGGATTAGATGTCAGGCACAGTGGCTGACGCCTGTAATATCAGCAATTTGGGTGCACTGAGGCAGGAGGATCGAAAATTCAAAGCCAGCCTCAGCAACTAAGCCAGGCCTAAGCAATTTAGCAAGACCCTATCTCAAAACAAAACAAAACATAAAAAAGGACTCTGGCTCAGTGGTTAAGCATCCTGGGTTCAATTCCTGGAGCCAAAAAAAAAAAAAAAAAAAAGAACATAAACACACAGGACAGAGACCATATGAAGACCCAAGGAGAAAGTGGACATGCTACTAGCCAAAGAGAGAGGTCTCAGAATGAGACCTCCTGATACTTTGATCTTGGAACTTCCCAGCCTCCAGAACTTGGAGGAAACAAAAATATGTTCTTTAAGTCACCCATTCTGGTACTTTGTTATGGAAGACATTGAAACTAACACAATCATTACTGTGAGATCTGGACTTGATGGTGGAATTTCTGAGCTATGGGAGTAGCCTCTGGAATCTAAAGGTGAAGGCAGAGCCACAGATGGCAGGCAGAGAGCTTTGAGGAACAGTCTTGGGTCTATTAACTGAAGCCAACCCTCCTACAGAATATTCAGTTGCATGAACCAGTAATTTCCCTGAATTATTTAGGATACTTTAAATAAAATTGTCCTCTCCAAAGGGATGCACATCTTGTGGCACCAGCAGTTAGCCCTTTATGTCTGGCCTAGAGTTGCTGACTATCTTCAGGTTATCAGGATTACTCAGGGCAGAGTTGACTTTTCCAGATAGAGGCTAACTCTCAGGAGCACTCGAATGAAGAAGCTCAAGAGTTTCCAATGGAAGGGCTCAGAACCTGGTGATCTAGGGTGGGACAGGGCCAGAGTCTTCATGTGATGGATATGGTATGACCCAAGGACAGAGGTTCAGGTTTTAAAAGGGATACTACTGCATGTGTGTGCAATCAAAGTTCAATGGATAGAAATCGCATAGGAAAATGAGAACCAGGTTTAATCTTAGTTCAGACAGTGACCTGATACCCTGTCTCCAGTTTCACTATCACACTGTGACATCTATTAGGCACTTTTCACATTTTTTCTGTCTCAAAAGCAAGTGGTGCAGATGAATTAAACAATTTTCAGTCCATTTGAAGTTTCTTAGAGAAAAATCCTTGACCTCCAGATGTAGGTTTTTCACCTGCATTCTTCTTATTTAATGTATCTTTGATGGTGATCAGGGGTAAGCAACTGGAAAAACAACACACATAAAGATTCATGGATAATTTATGTGTTTGTTTTGGCTCCCAATGCTGATTAAATGTGTGATTCCTAGTGAATCATGTATGCAATTAATAATATCCAAATTATGCTCATGTTTTCATACTTCTGAGAAAAAATGTGAAAAAATCTAGTTAAATTCTTAAATTCAATTTCTAAGAACATAGGGAAGTTCCTTTAACTCATGGCTTAATCATTAATTTTGACTTAACATTTAGGTATTGTTTCTTTGGTTTGAGGAATCAAAACTTATCATTTTTAAAGAAACAATTTTTCCGTAGATAAATAAAACATCCTCTTAAATTCTACAAAGGAATTCAAAGAAAGAGACTGTCAATCTAGCACATATTTTCAGTTTAATGAGCTGCCTCTAGAGTCAGTACCTGGTGGAATACAAAGCAAATATAAAAGATGTCAGGGTTATCTCAGTTCCTAGACTCTCTATGCCAACTTCTTCACCTTGAAGTCTCTCTGTATCCTTAAGGAAAGCAGCAAATGTGTTAAGTAGGTGTTCTTGGAGGCACTCGGGTTGGTTGCTTAGGTGGTTCAGGTTTTTCATTTTGGTGGCCACTAGGGGCAAAATTTCTCCTAGTTAGCAGAATACTTTAGGAACCCAGGTAAGGAGGCTGATTCATAGTGGATAGGGAGAGAGAGCATGGGAGGAATAGACCCAAGGATCATGAGAGGAATAGACTCTAAATAGGACCAGAGGGGTTAGAGGGGAAGGGAGGAGGATGGGTTTAGAAATGATGGTGGAATGTGATGGTCATTATTATCCAAAGTAAATGTATGAAGACATGAATTGGTGTGAATATACTTTGTATACAACCAGAGATATGAAAACTTGTGCTCTATATGTGTAATGAGAATTGTAATGCTTTCGGCTGCCATATATATATAAAATCTCATGGCCAGATCCAGAAACAGAATGTGAGTACACTGCATGATTACATGGGAAAGCATGAGTATCCAGGAAGGGATGAGGAACTGAGATTTTTTTACCGTTATGTAGTTCTTTGCTTTACAAAGGAAGTGACATTTTTAGTGGTTGTTGAAAGATGAATAGATTGTTGTAAGGAGGAGTGAGACAGTAGGTGCAAGGTTTAGCATGGTGAAAGTGCTTGATAGTTTCAGAAAATAGTGAATAAACAAGTATGTTTTTGTGCAGAAAAAAACCAAAAACATTGTACCTAAGTAAATGTGTTTCAGGGTTTTAAATTCCCAGGGGTGAGGTTGCTAATTAATATGTACATCTTATTTGAAGCAGATTTGGAATATGAGAACAGATTCTCTTCCCAAATATTTACACAGGTAAGACATAAAGAAATCACAGTAGAATATTATCACCTTTATGGATGCAATCTGGGTATCTATGGATAGTTGTCATGATGACTAATTCTGGTTACCAACTTGACTGGAAGGAGGAATTCCAAGAAATTATGAAGCCATACTTTTCTGTGTTTCTTTGAGGGTGTTTCCAGAGAAGACTGGAGTGTTCTCAATGTGGGGAGCACCACCCTGTAGGCTGGGGTCCCAGATGGAATGAAACAGGAGAAGAAGGGACAAGGTCCTGGAGCAAGCTCAACCCTTCTTGAGCAAGTGAATTTTTTTTTTTTTTTTGTGCTGCTGCTGCTTCTGTCACAAGTGGATGTCAGATTTTAGATTCTTCAGACTTTAAACCAGATTTGTACCAGTACCACTCCAGGGAGCTTCCAGGCCTTCAGCTTTGGACCGGGGCTGCATCACTGGTCCCTTTTGTCTTGAGGTTCCAGCTTCTTGAACTGAGCAGCAACCTGTATATCTGGCTGTCCTTTGATGGTCATTGTGGGAATATTTAATCCTGATCATGTGAGTCAATTTAATAAATCCCCTCTTATATTTATATATATTCTGTTGGTTCTGTTTTCTGGAGTGCCCTGATAGTTGTCATTTGGATAATCCAACAGCCTTCTAATTTGTCTTGCAGTCACAATTCTTCCCCTTTCATTCTCCAAGTCCATACCACAATGCATTTCCTTCACCAGGATCAAGAGATCTTTGTCACATATTTGTAATTTCAAGCAAGGCTTGTTATAATGGGAGAAAGGGTGACATGCAAAGAGCTCTTACCTCTAGGTAGCAAAACCCACAGGAACACTAGCAAGAGTGCTATTGGCCTTCACTTAAAACTCAGAGATGGAATCAGAGTCAAACAGAGTCACAGAAATAGAAGAGAAAGTTTTATTATTCTCTTTGAATTTTCTCTAAAATAAATCTCTGGGCCTGAGACCTTAGGCCATAAATCTCTATTCTCTGAGAATATCCCATGGAGGCTTGTTGGGAACACCCCTTCTTCCCGTAGCTTCTCGCTGACCCGCCCTCTTCCTTGGCCCATTGGCTCCCATCATGCATTATCATCCCCTCCTTGGATGCTTCTTCCAACCCTCTCCGACATGGGGATTCTTCTTATGTTAACCTTCATTAGTGGATGGGATGGAAATAGAATTGAGTCTTTTGGGTTCTGAGAGAAGAAGAGGGGAGCATGGGTGAAGCTTTACCATTTGGGATCTCAGGTTTAATTCACTCTAAAAATAAACCTTTACCCTTTGAAGATCTTTTTTTCCTTCCAGTTTTTGTCATGTTAAAAGAACTGTTTTGTGTCTTTCCTTTACCTTGAATGACATTACATGACTTACCAGGTCATTCAGGCTTTCCAGATCTTAGGACTTGATGGATGGGACCACATGTAATTAGGCCTCTGCAGCCCTTTGCTATGTCCTTTCAGTCCTTTTTCTCTGCCACTTCTGTGCTATAGCTATATTGGATTTTCCTGGTTTGGACACTCAAGGCTGAGGTACACAAATGTTTGGGCTGAGGATATTTTTCTCATACCTCACAGTCCTCATTTTATCCCAGACCTCTTCTTTACCTTTCAGGTTTTATCCTAAGTGTTGCTTTCTGAGGCAAATCCCCTCGGAGACCAAGATATATCCCTCCTTGCCTTCCCAGGTCCCATATCATACCATACAACTCCTTTGCAACAAACATATTTAAAAAAAAAATTGGGGCTGGGATTGTAGCTCAGTGGTAGAGTGCTTGCCTCGCATGTGGAAGTCACTGGGTTCAATCCTCAGCACCACATAAAAATAAAGGTATTGTGTCCGTCTACAACCAAAAGCATGTTTAAAAAATTTAATTGTAAGTTCATAGTTTCAAACTTACAGAGAAGTTGCACGAATAGTAAATAGAATACCCTTAATCAGATTCACCTGTTGTTAATATTTACACCGTCACTTTCATCATTTGCATCCTCTCCCTCTCAGTCTCATAGAGAACATAAATACATATAATATTATTTTCTGAACCATTTAAGTGTCAATTGCATACATCAAAACTTTTTCTTCCTAAATACTTCAGTTGTGTATGATCTAAGAGGAGTGACATTCTGTTTCACAAGCATTGTGGAGTCACTGTGCCAGTAAACCTAGCATTGATAAATGGATACAACTTTTATGTAAGTATCACCTCTAAACCATTTCATTAATTCATATACCAATGACCTTTTGTAGATATTAAAAAATAATACAGGATGCAGTCTAAATAATTTAATTATCTTGTCTCTTTAGTTTCCTTTAATTCAGAAAATTTCCATGACATTTTGTTTTTCAAGAAATTGATGATGTTTTTGTAGAGTAAGATCCCCTTTTTCATTTAAAGAGAATTTTTTTTTCAGTTTTTTTTCTGATGTTTCATTATAGTAAGGTTTATGTTCTCCATTTCAAGTCAAAATAATGCATAAGTGATATTGCATTGTGCTATGCATTTCATTAATTTTTTATTTCTTTTTAAAGATTTATTTTGACATAAATATATTTACCAAAATACACTCATACTGATTAATACGATTCAATTTAAATTTACCTTATCCATATAAATAAATTAAAAAAAATAAATTTACCTTATCCTACACACCTTTCTTTATCTCTGTTCTTCAAGGTAGCTAATGACTACCAGAAGAGCAGTGACCAGCTTGTCCTCTTTGCAGTTTTAGCTCCTGAGCTGACCACAGGGCCTGGCATGTTATACGTCCAAGTGGGCATAGGTATTAAGTGAGTATTTGATGACTCAGATTACAATATAGATTTTTACCTAAGTTTTCAGAAACCTGCCTGAATTCAAGGTGCAGTTTCATAGATATGTAGAATCATCTTGTTGCTACTAAATTAAAATAAGCCAGGATGGGGACCACAAGCCCTTCCTCCTCAATTCGGAAGTAGAATTGAACTAGGATTACCTCCTTCTCTAGTCTCTTCCTTTTACTGCTATAAGTGCACAGTTTTCAGTGATCAAGTGAATCTGCCCTATTCTGAATGGCCTTAGTGTGAGAAAATACATATTTCTCTTCATTTTGCCAAAAAAGCCAAAGGCATCTTTTTTCTTAGACAGCAATGAATGCATATTAAATGAACTGTAATTGTCTGCTAAATGTATTTCATAAACAAGCAAACCAGAGCTTTTTTGTTTTGTTGTTGTTCAAGCCTTTAAAATACTTGGGATACTAAAAATAGCCTGTCAACCTTGAGCACAAAGCTGTCAAGCCAGAAACATTAAGCATTTCTGAAAAAGAATTCGGAGGAGGTTGGTGGAGAAACATTGAAATTCATTGTGAATCTCATTTTTTAAGAATGAGGAGGCAGCTATAACATTGATGCATATTTATCCTAAATGAAAAGAAATGAATGAATTTCACTCAATTGTAGGACACACAACTCTGAGATTTTGCACATTCTGGAATTTTCTCCTTTGCTTTTTGGGAGTGTTATCTGTGGTTGGTTTGTCAAAAAAGGTATGTCATTAGAATAACGAGGTTAAAGCTTAAATATTTTAAAATAAGAATATGTCTATATGTTTATATACATTTGAAGAAGTGTTGCTACATATGAAAACGTCTCAAAACGTTTTGCAGAGTTTGACAATTTTTTAAACACTCCCATTTGAAAAGTATCTGCAGTAATGAACTGCTAGTCAGAACTAAAACTGAGAAAGGAAAAAAAAGTAAACCAGCGGCAGGAATGATCCTCAGTGAGGAGTATTTTCTGCTGGGGAGTCCATTGGCATTCAGTTGTCTCATTTAATTATCCCTTGTGTGATTCAACCATTATTTATGAGCTTCTTCTTGTTCTTAAAGAGCTCTGGGCTCTGCTTGCCAATGTTATGGCATATGACGAGGCACAGCTATGCGGCAGGGGGGTGTGCATGATAATGCATTGGTCCACACTCCTGGCATGTTTTCTATCTGAACTCATCAGCTGCCAAAAGGATGCAGAGCTCTCTCTTTAAAGATAAAACGGTAACTGAGGTTTTAACATTGTGTGGGATTTGGCAGGCATCACATGCTCCTGCATTATTTAGGTAGAATATAGTCCCTAAAATGTGAGCAGTACATGTTCAATAAAAATCATTTGCATGGGATTTACACCAGTTTCTGTCTGATAGTATCTCTGCCACTTGCAATGAGGAAACAAATTTATAGAAATTGTCTGATTTTAATTAATGCAGTTGTTAGATGTACAATCAATTGAACGATTTCACTTTTTTTTTTTTTTAACTTTCAATCCAAACTCCCCTCCCACCTCTATCCCCAGCTTGAATTAAATACTCCATTGTGGATCTGCCTTGTTTTCTGAGTTAGTGTTGGTATGAAATGCAAAAGCAAGAAATATCCATCCTAGTAGTTTGAGGATGGGGAAAAAAAAGAGAAGGGTAATGATTAATAGTGGAAAATGTTGGAAAAATTCAGTTGATGAATGTTATCAATAGAGTCTTAGCTGTTGAAAACAAAACAAATTAGAATTGGTTTAGAATATAATATAAAGGTAAATAGTCACTAATAAAGTTAACAGTGATTTTGTGATTAGTAGCTATACTTACCTTTACCTAAAGCTGAATAAGAAGTCATCATTTAATAAAGACTTTTTTAAATGAAAATTTTGTTTCTGTTAGAAGAAATTTGTACTTAGTATATTTTAATTTAAATGACATGTCTATTAAGAACTTTTTTCCTTATTTTGGAAAAAGTAGATCATTGGAAAAATCTCTAGTTGACCAGGTCTCCAGGATGCCAGTAAACACATTGTTTAATAGAATCATTAAGCAAATGGGGTGAACCATTAATTTTGACAGTCTATAACAGTTTGCTAAATTGTATCCTCAAAGTATATCAGCATGATGCAATAGAAACAGCTATAATTGAGAAAATTATTAAGTTCTTATTTGTGAATAACAGACCTGTTTATTAATGTCACAGACATTACTGAATTGATCTACATTAGTTTCCTAAGATACAAAATATTAGTAAGAGGGGGTTTGCATGTCTAATCTCTTCTAAGAAACATTAGACTTGAGGATTATTAACAAAATTTGCAACTTTACCCTCTCTTTAAAAGTCTGGACCCACTTCCTTCTTATCATCTACAACATTAAGGCAAGAATATAGCAAAGCTTTTAAAATAAAAAAATCTATTTACCATCAATGTACTGGGTTTTATAGCATGCAGGTTTCCCACCAATCATTGGACAAATATGTGCTTTTTACTATATTTTGAGGAATGCATTGTTAGGTGATTTTGTCATTGTATGTGAACATCACGAAGTATACTTACACAATCTCAAATGACAATGACATCACTGGGACATATAATCATCTAGGACTCCTACAAGTAGTGATCATATGAGGTCCATCATTGAAAAGTTATTATGTAGCAGATGAGTGTGTGTCAATGATTTAAAGTTTGAATTATCTACTGTCAGAGTTTCAGCTTCATAAATTGATAGTTAAGTTGAATAACTTAAGGAATTCGTAAACAATTTCACATTTAAAAAATCCTCTTTACGCTTGTCTTTGAATTTATAATCTGAAACAGACATTCCACCTGTAACAATTGCTTCCTCTCTCTTCCAACTCCATGAAATAGATTCAAAACAATAACTAATTAGAAGGAATATTATTACTAATGGTAATGTTCACATTATTTTCAATATTTACATATAGGCATAAATACTTCTCAAAGTAGATCAGCATATGCAATAGAAATAGCTACAGTTGAGAAAATTGTCAAAAACTATCAATTTTGTCTGTTTAATTGATTTTACCTCAAAAATGGTTAAGATTTTAGTTAATCTGTAATTATTCATTTGACCAAATATGATAATCCTTGTTGTTAATATATTTTGTTATGTATTAGCTTCCTTAAATACATTAGGGGAAATTAATATATTTTTAAGTTATTTGTAAGGATCCATTTCAAATGTGGAGCAAGCTACAGAGAAGGAGTGTGACAAACTCTTTTGTACTCAGTATCAGCAAATGTCAACTGGGCCCAGTGGTGCAAACCTGCAAACCCAGTGAATGGGGAAGATGCGGGGGGAGAATTGTCCAGTTCAAGGCCAACCTCAGGAACTTAGTGAAATACTGTCTCAAAATAAAAAATAAAAGCACTAGGGGTGTTACTCAGTGATAACATGCTCAATCACCAGTACTACACCAAAAATTTCCTAAAAGTATTGGAAAGTATCAATCTTTGCCATATCAGCTGTAGATAGTCTTCAATTTATTCCTATTCAAACTACCTTCACTCTTAATTAATTACTACCATGAAATTGGCATGTGTCCTCTTGACTGTATTTTGTATTTTGCTGCATACTTGTGTGCCCATAGTACTATGTTGTGTATTGTTTTTTAGACCATATGTATCACTCTGTAACTTGCTTAATGGGCTCAATATTGTTTTCAAGATTTATTTATAATGCTGCTTAAGGAATTTGGAATTTTGATCTTTTTCTGGAGTTAGCAATGTGTGCTATAGTACTCTGTTGACGCTGGGCAGCAGTAGTGAATGGCAGCTCCTGATCAGTCACGTACCCCAAGGAAAAACAACTTATACTCTGCATACAGTGTGCTGTGTTGCTCAGCTCTAGGTGTATTAAATGCATCTTCAACTCATGATATTTTCATCTTATGTTGCATTTATTGGACCCTAACATCACTGTAAATCTGATAGTATCTTTAGTTTTTTCAGTTTAATTGTCTTGTAACATTTGTTCTGAAAGTGTGAATCCTGAGCTAACAACATTGATGGTACCTGGGAACTTGTTTGGAAATGCAAATTCTTTTTTTCCACATTTTTTTAAATTGCTGCATTGTAATTGTACATGGTAATAGAATTTGTTGTTATATATTTGTACGTACACACATTATACAATAGAACGATATAATTTGTCCAATATTACTCCTCAGCACTTTCGCCTTCCTTCCTCACCTCCTGCTCCTTGGTCCCTTTCCACTACTGAGTTCTCTTTGATTTTCATGAGATCTGTACCCCACTTCCATTTTTCTTTGCCTTTTTCCTCTTTAGCTTCTGCATATGAGAGAAAACATAGACCTTTGACCTTGAGTTTCACTGGTTTTGCTTAATATAATGGTCTCTAGTTCCACCCATTTTTCTGAAAATGACGTAATTTCATTTTTCTTTAGGTTGAATAAAACTCCATTGGGCATATATACCACATTTTCCTTGCCCATTCATCCATTGATGGACACTGAGACTGATTCCATATTTTGGCTACTGTGAATTATACTGCTACAAACATGGGTGCATGTATCACTATAGTAAGATGACTTTAATTCTTTAGGATAAATACCTAGGACTGGTATAGCTGGTCATATGGTGGTTCAATGCCTGGTCTTTTGAGGAAGCTCCATGCTGATATCCATAGTGGTTATATTAATTTACATTCCCCCCAACAGTGTAAAAGTATTCCTTGTTTTCTGCATCTTCTCCAGCATTTATTTTTACTTATATTCTTGATGACTGCTGTCAGATGGTGTGAGACAAAATCTCATTGTAGTTTTGATTTGCATAGAGATTCAGATACTTGAGTGCCACTCTAGACCTACTGAGTTGGAAACTGCAGGAGTAGGTCCAAGCAGTTGTATTTTGATAAGCCTCCAGGCCATTCTGACATGGAAGTGTCAAAGACTGAGAACCATGGGTATCTATACTGTTCTAACATAATACTTTATTTCTTCACTCCATGTTCATGGATGTTTGGCTTATCTCCATTAAATTTATACATCGCTTTACTAACACTCTTTAGATACACTTTTTTCATAAGTGAAATTTCTGGGTATATAAAATATAGTTTATAAGAAGATGTTAAAAAGTAAGATTTTTGCCATCTTGGCTTGGGTTAAACTAACAATAGATAAACAAGGAATATGAAGAAGAGGGCAACATGGCTGGACTTTTAGATTGTAACACATCTCTGTCTTATAAAAGAGATGAACAAAGCATGAGAGAGCGCTGGAGATTAGAAGATGACTTTTTTCGGAGCAGAGCACTTGCAAACGTTCACACTCCTATCGTGGGTAAAACAGGGAGCTTTTCTTGTTCAAGGAGGAACCTCAGTAGTATGTCTCAGAGAACTACTACATCCCAGGAGCTTAGGTACAGACATGGGCTGACTTTCTGCGTTCCAAGAGTCACCAGAGCACACTGTGAGGGAATGCTTTCTGACCACTAGCTCCGGACAGTGTGAAAGAGAGTAGTAAACTGGCCTTTGGAGATCTTAGTCTAATTGGCGACTTTCACCTAGAGAGGTGAAGAGACTTTGACAGAAAGAAGCTGGAGGGGTGCTACCAGATACCTAACACCTGAGAAAGGAGTTGGAACTGGTCATCTGGAAATGATTTTATTTGAACCAAAACAAGTGTTGATGAGTCATACCATCATGATGGTCTCTGGTGAATTTACAAAGGCATCCATGAAAGACGAGTACTTTTATCAATCTGCCTAGACAGAAGCATTAGCAACTCTAGTCAACTCATGACAAATAAAACAAATAGTCACTCTTCTGTGGAGTCATGGTAGAGCTCTGTTCAGATCTCTTTTCGAGAGGAAACTTACTATGACACAAGTACTTGAGCTATGACACCTTCAGAATTTCCCACAGACTCTTAGGCAATGCTATATTCTCTCTGGGTACATCTCACTTAGTATCTGAGCTTAGCAGACATGGCTGTTTTCTTTTGCAGTATACCCCATTTGTCTTGTCAAGATATTTTCTTTTAATTAATTAATTAAATTTATATTTGTTTTAATTATACATAATAGAATGCATTTTGACACATCATACATAAATGGAGTATAACTTCTCATTTGTCTGGTTTACATGGTGTAGAATTATCTTGGTCATATAATCATACATGCACATGGGGTAATAATGTCCAATTCATTCTTCTATCATTCCTACCCCGGTAACCCCTTCCTTCCCTTTACTCCCCTCTATTTAGTCCAAAATACCCCTATTCTCCACCAACCCTTGTTGTGAATTAGCATCTACATATCAGAGAAAACATTTGGTTTTTGGATATTTGGGATTGGTTTATTTCACTTAGCATAATATTCTTCACTTCCATCTATCTACCTGCCAATGCCATAGTTTCATTCTTCTTTAAGGCTGAACAATATTTCATTATAGATATATACCATATTTTCTTTATCCATTCATCTGTTGCAAAGCACCTAAGTTGGTTCCATAGTTTATCTATGGTGAGTTGAGCTGATATAAACATTAGTGTGGTTGCATCACTGTAGTGTGCTAATTTTAAGCCCTTTGGGTATAAACGAAGGAGTGGGATAATTGGGTCAAATGATAGTTCCATTCCAAGTTTTCCGAGGAATCTCCACACTGCTTTCCATAGTGGTTGCACCAATTTGTAGTCCTACCAGCAATGTATGCATGCACCTTTCCCCATATATCCTTGTAAAAATTTATTTTTGCTTGTATTCTTGATAATTGCCATTCTGACTAGAGTGAGATGGAATCTGAGGGTAGTTTAAATTCACATTTCTCTAATTGTTAGAGATGTTTAACATTTTTTTTTACATATTTGATGATTGATTGTATTTCTTCTGTGAAGTGTCTGTTCAGTTCCTTAGCTCATTTGTTGATTGGGTTATTTGTTTTTTTTGGTGTTAACTTTTATGAGTTCTTTACATATCCTGGAGATTAATGCTCTATCTGAGGTGCATGTGACAAAAAATTTTCTTCCATTCTGTAGGCTCTTTGTTCACATTATTGTCTGTTTCCTTTTCTGTGAAGAAGCTTTTTAATTTGATGCCATTTCCCCCCCCCCCACCTTTTTTTTGGTACTGGGGATTGAACTCAAGGGCATTCAATCACTGAGCCACATCCCTAGCCTTATTTTGAATTTTATTTAGAGACAGGGTCTCACTGAGTTGCTTAGCACCTTGCTTTTGGTGAGGCTGGCTTTGAACACAGGATCTTCCTGCTTCAGTCTCCCAAACCGCTGGGATTGTAGGCATGTGCCATGGCACCTGGCTCCCATTTATTGATTCTTGATTTTCTTCTTGTGCTTTCGGTCTCTTGTTAAGGATGCCAGATCCTAATCCCACATTATGGAGATTGTGGCCTAATTTTTATTCTATTAGGCACAGTGTTTCTGTTCTAGTGCTTAAGTCTTTGATTCACTTTGAGTTGACTTTTGTGTGGGGTGAGAGATAGGGGTTTAATTTCATTTTGCAACATGTGGATTTCCAGTTTTCCCAGTACCATTTGTTGAAGAGACTATCTTTTCTCCAGTGTATGTTTTTGGTGCCTTTTTCTGATATGAGATAACTGGATTTATGTGGGTTTGTCTCTGTGTCTTCTATTATGTACCATTGGTCTACATGTCTGTTTTAGTCCCAATACCATGCCATTTTTGTTACTATGGTTCTGTAATATAGTTTAAGGTCTGGTATTGTGCCTTTTGCTTCACTTTTCTTGCTAAAGATTACTTTGGATATTCTGGGTCTCTTATTTTTCCAGATGAATTTCATGATTGCTTTTTCTATTTCTATGAACAATGTCATTGGAATTTTAGTAGGAATTTCATTAAATATATATAGTGCTTTATGACCATTTGACAATGTTAATTAGCCTATCCAGGAACATAGGAGATCCTTTCATCTTCTAAGGTTTTCTTCCATTTCTTCTATTTTTTCTTTAGTGTTTTGTAGTTTTCATTGTAGAAGTCTTTCTGCTCTTTTGTTAGATTCCCAAGTTATTTAACTTTTTTTGAGGCTATTGTGAATGGGATGGTTTTCCTAATTTCTCTTTCAGTGGGTTCATCACTGATATATAAGAACAAATATGATTTATGGGTATTATTTTATATCCTGCTACTGTGCTAAATTCATTTATTAGTCCTATAAATTTCTGGTGGAACTTTCTGGATCTTCTGATTATAGAATCAGGACAGCAAATAGTGATAGTTTGAGTTCTTCTTTTCTTACTCTTATCCCTTTAATTTTTTTCTCCTAGTTGCTCTGGCTAGAGTTTCAAGGACAGTGTTGAATAGAAATTTTTTAAAAAAGTAAATGACAGCAGAATTCATTACAATTCTTATTACACATATACAGCACAACTTTTCATATCTCTAGTTGTATATAAAGTATGTTGACATCAATACATGTCTTCATACATGTACTTTGGATAATGATGTCCATCACATTCCACTGCCCTTGCTAATCCCCTGCCCCCTACCTTTCCCTCCCACGCCTCTTCCCTATCTAGAATTCATCTATTCTTCCCATGATCCCCCTCCCTACCCCACTATGAGTCAGCCTCCTTATATCAGAAAAAAACACTTGGCATTTGTGTTTTTGGGATTGGCTAACTTCACTTAGCATTATCTTTTTCAATACCATCTATATACTGCAAATGCCATGATTTAATTCTTTTTTATTGATGAATAATATACCATTGTGTATATATGCTACATTTTAAAAAATCTATTCATCCACTGAAGGGCATCTAGGTTGGCTCCACAGTTTAGCTATTGTGAATTGTGCTGCTATAAACACTGATGTGGCTGTGTCCCTGTAGTATGCTGTTTTTAAGTCCTTTGGGGTATACACTAAGGAGAGGGATAGCTGGGTCAAATGGTGGTTCCATTCCCAGATTTCCAAGGAATCTCCATACTGTTTTTCATACTGGCTGAATCAATTTGCAGTCCCACCAGCAATGTATGAGTGTTCCTTTTTCCCCACGTCTTCGCCAACACTTAATGTTGTTTGCCTTCAAAATAGCTGCCATTCTGACTAGAGTGAGATGAAATCTTAGAGTGGTTTTGATTTGCATTTCTCTGATTGCTTGAGACAATGAGCATTTTTTTCATATATTTGTTGATGATTGTATATCCTTTTCTGAGAAGTGTCTGCTCAGGTTCTTAGCCCATTTGTTGATCGGGTTATTTGATTTTTTGGTGCTTAGCTTTTTGAGTTCTTTATATACCCTAGAGATTTGCTGAGAAGAAACATTTTAGTTTTATTCCATCCCATTCATTGATTCTTGGTTTTAATTCTTGTGCTATAGGAGTCTTATTAAGGAAGTTGGGGCCTAATCCCACATGATGAAGATTAGGGCCTACATTTTCTTTTATTAGACACAGAGTCTGTGGTTTAATTCCTACGTCCTTGATCCACTTTGAGTTGAGTTTTGTATATGGTGAGAGATAGGGGTTTAATTTCATTTTGTTGCATATGTATTTCCAGTTTTCCCAACACCATTTGTCAAAGATATTGTCTTTTCTGCAATGCATGTTTTTGGCAACTTTGTCTAATATAAGATAATCGTGATTTTGTGGGTTAGTCTCTGTGTCCTCTATTCTGTATTATTGGTTAGCCAGTCTGTTTTGGTACCAATACCATGCTGTTTTTGTTATTATTGTTCTGTAGTATAGTTTAAGTTCTGGTATAGTGATGCCACTTGCTTTACTCTTCCTCCTAAGGATTTTATTAGCTATTTTGGGTCTCTTGTTTTTCCAAATGAATCTCATGATTGCTTTTTCTATTTCTATGAGGAATGCCATTGGAATTTTGACCGGAATTCCATTAAATCTGTGTAGTGCTTTTGGTCGTATGGTCATTTCGATAATAATAGTTCTACCTATCCAAGAGCAAGGTAGATCTTTTCATCTTCTAAGGTCTTTTTTGATTTCTTTGTTTTGTCACTATTCTTGTTTACCTCTAAGTATTTTTTTAATTTCATCTCTGATTTCTTCTGATATCTATTCATCATTCAATAGCATATTATTTAGTTTCCAGGTCTTAGAGTAACTTCTATTTTTATTCTATCACTTATTTCTAACTTTATTATGATCTGATAGGATGTAGGGTACTTTTTGTATTTGCTAAGAATTGCTTTATGACATAAGATATGGTCTATTTTAGCAAAGAATCTCTTAGAGACAGTATTTTGTTGGGTCTTGCTTTTTAATACAATGTGCCAGTCTATGTCTTTTTTTTTTTTTTTTGGTACAGAGATTGAGCTCAGGAGCACTTGACCACTGAGCCACATCTCCAGCCCTATTTTGTATTTTATTTAGAGACAGGGTTTCACTGAGTTGCATACATAGCATCTCGCCATTGCTGAGGCTGGTTCTGAAGTCGCAATCCTCCTGCCTCATCCTCCGGAACCTCTGAGATTACAGATGTGTGCCACTGTGCCCAGCCCAGTCTATGTCTTTTGATTGATGAGTTTAGGCTAACAACATTCAAGATTATTGTTAAAATGTTATTTATTTTCCTGGTAATTTTGGTTTATTTCTAGTTTTTTATTTGAATTAGTTTCTTCTTTGATAGACTATTTCTTTAGTGTAGCCCTTTCCTTTGTTGATTTTCACTTTTTTTTTCATTTCATCTTCATGGAATATTTTGTTGGGAATGTTTTGTAGTGCACGCTTTCTGGTTGCAAATTCTTTTAACTTTTGGTTATCATGTAAGATTTTTATTTCATCTTCAAATCTGAAGTTTAATGTTGCTGAACATAGGATTCTTGATTGGCATCCATTTTCTTTCAGAGCTTGATATGTATTGTTCTTGGACCTCCTAGCTTTGAGGATCTGTGTTAAGAAATCAGCTGAGATCCAAATTGGTTTCCCACTATGTGTAATCTGATACTTTTCTCTCATGTCCTTTAAAATTATATCCTCATTCTGTTTGTTAGGCATTTTCATTATTTTGGATCTTGGTATGGATCTGTTGTAATTTTGCATATTTGGTGTCTTGTAAGCCTCTTGTATTTGATTTTCCATTTTATTCTTCAGGTTTGGGAAATTTTTTGATATTATTTCATTGAAAAGATTCCTTTGGTTTGTATCTCTGCATTCATCCATCCAATAAATCTTAAATTTGGTCTTTTCATGTTATCCCATAGTTCCTGGAAGTTCTGTTCATGGTTTCTTAGCATCCTTTTTCTGTGGTCAAGTCTATTTTCATGATTATATATTTTGTCTTCATTGCCTGAGGTTCTGTCTTCCAAGTGGTCTTGTCTGTTGGTGATACTTTCCATTGAATTTTTAATTTGGTTTATTTCAAATTTTTTGTTTTTATTTTTTTTCCAGAATCTCTCTCTTTATTGAACTGATCTTTTGCTACCTGTATGTGTGCTCTTATAACATCCTTTACTTCACAAGTCAATTTAACTATGCACATTCTGAACTCATTCTCTGACATTTCTTCCACTGTAATGTTGATGAATTCTGTTATTGGAGTAACTTGATTTGCTTGGGGTGATTTGTTCCCTTGCCTTTTCATGTTGTTTGTGTGCCTACCTATCTAACACTATGGATCTGAGTCAGTGGTTTCTACCCTGTGGACTTATAGAGTCCCTGAAGTTTTCTACTACCTCACTATTTAGAGGAAGACAAATAATAACAACCAATGCAAACAATATACAGCATTAAACCAAATAGTTTCTACTATGATGTCTACAATGTTAATTTTCACAATAATCAGAAATTATATGATTAGTTATTACCTACAATAAAAAACAGCAAGTTTGAAAAAGGGTTTACAATTTCCAGTGGTGGACCAGGAGAGAACAGAAGTGATATACAATGTGCTGATTCTGAGGGAGGAGGAGAGAAGACAGAAGTAAAACATTAAAGGAAGAGTGAAAGAGAAAACAATAGCAATTGGCTATTAGCGGAAGAGAAGAGAATCAAGGGGAACTGGTGGAAGAAAAAAAATACGTGTAAAGCAAAAATTTAAATAAAAATTAAAATAAAAGTAAAACAATACACAACAAAAGTAAAATATACTAATCAAACATCCTAGTTTTACACAAAACTAATGCATGAAAAATAACTGACTTCAAAAATGCTAGAGATGAGAAGAAAAATAAAAAGAAAATTGTATAAATGTTCATGTACCATTAAGGTCACAATTAAACAGGGAAAAATAATTTAAAAGAAAGAAAAAAAGGAAAAAAATAATGAAAAGTTGAAGAATTCTTTATGCTGGAGTTCAAAATATTCTCAGTTTCTCAGCAGTTTTGGGTGGGATCTTCTGGAGTGTAATGCTCCACCCCCTGGATTGCTGGAGTAAGAGAGGAAATTCTGTAGGTGTAATTCCTGGTAGGGTTTAGGCTTGGGTGGGCTTCTGCCTCTAGTGGAATGCTTGGTCTGGAGATTTTATATCAGTGCACCTGTAGCACCCAGTACTGGATGCTCCATGCTGGAAGCCTCTACCCCTGGGTTCCCCTGGGTTCCACTCATATGGTGGGGGAGCCAATTCTTAGTCCCCTACATCACCTGCAGACTTCACATTTCCTGGTCACAGGTTCAATGTTCAATTTCTCGTGCCCCTGACTTTCTGAATCATCATGGTGTTCTCCTCCTTCCTCCCAAGATGTGTCTCTCCCAGCCAGTCCTGAATGCAGCCAGATTGGAGGACAATGGGTAGAACTGGTTGGGTTTCCATGATCAATTTCCCCTAGGTAAACCTCTCCAGTTTGATTTTCGTCTGGAACTTAAGCACACTGTATGTTGTGCAGTGTGTGTTTACTGAACCTGTATTTCTGGTCAGTCTTGGCTTTGCCAGGAATTGGCTTCCTCAGCTGCTGGCCTTCACATCATAGATGCAAAATGGTTTCTTCCTTCATTCTCCACGTGCAACTTGGAGAGATGGCAGCTTCTTTCCCTATGTATGAATGTCATGCAGTGTGACCTTCAGGTTTGTTGGGCAAAGTCCTCCGTCTCTACACACTCTGTACCTAGACACACCTTGGGCCTCCTAAAAATGCACATTCCCTTCTTCCTCCACTCTGCTCACAGAGGGACCACTTCAGGCCAGGCTGTGCTGATGGGGATTTTTTCCTTATTTTGTTATATCCAACCTCTTGTGTCCCCAGTCTGCTTTGAAGGTCCAGTTTTAGGTTCCAGTAAATCCTCACTCCCTTTCTGTTCACTCACCTTGTGGGGGTAGCTGCCTGTGTCTGCTTCCGTGGTTTCACACTATAGAGCAGGCAGAAACAAGACTCCTCAATTCCACCATCTTGGATCTCTCTGATATTTTTCATATTTTATTTTAGACTGTGGCTTTTCCTATTTAATCTTTTGTCTTCTCTTTTGGGTTTGCATCAATGTATGGAAATTTTCTTTGCTTACTCCTACTTTCTCTTTTCATTACCTTTTTACAGGTGTTATTTCAAATTAATCCATTACACATCTCATTCTAATGTGGAATCCATTTCCCCGTAGGACTCTAACTGATGCACTCCCCCTAGCCCCCTCCCCCTTCCAATATCAAAAATCCACCAACCTCCTGGAAGTAAAAACTGCCCTTTGCATGACTAGAAAGTTTGGTGGTATTTAAGCATTACATGCTGAAATACAGCAATCTCTTTGTCTTAGAATAATCAGAGGACTCAAGTTTTACCAGGAGTGTGCAGCTGAGCTATGGAACTTGAGAACAGGCATAGTTATTTTAAGATTGTACTCTACTTTTTCAAAGATGGAATTACAGACATTTCGATCACCTATTAGACATTGCAAAGTTAATATTCAAAGTAGGAGATCCAATATATCTCTGCTCGTAGGCTTGAAGGGTTCCTTATTTCTCACATTCTTGCCAATATTTCTTTACTTAACAAAAAGTTGTATAAAGCTTAAAAATGGGGATTGGGGTTGTGGCTCAGCGGTAGAGCGCTCTCTCACACACACTGGTCCCTGGGTTCGATCCTCAGCACCATGTAAAAAATAAATGAGTGAAATAAAGGTATTGTGTCCAACTATAAAATAAGTATTTTTTTTAAAAAAAGCTTAAAAATGGGCAGACTCTGTTCTCTATACTTTGAAAATATTAACTCATTTAATTCTCATAACAATCTTCTGACATAGGTATAGGAATATCGCTATTTTACTAATGAGAAAATTGATAAGTCATACAACTAATAAATGGTAGAGTCACATTTATAATCAGATAATATTTGTCATTTGCATAATTTATTTCTTATGCCTGTCTGATGGATGTTATCTTGCATTTACCTAAGTGTTGGCAAGATTGAACATTCACCTAAGTGTTGGTGAGACTGAGCAATTGAAAGTCAAGTTTTCTTTCCTATAAACAGTTTCTTGTTATAACATGTCATTTTTTCTATTGTGTTTTTTGCTTTTGTTTTTGCAAGAATTCTTTATATTCTCTTGATGGTAATCATCCATTACCAATCAGATGTGATGAAAATAACTTTAACTCATCTATAGATAGTCTTTAAAATTTGTTTTATTAAAAAACTCATTGATTGATTTATGACTCCAGATGTCACCTCCATTAATTGTCAAACTTCTGTAAAAGGACACATCTCTTTGTCACTTTTGCTTCATCACTGTTTGTATATATTTCTGCAATAACACCACTATGAATAAAAGCCATAGTCTCACAAGAGTGTGAATATCTGATAGGGTGAGTCCTTTTTTCCTTCTCACTTTTTCTTCAGATATTTTATGCTTTTCTTCATAATTTTCTTTTGATCACAAGTACTAATAGTTTGTTTTGAGTACATTTCTTAAGTTTCAAGCATATTCCCTGTTTTGTTTTGATTTTCTGTGTTTTTATTGATGATTTATGTTTCTAGAATTGTCAAATTTAGGAAATAAAAATGCAGGATTCCCTGTGAAATTTTCAGATAAACAACAAACAATTTTTAGCATAAGCATGTCTCAAGCATTACGTGGAACATGCTTGTTCTAAAAAAAAAGTGTTTATTTGAAAGTCAAGGGTCATATAGATGTTCTATATTTTATAGCCAGCTGATTTTATGGAGTTTACTAAGACCTGCTTAATATTCTTGGTTTGCAGTTTTTTATATGTATTAAACAATACAGTCTTTTCAGGTTATAAGATGCTACATATGCTTATTGAATGAAATTTGTTAACTGTGTCTTTTGAATCTTCTGTAATCTTACCACTTTTTTTCTTTTCTATATTGATCAGTTTCTGATAGAGGCATACTATTACTGCATTTTTGTCCATTTGTTCTTAACATTATGAAATTGTATTTTAAACCAATTTCTCAGGTACACACAAATTCACAATAGTTACATTCTTGTTTTCTGGTTGGTTGTTCTCTCTGCCCTTAGGTAATTCCTTATCCTTATTGCTTTTTGGGGAGTGGCTGAGTACCTGGGATTGATCTCAGGGGCACTTAACACTGAGCCACACCCCCAGCCCTATTTTTGTATTTTATTTAGAGACAGGATATCACTGATTTGCTTAGTCCCTCACTTTTGCTGAGGCTGGTTTTGAACTCACAATCTTCCTACCTCAGTTTCCAGAGTTGCTGGGATTACAGGAGTGTGCACCACATCTGGCCTTATTGCTTCTTTCTATATGTTGTATTTTGTCTAAAATTCCTATTGTTACGTAAGTCCTCCCTTGGTTGATATTTTCTTTTATATCTTAATTCATTCCCCACTTTTTTACATTCAGAAATATCCTGTATTAGATGAGACACTTGTAAAAAAAAATCTAACAGGATTTCTGAAGATAAATTTGATAGATTTTACCATTTTTAATTAATGAGTTTATTCCATTTAACTATCATAAGAATACTGGTACACATCTGCAATTATTTTTACCATTTAAATTAAAATTTCTTTAAATTTTGGTTAGTTTGATGATTTTTTTCATTCTGCTATCATATTTTCAATATTTAAATATAGAATATTTTATTTTATTTTTTTTCCATTTTTTAATTGATTGTTCAAAACATTACAGAACTCATGATATATCATCTTTCATACATTTGACTCAATTGGGTTTTGAACTCCCCAAATACATAATGCAGACTCACTTCTGTTACATACTCACATTTTTACATAATGGCACATTAGTGACTGTTGTATTCTGCTACCTTTCCTATAATATAGAATATTTTAAAAGCTCTACATTTTATTTATATTTTTAGTGTTTATATTTTTTAACACGCACAATTAGCTATAAAATTTTATAACAAGCTCCAAAATTAATCATTATCTTCATTCCTCTTCTGAAGGGTATAAGGAATGTCTGGTGTTTTAACTTCTCACTGAATAGCATGCTACCTCTCACTATTTAGACTTTGTGCCACATCTTTTATAAGGACACAATTTAATGTTATGATTGTATTTGTTCCTTATAGTGGATATTTGATTAAATTCACCATCACATTTTAATCAGTTTCTGGGTTTATGTATGCTCTATCATTTAACTCTTTTGTGTTCATTGTGCATCAGCAGATGCAAGTCTTTCTGAAATACTCTGTGGATGGCAATATCTTCATCTTTATAACTTTGTAAAGATGTACATGCAATTTATTTCATCTTAAAGAAATTTTATTTATCCAAATTAATTTCCTTTTAATCTATTGTCGTCTTCTTAATGGGCTTTGTATTGCTATTGCAAAATATTTAACACTGGGTAATGTATGAAGAGATGGTTTGGCTCATGACTTTAGTAGCTGTTAAGTCCAAACAGCAAGACACTAGTGTCTAGTCAGGGTCCCATAGTGGACAGCATCACATGGTAGGAGAGTATGTACAAAAGAAAGGGATGTATGTGGGAGGAGACTACATGGGGAAAAGGGAAGCAAGAGAGTGGGGTTCACTCCCCAAATATAAACCATCCAAGATAGTCACATCAAATGTCTAGGGGGAATTAAATTATCCTAATAACCATCACAAAATTCACATGGAGTTTCCAGGTTATAGCATGCTTACAAAACAAAATTGAAAGGAAATGAAAAGAACTTCATATTATTTTTAAAAGGAAAAGATAGAGATTATTCTGTAAAGGAAAAATTTTTAAAAATTAAAATTAAAATATATTAATATTATTTTGTTTAATTAAATTTGGTTCTAGTTATGACTAACTTCTGAAAATGATCTTCTTTTCTTCTTTGAAGTTTTCTCTTAACCATCTGTAAAAATATTTCCATAAAGATGATAAAAAAAGAAAAATGCAGTTCTTAAACACAATATATATATATATATATATATATATATATATATATTTAGTACTATTAACTACAGGTATGAATAGCTCTAAAACATTCTTGTTCTTACCAATTTACAAATCTTTGAACATGCATTTTTGCAGAGCTTTCTTTTAGCACTAGATTTTTCTTTTTGTATTTTCTAATAAGAATTTTTTTAAAAACAGAATATTATTTCCTTATGGAATATAATATTATCACTCAGTGGCACATACTTAAGTGTCCAACAGTTGTTCTTGGAAGTTCTTATTTTGTCAGATTCGTTTGTTTCTTGGTTTGCACATTTTTAGAAAAAAAAGAAGTTAAAAAGCATGTCAAGATACATTATATTAAGCAACATCTACTGACGATTTTAAAAATATGAGTCTATATATACTGGACTTTTCAACCTGAATTATTGTTTGCAAGATTTTTTTAAGTATAGGAAAATAGAACTGAATTTCTCTCTACACTGAGTATTTCCTTTTATAGTGTTTGCTCAACACACACACACACACACACACACACACACACACACACACACACACACACCTCGCATGCACACACCCCATAAGATAAAACCCTACTTTAATAAAAGATTGCTCCTTGTAAATTCCTTTGAAAGGGTTTTGCTTAAATAATCTTTTATAAAAGATGATGTGATTTTTTTATGAAAAATTTCATAAGTTTATCACCTTTATATTAAACATTCTTTGGTGCTCTGTGAAATGAATCATTAAAATTGTGTCTTGAATTCATGTTGTCATAGCAATTGATTTTCTTTGGGGGAGTGTATTGACATTGAAATGCATAATACCACTAGAAGAGCATGAAAATGGACTGGGAATGTAGCTCAGTGGTACAATGCCTACCTAACACTGGAAAAGTAATATGGAAAGCACCTGAACTGGTAGCTTATTACTCACATTGTACATAATTTACTTAAATCATTTGATCAAATCTCCTAGAAACAAAACAAATAAAATACCAAGAATACCCTAAATAATTAACAACATGTATACAGGAGGGCAGGTCTTTCTTCCTTTATTTGTTGTTCTCTGCTTTGTCTTTAGAGGTTAGCACACTGTCTGGCATGCATAAAGGGGAGTTTAATAAGCACGTGTTCAATAAATGAAGGAAGGTCCCCAATGTAGACTTAAAATGACCATAAATTTGTTAGTTGGCTTCACTTTGAGAGGCGACGTCTGATTTCTGATGTATTGAATGTGTGCTTATTGCTGTCTTATAGTGATTTGCTTTATAATACAATATAGAGACACTGGTTTTCTGAGAGTTTTGAGGCTGGAACATAAGTAGTAGTGAAATTTCTCTATGTGTCTGTTTGAATAACCACACTGGAGGCCTTGAGACAGCCCTAAAGACATTCTACTACCCCGAGATCACCAGGTAGAGAGGCCCTTTGCAAGTATTCCAGAGCATGGAAACACTGAGCCACATTTTCCTGCCATCCCCTCTAAGATACCAAACAAATCGATGAAGCTGGTATGGATTCTCCAGATGTACCTACCTACTGATATTTGCAAGACCTCAGCTGGTGGTACACAGAGAAAGACAATTGCCCAAATGAGCCCTAATCAAACTCCTACTATATGAAATTGTGAGACATTTCCATTACCACTGAATCTACTCTGGTTCTCTGTGACTGGCCTTGATAACCAGCGAGCTCCATTTCAGCACTGCACTGGAGCAGGTCTTTCTCCAAACATTCTCAAGTCACAGCACCTATTTTTCATTCCTATTTATATAGAGAGAGCCCTGTTTTGACCTAACCTTCACACTGAAAATATATATTTTTTCATCTTTGTTATTTTTGTGTTTCTGGAATTCTTTTTGTTTTCCTTTTGTATTGGGGGTTGAACCCTTGGAGGACTTTAAAGTGAACTATATCCCCAGACCTTTCTATTTTTTATTTTGAGACAGGGTCTCATTAGGTTGCTGAGGCTGGCTTTGAACTTGTGATCCTTTTGCCTCAGCCTCCTGAGTCACGGGGGTTATAGGAGTGTACCACCTTTTGGTCTTATTCCTGGACTATTTGAATTTTAATTGACCAGTGAAGTAATGACCTTGACCAGTGAAGTAATAGCCCTAGCTCAGTGAGGTGAATGCACTCTCAGGCAATGGAATCCTATGATGTACACTCCCCCCGAAAAGTCTGGAGCTGGTGCGTAACCCACCTCTCTCAGCAAGGGAACATTGCCAAGGAGTTGATAGTTTCAAAGTGACTTTCTAACACAACTTCACAGTCTTCATCCATGTTTCTCAATTCTAAAAATAAATAAATAGAAATAAAGTTTAAAAAACACAGAGGAAAAAGGGGAAAACAAAGTAGAGAAATTCAGGGCAAGATTCAAATGGAAATTTATAAGGGGAATACAGGAAAAAATTATTGACTTTAATTTATGGCCCATGTCCAAGTAGCTTAGAAGGTATAAAGAATCTTTGAACTGCAAAAATGAGGTAAAAATAGGTGAAAAAAGTTGAAATCAATAGCAATGCTTATAGTTCTGCAGTGAAATGATTCCCTTGCTACTAACTGTGAGATTTCCTAACCTTATGGCCAATGTGTCCCTGCAAAGTACTGCTTTGAATGTGACTAACCTATGACAGAGGAAATCATGTGACCTAGTTGGACTTTTTAGGGTGTATTTAAAATAAGCAGAACTGTAAGATTTTTAAAAAAGAAACAGATAAATTAAAAAATTAAAATTAAAAAATTAAAACTGATAAATTATCTTTGTATATCATTCTACTATTTTTTTTTTACAACTTGTTTGAAATGGATCACTGTATTCCAATTGCAACTAGTACCCAAGACAGCTTGCTCTCTATTTTTTGGTCAAAAATCTTCCATTAGTGAAAGCAAATTGAAATATATAACTTATCCTTTTTCCTTAGATCCTTTATAAAAATGAACATTCTCATGTTTATCTCCACTTGGTTTCTTGTTAGTCTCTTAGTTTATGGAGAAAAGGAGAGAGTAAGACAAAGAATATATGTGTTTATTTTGAGGATTAAGCCCTTTCTAATAGGGTGAAAGAATTAAACAAATCTATAAACAACATTCTACTGAAACAGATAGTAATGAGGCTCATTTTTACTTATTTAAATGAATGGATTTTCTTGAGAATTTATTGAACCCAAGTTCCTACATGAATTAAATTTAGAAACGCCTTAAGAACTTTCTGTTAGAAAACATACATCAAGATGATAGGAAATGAAAACAATCACCATCCACCTATTTATGAGGCTTTAAATAAAAATTATAAGTCATACACATATAACAGGGACTTGAGAATTGTGTGTGTGAAACTGAACACTGTAGGGGCTTATTCCTTTTCAATTAAAGAATTCTACATTGTATTCTTTCCATGTAAGAACATGTTCCTAAGACAAACTCCAGTACTAATTTATACTATAGTGAAAATGGCTGCTTTGTACATTCTTTAATTATAGTATATTTGCATTATAACTGGGTTCACTCTCATAAACCATGTGAGAGAGATTTCCACAGAGGTATTTTCAAACATCAGTCAAGCAGGTGGAAAGAGATCTTTTGTGGGTAAATAGCAAGGTGATATGAGGCTGTTGAATCCTTGTAGAAAAATTCCAGTGCCCCTTGTTGAGACTTATCACTAAAGAGTCCTTGAAATGAGATGATTATGGTGTAGTGCATCTTAGTGGTCAGATGACTGAAGGACACAAGTCATCTCTTCCTTCAATGTCCTGGCTCTGAGTAAGTACCCCAGAACCCTGACCATTTTGGAAACAAAAATGAAATTAATATTTCTCATTAACTTGTTTGAAAGGGGAGTTCAAATAAATAGAAACTGAGTTGAATTATAGGTCTAAAACAATTAGTTTTGGCACCTATACTCTTTAGCTTAAAATTGGTGTTCTCTAGTTCCTCAAAAGAGTAGGCATGGAAACACCATATGAACCAGCTATACCATTTTCAGTATTTAAGTTGAAGAATTAAAGGCATTTTACTCTAGTGATACATGCATACCCATGTTTATAGAGCACAATTCACAATAGCCAAACTATGGAACCAGCCTAGGTGTCCATCTATGGATGAATGGATAAAGAAATATGGTTTATATATATACACAATGGAGTTTTATTCAGCCAGAAAGAAAAATGAAATTATGGCATTTTCAGGAAAATGTATGGAACTAGAGACCATCATGTTAAGTGAAATAAGTCAAACTCAGACAGTTAAAGGTCATACCTTTTCTGTCATATGTGGAAGCTGGAGAGGAAAAAGGAAAACTAAGGTGGGCTGTATCTCCCCCGAATTAAAGGGAGATCAGTTAAGGAAAGGGACCAAGGGGTCAGAGGTAAGAAAGGAGGGGGAAGTGCTAGGGAGTGATGTTGCCAAATTATATTATTATACTGTGTGCATGGGAATATGTGACCACAAATCCCATCAATATATACAATTAATGCACCGATAAAAAATAAGGAAATAAAAAATTGGTGTTCTCTAAATATGATACATTGTCTTCATTCAAAAAGTCTGTTTAGAGTGTTTTAAAATAAAGTTTTTGTAGAAGAAATCAACATATCTATATCATCGTTAGGAAACTAAAATGAATTTAATGCACTCTTTACCACTAAGTTTCGGCATAGGAATGTGTTTGGAAAATCATTTCTGTACCATTTTGACTACATACCATTTGACTTGGCAGATAAGTGGATCAGTTAAATGCATACACTCAATTTCAATAGAACGGAGCTCTGGTTTCAGACGCACTCAAATATGTACCTTTTGATCTTTTGATGGTATAAATACATACAGGGCACTTGGGAGCTAATTAACCTAAAATCTGGTTATGCTATTCATCAGCAGATGGGGCTTCAGTTTAACTTCACTGTAGAAAAAAATATGGTGATATCTCAATTATCAAATCACCTAAGAAGTAAATTGCTTTGAGTATACACGTATCCCTTGCTTAATGACTTTAACTCTCCTCTGAAAAACCTGCTGCTAAGTAAAACACTGTTAAATGAAAAAATTCCATTAATTCTAACAACAACATTCATGAGGAGATCTATTCTAAACTATAGACAGAACAAACAAAACAATAATGTCAGATACATTCAAAATAAAAGTACATAAACATATCTCATATCTAAAGTGCAATGTGATGATAACTCACCAAAGAAATGAGTCTTCCAAGCTGTTGAGAAGAGGTAGAGCCATCCTTTGCAAGGACATATTTCTCTCTTTCCCATTTTATTAACCTGGTTTTCAATCTGTTGGTGGGCTGATGGTTAACCTGCATTTAAGAAAGAACAGGAAAACACCTCCTGTATGAAATATCACTTCTTTGAGTGTATCTATTCAGTAGGTTTGGGGTGCAAAAGACCCAAAAATGACACGTAAGAAGTTGTTCTGTGCTTTTAAGAAAGTTTATTTTTCATTCTTCTGAAAGAGTTTTTGGAAATGACCCTGTGTCTCTTTTTATGGGAATTATTGACCATGGCCATGATGCCTGGAGCCATAACAAACATTTCAGATATCAGTTTGAGGGTGAAGCTCACCAAAGGGGAAAAAAAGACAAAACTAATACCAGAATGAGGAGTTACTGGAACAAAGCAATTGTGCATTAAGTTATTTAGAGCTGAAGGCATTCAGCTGCATATGAGCAAGATTATAGACAGGGACTGATGGAGGAATTACTCCAGGGGCAAATCTGAGGGATGCACAATCCCGTAGAAACATGGATCCAACATGGGAAGACGCTGGTTGTACTGTGTTCTGTATGTCCAAATTGATGGCTAGGCATGGGGAAGAAGGAGAGTGCTGGGACCAGAGAAAGGTGAGTGCTTGCCCTCCAAATGTCCATGGACACTGTTTTTGGTCTACCTACTTAATGACCTTATTTCTACACTGGGTCAGAGGTTTGACCATGCCACTGCTTATACTCTTTCAAAAGGAAAAGAATCATTGATAAATCAAAGTGAGATTGTAGGAAAAGTATCAAAAAATTGAGAGTCATTTAGAATCAGTGGAATTGTCCCTAGAATTTTAAGATTTTGGAGAAGCCCTGTGCTAGATTCTGTTGAAGTGTCATACCACTTCATGAATCAGAAAGCTGGTGAGTGGTGTGAGAACACCAAGAGGTGCCTAGAGAATCGATGTCTCCAAACATCTCCTAGTTAAATCTACCATAATCAATTCTTTGAGATAAACAATGAACATTTCTGTTGAAATGTGGAATTGTTAACAGGGATAACACATGAAGCCAAACCTAGCATCTGAGTCTCAAAGACCCCCACTGTAAACTCTATAAGGAAATGCATGTATTTAAAAAATTGGGTAAAGCACAGTAACATCTGCTAGACATCATCTAAAGTACTAGGTAAAGGTGGTTAGTATTTTTAATATCCATCCCTACTACTTTCCTTCCAAAGAAGTTGGTAGGGTTCAATCTGAGCCACAGTTTGAGAAGATCATATAGTATCTGGTAGGTGATAAGATTTAGGACATAAATTCTTATTAAGGTGCTTAGACTTATATATTTAATATACAGGATAGTTATTTACTTATCCTTGGAATGACAAATGATTACTGAAACCATTAAGGATGCCATGAACCAAGGTAATATAAGACACCCTGCATTCACTTACCAATCATGTACCAATATTTTATTTACTGAGTCAAATCCAGTGAACACGACACAAATTTTTATGGGGTGAAAGGAAGCAGAATCACCCCTTAGCAAATCTGTATGGGATTTCAAATAAGACTTCCTGGGACAGGCAAGCCAACTTTGGGTTCTTGAAGAGAGGAGAAACACAACAAAGAAGAGGTAGGTGGTTAGGGATCAAAACCCTTATGATTTTGTCTAGTGCCAGGCTTACTATAGAGCTGATGGATCCTAGAGCTGGACCCACATTTCCAATACTTAGACTCAACAGAAATGTCTTTCAGCACAGAGAAAGGCAAATGGTCATTCTGCTTGTTATGTCCTGCTCTTTCATTGGCATTGAGTACTCAAAAGCCTTACAATTAGATATGCCTAAAAGCCTTCAAATGCAATATGTTTTTATGAAACAGTATTTTTTCATTACAAAAGAAAGTCTCAGGCAGCAGGATGTTACACAAAAAGCAAAATATACCACTCAGACTCCAACATATGTCAACCACGAGTTACCTTCTTTTCTTCATGTAAGTCATATCCATTTGTCATAAGCAAACACTAGAGGGCCATGATCATCACCATTTAATACTCCAATTTGAGAGACCCTATCTGGGTAACTTGTTATAATTAAACTCCATTTTTTTTTGCTATATAATACAAATGAATTCCACTTTCATGTTTTGAAATTTTGGATGTAAGAATTCACTATATTCAGGGTAAAACTAGAGTAATTTCCCTCCATGGCTTTACTTGAATTGTACAATTTCTTTTCTTTTTTTTTAATATATTTTTTTAGTTGTTAATGGACCTTTATTTTATTTATTTATATGTGGTGCTGAGAATTGAACCCAGTGCCTCACATGTGCTAGGCAAGCACTCTACCACTGCACTACAACCCAGCCCTGAACTGTACAATTTCATCCAGAATTATTGTATAGTTTAAATTTAAACAACAGAGGAACACTTGGGGTTTCTTATCAACTTATCCAGACATTGACGGAAAGCATTCATAAACTGGGATTTTTTTTTTCCTGCATGGATTGAAGAAATTCTAGTGCATCAAAAAGTTTCTTTTAGATTATTCTGTTTTAAGTTCTATCATCATTACTGGTTCATCTGCACTTTTTCTCTCTATATCTGTCATACAACTCAAACGATTTTGTGGGATTTTTTTTCCATGTTAAATATAGCCTTTTTTTTTCTAAATTCATTGCAATTGAGCATGTCATTTATCCTTCTGCCCATTTTTCTTATATTAAAAGGTCTCCTGCTGGAATTTAATTTCAAGTTAAATCTTTACCCCACCCTCAGGCTGTGAGACTGAATTAAATAAATCCCACTAAAAGTAATAAACCACTCTTAGCTGTGGTCTTGTGATATCAGTTGTCAGCCTGTCAGAGCAGATCTGAGTGTTAAATTCACTGCCTCTGCGAGTGAGGCAAAAATCAGAACACCAAAAAGCCCAGGGTATCAGAACTGCTGCTGCAATCCCAGCTGCAACTCAGCAGCAATACTTAAGCATGCAAGAAAATATCTTTGAAGATATGATTTTCTTGATGACACATTTTCAAAATTCATATTGATAGTAAAACATAAAGGCTCAGCTTTTTTTTTGTTGTTGTTACACTCTAGTCATGTTGCAAACCTATGAGGTCTATTAACAAGAAAGTGGAATTAATTCTTTTTGGAGTGGCAGGGCAAAAAAGAATATTGGGCTAATGGGGACTGATGGAATTTTGATTTAAAAATATTAGTCAGGACTAGTGTGCAAGTACATGACTGAAAGACAGGGAAATAAAAAAATAATATCAATTTCTCTTTAGGAGAATTTGTAAGGAAATCAACCCATAGCCAGTTCATCAGACTTGCAAGTAAAAGTCTAAAATGGGTGTATAACACCCTCCCTTAGTCCTCTGTTCATGATGCAGGGATACTGGGAATGGTCCCAGTACCAGGCTGGATTCATGGGTGTGACGAATAAAAGATGACAGCTGGCTTCAAATCTGTTGACTTGTCATTCAGTGGACCAATTTACAAAATACTTGTTTACCCTTAAAGCACTGAGCTTGTCCAAAAAGAAAGATGTTCAAAAACAAAAAACAAACATTCATTTCTCCATATTAAATTCTGAAGAGTTAAAGTTGTAAAAGCCGCCCCAAATCAATATCGTCAGTGATTTGGTATTTTTAAAGAACAGGACAACAACTCAGCAGATTAACTTGCTCCTCTCTATGGATAAGCACAATATTACCTCTGTGGAGATATAGCTGGAGGAATTCCCAGGGGTGGGGAGTCGAAAGCAGACAATTCTCTGAACAGGATTTCAATAGAAAATTCTGGGGTGTAGGAGATGATAGACGTCTTCTGATAATTACTATGGTGGCAACTCTCATCTTTCTATAAACATAGCATCTTTATCCAGTCAGCTCTGGGCACATACTTAACACTTAATGCCCAGTAATTCCTCACATTCTCCCTCCCAACCTTTTTTTTTTTTTTTTTTTTTTTAAAAAAAAGAAACTCTAATTACTTCCTGATTTGGAAATGGAAATGATTCCAGAGAAAACACATTCTAGAAAATAGTCTCCCCTGATAACCAAATAATTTAAAGTAAACATTGGTAGTCAAAATTATGAAATTTGAATTGTTGAAACTGCAAACCTGTTACAAGGTCATGTCTTCTTTTATCCTCATAAAGAGATTAGTTTCAAAACACAAATGGAGGGAAAATAATTTTCAGGCTCTTGTAGCAAAATTACCAAGCAATCACACTGATCTCTATAACAGAATTGGACTTTTTGGACTGCAGGAAAATGCCTTCACATCTCTAATGAGGTTATCTAGTAGTAATAATTTGAATCAAAGTCAAAGGATTTTGTATTTTAAGCCTAGGTCTTAATTTTAAATCATCAGAATACATGTTCATTAGAATTTCTAGCCGTCTTGCATTTACGTTTCTGCATTTAATATATTTCCACCCTGAATTTTACTTGCATATTTAACAAGTTGTCATGAACAATGAATGGATTTTCAAGATCATGCTTGAAGTCCAGCTATTCCACATACTAGCTGTGTAAGCCGGGGCTAACTTTTCCATTTTCAGCCTCAGTTTCCTCATAGGCACACACAAGGCAATTATATTTTTCCTCATGGGGCTGATATGAACATGGAACAGCCAGCTTGGGGTCTTGCCTATATCACACAAGCCCTATGACTCCGAATCCACAGTAGTTTTATGATAATCCATTCATTAAGATGTTTAGCTGAAATTCCTGTGGTGAATATTCTCCAAAATATTAATGTAAAACATATTAGATTCAGAGTATGTAAATTATGATAGAATAAGAGGATAGATCCCTAAAATATTAAGGATTTTCTTTGTAGTGAACTTCACATAATGAAACTTGATTTTTGGCCAGTGAATTTTTGTAAGTTCACAGTTTCATGGCTAAATCATAACTATGTCACTTGCAGCTTCATATATATATATTTACTCAATGATGATATCAATAGCCTGTTACATGCACGACTTTTAGGCCTGACAGTGAATAAAATGACAATAAAGTTGCTGTCTATACAGTGGGGGCAAGGTAGACAAGCAACTTAAAAAAATATATTGGTGATAGAATGTGGACATTTGAGGGAATGAAGGAAAATATACCCTCAGCAAAGAGCAACTGTAGTTCATAAGGGAGCCCTATTTCTCCACTCTTGTTCCTGCCCAACTCCACCTCTGTGGCTGCTATTTTGTTTCATTATACCCGGTACCCAATTTGCTTAAGATTCAATGTTCCCATTTGGGTAAAAGGGATGAAATGGCTTTCTAATGTTTATGTGAGATGTTTACTAATTTTACAATGATAAAGCTTAAACCGACACTACATCATGTAAAGAGATATGGAAATTTTGTAATTCAGAGTTCCAGATATAAGCTAAATGGGTAGAGTGCTACTTGATGGGTAATACAAGCCATTTTCTTGGCTAGTATCCATTTCTTTTGACTCATGTCCACTGCTCAATATTCTGAGTTTCTTTTTCTCCCAATATGAACTTAATTTCTCATTTAATTATAAAATGAAATCATATTAGAGAATAATTAACAAAATTGGGAGTCTCCTTAGGAAGTTGACTCTTCTCTTACAAACTGAGTCAAAAAAGTAAAAATAAAAATTATCTACTATTTATTGAGTACTGACTGCCAGACTGACATCCACTCATCGAATAGTGGTTATCAGGCATATGCAAAAAGAATTGAGGCTTGGTCAGCAGGTTATCTTTGCAACAAGATAGACAAATTCTGTCTAATATCACCAAAATTAAAAAAATACTTGTGTTTGGAAATTAGAGGACGATCTGACTTTCTCAGTAAAGATTCCTATAGTAGAGAAGAAAAGATAAAGGATTATATCTCACCTTCTCTGAGCGTGTGAGGCAAGAGGAGTGATTTTTTATTTCATAAAGTTAATGAAAAAACTTTTATTCTAAGCCAGTTATTTTATGTTCATGGTCAAAATGGTCAAAATGGACATGAATGACACATTGTTAACTTGCCAAAACATATTTCCTTGATTTTACTTATTTCTTAAAAATAATTTTTAGTATTTTCTGAATGTTTCTGCTAATTTTGGAAAACCTCACCAAGTTAGAAGCCGATGTATTGTTAATTTATAAGCTTGATCTGAAGTGTCCTTTTGGATGGTGAGATCCGTGTATTAAGCCTCTTTATTTAAAAAAAAAAAGTTTACTTTTTTTGTAGTTGTACACAATACCTTTTATTTATTTACTTATATGTGGAGCTGAGGATCTAACCCAGGACCTTGCATGTGCGAGGCGAGTGCTCTACCCCTAAGCCATAACCCCAGCTCCGTATTAAGCCTCTTTTAAAAATTTTTCTCAGTGTGTAGTGTAGGGTTACACTCAGTGTTGATGTCTAACAGACATTTGTTGATTGCTTGACATATAATCATAACATAAAGATTTCCCTTCAGTTAACTGCTAAGGAAATGGTACAACCCTAATTTGCCTTTCCCACAAATACTAATATCTTCTGATGATTAAAAAGTCTTTGTTTTTAAAAAGAATTTATTTTTCTTCATATTAAGTTGTGAGTTAAACTTTTTTTTTTCTTTCAAGTTTTGACTAATATGAGTTCATATTGCAGTAATTCTAAATCAAATAACCAAAGATTCTGAGAGCTGGAAGAAGCTTTCTGTAGCCTCATGTTCAGGGGCTATAAACACAAATGCCTCCAAGGATTGGACAGGTAACATAAATATATGAATCTAACTGGGGTTTAAGATCATTGGGAAGAGAAAACCAAGCCTGAAGTCCATTAGATATGATATAACCTGTCAAATTCATACCCAATTATGACCACAGAAGATAGGTTTGAGGGCTGAATTTGGTCCACCTGTTCATAAATGCTGAAGATAATCCTCTAATTTTTATTATTAGTGCTTTTAATACTGCATTTATCACTTTTTCAGGAATTGCAGAATAAGAAAGAGCCACAGAAGGAAGGCACCTGGCCTAGAAACTTTATTTTTTTATTTTTTATTTTTATTGATTTTATTTTTTTTTAAATACATGACAGTGGAATGCATTACAATTCTTACTACACATATAGAGCACACAGTCTATATTTTTAAATTTTGTGAATTGTTATCTAAATAAATAGGCAGCGGCAAGGAAAAATGCCTTACTATAGCTTCTATTTTTTGAATTTTGAAAAAAAAAGTATAAAAAGATTCTAGTGAATTTATTTACGTGTCATTCATTGGCTTTGAAATCAGATAAATCTAGACTTACTTTTCACGAACTGTGTCACCTGTGGTAATTGGCGAAGCTCACCGAGCCTCACTTTTCTTAACAACACATCAAGTTTATTTGCCATAAAGTTAGTTTTAGAATTAAAAAAGAAAATTTCTATGAAGTGCTAAGCACAAAGCTGGTTCACAACTGATGATCAGAAAATATGAGTTTCTTACCTACTAACTCCTTCCCTCCTCCTTTCCCCCTGGATCTGGGCCTATAACTTTTTAAAACCAGTTGGCAATAAATTGGTCTGCGTTCTATCCTTTCACTCCAGCTGAGATCCTCAACAGTGCTGTGGGGTTTGTTTGTAATACATTGTCAGATGAATCCTTTTATATAAAAAAATGAATGTAAACATTTTCTTTAAGGAGCTTCCTTGGAGATTTCCACCCCCTGCTTAAATAACAATTTGTATTCTTTCAATCACATTATTTTTATTCTATTTTTGGTTAACGTATCTTTCTTCTTTGTCTCTTTTCTTTCAAGAAGAATAAGATGTTACAGAATGCCTCCAAATGTTATGGGGTCTTTAAATGTTCATTGTAGGAAATCTGGGTCTCTAAAATTAGCACTGGGTTGATTTGACAGGGTCAGGAGCTGCTCTGTGATCATTTGTACATATTATCAGAATGGCCACAACCTGGAGTCCTAGTGGCTTCTCTGAAAAATAGGTCTTACCAAGTGCTGGGTTTCAAGGCACCAGAATGCACTCTTGCTCTCTGACCCCACACTCTAATCTTTCTGCTCTCTTTTCTCTGATGTCCCCACCTTCCCTAATTCGACTTCACTGCCTCTCCTTCTACCGTCTTATCACTGTTTCCCAACTTCATTTTTGTCCTCATTTGTCTCTGCATCAGGTTGGCACACCAAAAATGATCGTGGTACTCCCTCTCACCCACCTGGCCTCTCTCTTTCTTATCACCCTCCTAGCAAAAACCCACACTAGAGAAGCCAAACTCAGGTTACCCAGATGCTCTGCTTGGACAAATATGCATTGGCACAGAGCTGAGGGAATGCTCACACCTGTGCAGACAGATCTCCCATTGAATTCATGACTTTCAACCACAGCTGGTCCTCATGCTGCCTAGAAAGTCTATCCCACCTCTCCTGCATCTCATGCTCCTCCTTCCCTCTCCTAGAAGATTGCCTTTCTCTCTTCAGAAGACCTGCACTGTTCTCCACCAGCTTCTCCCTCAGCCAATGACCTCACTTCCTGTTCTTGTCAGAATAGAACTTCCAAAGGCCATCACCACTAGACAATATATATTTTTTTAAAGGAGCTAGAAGTTCTTTTCTGAGAACCTTGCAAAATGATAAAGGGAAGGCAGCAGGCGATGGGACCAAGAAAGACAATGGAATGAATCTGATGTAACATTTCTATGTCCATATAGGAATCTACCACAGTGAATCCCAAATTCATGTACATCCACAAGAAATTAATTAAAAAATAACTATGGGCAAGTGGCAGAAAGATCAATAGAAAGGAGGGAGCAGGGGGTGGGGAAAAGGAAGGAGAAGAAGAGGTCCTGGGGACTGAATCCGAACAAGATATATTCCATGCTTTGATAATTATGTCAAAATCGATTCTACTGTCATATATAACTAAAAAGAACCAATAAAAAATGAATAAGCTGAACTTGCCAAGAGAAAAAAATAATTTGCTTCAATCAAAGACAACTTTTATTTCTTTATTTGATGCTTTCAAAGTTCAAAAGTGATTCATGCTTCTCATTACTAAGAAATTCGTGCCTAGACTTTTGGTTTAGCAATAGAAGTTCTATATCCTTAGGAAGCTCAGGGTTCTAGGCAAAATAGGATGGTTTATCAGCATACAGGGAACAACACACTCTACAGGCAAAATCAATAAAAATGAAGAAAAAAGAAGAAATTTTGCATGGGCGCCTCCCTATCCTTCCTTAACTCTATGCTTATACCAACATGCATAAGTATACACACAACAACTTTAGAGTGTATTTCCTATTGTTTTATTGAGATAGAATCATGCTGTGCACATTTTTCTGCAGTTTTTTTTCCTGATATAAAAGGGAAAATTTTCCTTCACAGGGCACTTAACAAACCTGAATGTTGTTTTTCAGTACAATGGGGTCCAATCAATTGAAGCTGATAAGTAATCATGAACTTGTAGTGATCCTAAAGCAACAGATCCTTACTGGACCCAAGTGAAGACTTTCTTTCTTTCTTTCTTCCTTCCTTCCTTCCTTCCTTCCTTCCTTCCTTCCTTCCTTCCTTCCTTCCTTCCTTTCTTTCTTTCTTTCTTTCTTTCTTTCTTTCTTTCTTTTTTTTTTTTTTTTAAATTTTGGTACCAGGGATTGAACTCAGGGGCATTCAACCACTGATCCACATCTCTAGCTATTTTGTATTTTATTTAGAGACAGGGTCTCACTGACTTGCTTAGTGTCTTGCCATTGCTGAGTCTGGCTTTGAACTTGAGATCCTCCTGCCTCAGCCTCCAGAACTGCTGGAATTACAGGTGTGCGCCACCACACCCAGCAAAGACTTTCTTAACTAAGCAACACTAGTTTAACTAAGTTTGTACAGTTCTTTGGATACATCCAATTCACAGTTCGGTTTTCAATCCTGATTGTTATAACCATCATGAACTACATATATCTAAGATGTAGAAGTCTTGATTTTTCCCCTTCAGTGAGCCACTCGGTAATTTTATTCATTGGTGTCTGTTGGCTGAAAAGATAACTTCAGCTTTTTTTTTTTAAAGCTCTGTTGGTATTTGTTTTAAAATTGTTAGGCCTCACAGTATATAATAGATATGTATACAAATATTTATACATAGATGTAGATACATGATTTTATATACATAAATCATATACATGCTTTTTGTTATTGTTATTTATTGTAAAATCTTTATTTATTTATTTCACTTCTTGCCTCTCCCTAACAAGTTGTTTGTCAGATTTCTTGTGTTAACCTGTTTAATATCTTTTCCTAATTTTCTCCTTGCTCATTATAAATATGAGACTTGCATAATTATATATAAGAAAACGTGTTTTTTTGTCTTTTTTGCTTCAATAAAAAAGGATCACATTAAACACATGGGAAGAAATCTTCAAAAATGGCTTCCAAAAGTCCTTCCTCCTGATAGTCATACCTTCATCTAATACTTTGTCTTTGGATGTAGGCTCTACTCAGTGACTTGATTCTGATAAAGATGGTAAAGGTGGTTGGTTGTTTTTCAATTCCATGATTGGATCATCAAAGACTGATTTCTGTTTCTGTATCATCCTTCTTTGCTTGTTCCTTTTAGGAAGCCGGGTACCACGTTGTAACCTGCCTTTTGACGTGGTTTACATGTTCAGGAACCAAAAGTTGCTTTGGGCACCAGTGAGAATTACAGGTCCTCTGTCCAATAGACTACAAGGAACTGGATTGTTGATGGAGCCTGCCCTGTTGATCCTTTAGATGATCGTGGCCTGGCCATTGTCTTGGCAGCAGCCTTCTAAAAATGTAAGTAGAGGGTCCTGTTAAACTGTGCCTGGATTCTGGACCCACAGAAACTCTGATGATAGCTGTTGTTAAACCACCATGTTTTGAAGTAATTTTTATGAAGCAATAGGTAATGTGTCACATTTAATTAATTATTTTATTTTGCATTTAGTAATCCACCATGGAAATCATTCCAAATTAGTTGATATTATTTTGACTTGTCTTTTGCAATGACAATAGAATATGATCTGATAGAATTTTTTAATGATTTATTCAAATGTAAACCTTAAATTAAGTAAATATTTGAGAAATACAATTAGGGATTATGTTCAAACACATTTCCTCTATTTCAGATATTGTTTTAGAAATTTGGAAACAAAACAAGGAAGTCATTTTTTTTAAATATTCTGTAAAAATCATTGGTTCAAAATCATGATAACAAAATAATTTTAGAACAAAATACCATTGAAAAAATTATATATTTTTTTTTTAGAGAAAGCATTTGGACATGTCTTAAAAAATTAAAAATAAGCCCTTTGTTTTGTTATCTTTGCTAGCTACATAAACTCTTTAAAATTTCTCTCAGGAAAGTAAAAGTTGATAAAACTACTTAATCTTAAGATAGAGTTTTAAAAATTGCTTCATTTAATCATTCACTTCATATTTTAACTCCTGCTAAAACTTCGTTATTGAATGATACTTTAATTCATAATTTCTAATTTTACAAATAATACAAATCCATATAATTAGTTTTAAAATGTACATATTATAGCATTCTGAAGTTATTTTTCCCTGGTTCCTTTCTTTTTTCTAGGAGAAAGCGTAATTATTTTGTGTATTGGTATGTGAAGTGTGTCTTTTGTATGTTTTCTAAGCATTTAATTCATATGGAATTATGTGTACCTGTAAAAACTATAAATTATTTTATCATATTGCATATTTCATTTTACAATTACTTCATTCAATGGCATTTGAGAATATGATTTTAACCCTGCCTTCTATAATGTTTTATGACTGGTGATTATGCATTGGGAATGAAGAATGCTAAATTTATTTCATTTTTTGTTATTTGCATCTCTAAGTTCATTTTAATTTTTGTTTTGTTGTAGTGAAATCAATATTACTTTTACTTTTCAACATTGAACTGACCCTTGTGTTAATGAAATGATATTAGTAGCTAAGCTGGTAAACAAAATTCCTTCAATTTGAAATGTCTCTAAGTACATTTCACCCAAGGAAACATTTTGAAGCCATGTGAATCTGAAACCTTGCCTGCAAGCACTTCTACTGACAATAACTTTTCTAGTTTAAGGAAGGGCTAGAGACATTTTTAACATTCGATGTTCTAATGTCTTTAAAACAATTTTTTCAGCCTCAGCAGTGAAAACACATTTTAGAAATGCCTGTTAGGAAAGCAAACATTTCAACCAAAACCACATTTGAACTGTTAAATTCCCTTGCTGAACCAAATGTTTTGCTTCACAAATGGCTTTTAGATTTGCCTTAGTTCAACTCTATTCTTTCTTAAACTTTACTGCAAAGATTTCATAAATGAAGAGCTCTTACTTCTTGGAATATCTGTGCAATTTAGATCATATTGGCAGATATGTATGCTGCATCTTCTTTTTGCTGACCGAAATGTCAGGTTCTGATTCAGTGATAAATTCTACAGTCCCTGCCTTTGCTATATAATGGGATCGACAGAAAAAAAAATTAAGCAATAAACAATATAAACTAACAAGTCATAGTCATTAATTAATTAAATAATCAATCAATGCATCCTTTCTTCTAGAAATTCTTCCATGGGCCAGTTATTATCCTAATTATATCATATATATTTAAGGGGACAATTACCAAAGGGCACATGAAGTAGGTACCCAGTCTTAACATTCACAAAATAGATCAAAACTATCTTTTTGAAAAGTAAGACAAGAAGCAAGATGTGAAAATAGATATTGGATCAATGAAAAAACATTATAAGCAAATGCATAGAGTAAGGAAAAGAATTATCTACTGGAGAAATGCTGACCCTTGACTTGAAGGTGTGCAAGGTGATACAGGACAGTCTGGGGAAAGAAGAAAACACCAGGTCATAAAGGACCCTGTAGCCTATTCCAATAAGCTAAAAAGTCAAGGGCTTATACTGTATCTTAATATTCATATGGAACTCACTAAATCAGTGATAATAAATTTTGGCTTTTTACTACCTTAATAATCCTTGAAAAAGAATATCTGATAAGTTTTCAATGGACTGGAAAAAGAATGTTCAGCAAATTATACTTAGTAATATATTGGTACTTAGGTGTGATATGACTCACCATGACATAAAAAGTTCAGACTAAAGTGGGTCAAGCTCACACTCATATTATATTCTGGTTTTCCTTGTAATGGGGTTTTGGCAAGGACCCTTGTCTAACATTAGAGTGAGGATTTTCCATGACAACTTTTGATTTAGATTGACCAGCAAGAATTTCTTCTATTAATACTACATAGAATAGGCTGATGATTCTCAAATTGCTTACACCATGATTAAAGTGATATTGACTTTTAAAAACTTCTATAGAGGTGTCAAGATAAAAAAAACATTATAATGTGAGCCAAATTAGTACAGTATATTTCAGTCATTAATGTGATGCAAACACTCCATATTTTGTCAGATTTTTGTTATTGGAACACTAAGACTAAAAATTGGGCAAAATCATTTAAGCGTCTGGTCCTTGGTTTCTGCAAATCTGAAGGAATTGGATAAAAATCTTTTTCAGCATCTTTTAGTTGATGCATATTAAAGTCACTTACTTTGTGTTGAATTATACTCTTCTGGTCAGCAAGTTGTGAGTGAAACCTTCATATGCCATTTCTGGTTTACAGCAACTGGTTTGAGACTATCAAGTAGATATTTTTGTATATCATGAAGATATTCAATGTTCCAGATAGTAGTTGTTCTACCAGCCTATCCTGGAATTAAATCATAGCTAGCTGCAATGGAATGAATGTGAAGTAAACTTTAGTTGCTTTTAGCTAGTGAGATTGGGGGCTTGCTGTCACTGAAGATGAATTTAGCCTATCCTGACTAAGGAGGAGCAAAACAGACTAGGCTTTTTTCTTACAATGTTTACAGTTCAGTGGGAGATAATAGAAAAATAAGCAGGACAAATGAAAAAGATGTTTCAGGTAGAGAATAGCTGGGTTGATAAAAAGAAAGAATACTGATTCAGGATAAGTGGTCACTGAAGGCAAGTCCTCACTACAGATACTTGAATTGAGGCACTGGCAAGTGGAGTTGATCATCTACATATCCTTGAAAAGAGAATTCTAGGTCTAGAAATAGCAAATTGAAACACCCTTAGGAGGGACAAGTTCAGTATGCTTAAAAAATAGAAAAAAAATATATATATTTAGAACCCAGAGTTTATTAATGAAAGGTAGAATACAAGGTTAGTAAGGTAGTGAATTTTTGTCAGGGGCACATTTGATTTACCTGTAGTACTTTAAATACCAATACCAGCCCTGGTCCCCATAAATGCTAGGATGGCAACAGAATTCAGTATCTTTTTTTTTTCTTTTTCCAATTTCTGAGGATGATTTTAATGATAACCTGCTATATTTCTCAGCTTTCCATTACTGTGACAAATACCTGGCATCATTAACTGATAAAGAGGAAAGGTTTATTTTGGCTCAGTTGTGAGGCTTCGGTTCTTGATCAATTGACCTTGTTGTTCTGGGCCTATGACAACTCAGTACAGCAAGACAGAAGTACATGGTAGGGGAGGGAGGTGGTCCTTCACTTTATGGCACTCATAGCCAGGTGGGAAACAGAGGAAGAAGAGGAGACCTGGGTCCCACAATCCCCTTTAAGAGCATACCCCCAATGACTTAAAACCTCCCACTAGACCCCGCTTTCTGAACCTCTACTACCTCCCAGTAGAGCAACAGGCTGAGACTAAACCTTTAACACCTAGGACCTTGGAGGAGAGTCCATAGAATTTTACTCTAAGTTAATGGAAAAATTTTAACAGGGAGGTGAAATAACCATACTTTTGTCTTATAAAATTACTCAGATTACAATGTGAGGAATGTATTATGGGATAAATCAGAAATATTGTTGAGGAGGCTACTATAAATTCGGGTCAGAGATGATGGTGTCTCTGACCAAGTGTTAACAGTGGAGATAAAAAAGATTGTTGAACTTGGGATATATTTTGAAACTACTGCTGAATTAACCTGCTGTATATTTATTGTGATATGCAAAGACAGAAACAAATACTGAAAGACTTTTGAGTGAGAGACTGAGTCAAAACGGGAGACATTGGCTTAATGCATAAGCTTGGAGCAGGACTTGGTTTAGGAGCCAAGAGTTCTTTTAGGGCTTGTTCTATTAAAATTGCAACCAAAAGACATTTAGTAGAAATGAAAAGTAGATATATATCAGAATTTAAAGATCAAAGAGGAGAAGAAGAATGAAGATATAAAGTTGATGATTGTCTATGGACTGGAACCTCTGAAACTATAAGCTCCCAAATAAACTTTTCCTTCTTAAAATTGTTCTTGTTAGGTCATTTAGAAGCTGAAAAAAAATGACTAACACAAAAATTGGTACCTAGAAGTGGAGCCATTACTATGACTAACCTGACCTTGTGATTCAGAAGCTTTTGGAGCTTTTAGGAATTTGTGGGAGAAATTTTGAAAAGTTTAGCATTGCAAGCTGGAAAGGCTTTAGTTATTGTAAATGGAACTTTATGGATATTTCTGGTGTGAACTCAGAAGACCAGAATGCTGACAGGACTACACACAGTAAAGAATGGGGTTATAAGCTTTCAGAGGAGAAGGAGGACTCTATTGGAAATTGGGCTAGAGGCCATGCATGTTATGTTCTGGCTAAGAAGTTGTCTACAATTTACCTGTGACCCAAGCCTTTCTGTGAGGCTAATTTTAAAAGTGATGCACTTCTTAATCTGGCAGAAGAAATTTCTAGGCAGCATAATATTTGGGCTGTGTCATGGATATTGCTGGAGGCTTTTAGCCAAATTTATTGGGATATTCAGGAGCAGAAATCAAAGAAGAAAGTTTAAAAAACTTGGAAGTAAAGCTGGGGCTCTGAAAAGTGAAGTTGTTAAAGACATCATCTCATTGAGAAATGCTAGACTTTGAGAAAATACGGAAGATGGTTTGAGAGCATCTGAGGAATTGGAAAGACCACACTCAATCTGGGTTCAAGGGAGTAAAAGTAAAATTTCCCTTGAGAATAGACCATGGGGGCACTTGGCTTGCACAGGGCAGACTAGGAAGTTGTTTCACTATGCTCGGCCACCCAGGCACTCAACCTGATGCAGCTGTGGTCCCTAGAGGCTTGGCTACTGCTTGAGATGGTGGCAGACCTTGGTGTCAACCACATGGACTGCAGGATGTTGGAGTTAAGGCATCAGAGAGGCTGCCATCAATATGGAGGAGGAGACTTTGGACATGAACTTTTGGGAGGCCAAGCAAAGTGCAGGAGGATCAGAGTCCCTGCAGGCTGCTCCTGATGGGGTGATGTGTGGAGATGTGAGAAGGAAGTCAAAGCTGCAGTAAGAACCCTGAGGGTAGTAAAGGCCAGTACTCTGGAATGACTGACAAGAAAAGCTCCAGGAATTGCACATACATGAGCCAAGAGAGAGGCCATATGGGCTGCAACCAGCAAAGCCACAGCAGTGGAGCTACACAAGCTCTTCAGGGAGAACATCCTGATACCATGTGCTCCAGATGACAGACACAGAACTACACGACCTGTTTGCCCAGCAGAATTTTGGTCTTGCTTTTGTCCCATCCCTTCTTTCTATGCCCCTATTTTTCTGAATGGAAATGTTTACTCTACCTTTGTATATTGAATACTTGTAAATTATTTTTGATTTTTTTTTACAGAAGCTCGTGACCCACGTTTGCCTCGAGTGTCAGAGGAGACTTTGGGTTTGAACTTTGGGGAAATTCTTGAATTGTTGAGGCTATGGGGACTCTTGAAAGTGGACTAAATGCATTTTGCATTGTGAGATAAGCATGGGCTTTTCAGAGCCAGGGGTAGACTATTATGGTTTAGATATTAGATGTTCCCCAAAAGTTCATGTGTGAGACAATGCAAGAACATTCAGAGGTGAAATGATTGGGTTATGAGAACCCAATTGTTGAATTAATCCCCTGATGGGGTTTAACGAAGTGGTATATGAAAGCAGGTACGGTGTGGCTGGAGGAGGTGCGCACTGGGGGCATGCCTTTGGGGTTTATAAATTTTCCATCTGGCAAGTGGAATCTCTCTCTGCTTCCTGACCATCATGTAAACTGCTTCCCCATACCACACTCTCCCGCCATGAAGTTCTAAATCATCTTGAGCCCCGAGGAATGAAGCTGGCTGTATGGACTGAGACCTCTGAAACTGTGAGCCCCCCAATAAACTTTTCCTCCTTAAAATTATTCTTTTCAGGTTTTTTAGTCAGTCACAGCAGTTAAAAAGCTGCCTAAAACAGTGGTTATCAGCAAATAGCTTATAAGTCCAGGAGACTGGTGTTAGATAAGAGCTACAAGAATTGAGTCTTTGTATACCCCCAACATTTAGGGGCTGAGCATGTTAGGATAAACTAGAAAAGAATGTAAAGAAACAGTCATCAAGGTGCAAAGATTATCTGAAATGTGTACTCTTATAATGTGCTTTAGAGAATGTTTTGAAAAAAGCAGTAAATAACTTTCAAAAGATGAAGTAAAAAAAGGCCATAAATAGTATTCCAATCCCATCAAAATGGATTCATACCTGATTCAGTTCAACATAGGTCAATTTCATTCAATTTGATATACATTTAAGGAGATGGTGTAGTATGGTGCGATGCTCTTCAAATATTTGACACAAATACTTATAGAATGAATTTTGAAAAATTAAACACCACTTGCAAAGTTTTAATTTGACATCTAAAGACTTTTAACCATAAATTTAAATAATAATTTCAAATGATGTATTTTTCAAAGCATTGCAAATATTTATATGAAAGGTTCTTACTTCTCTTTTTAAAGGCATCCAGTGGAAAGTTAATATAGTAAACTACCAGTCATTTAAAATATACAGGAACACATTTCTCTCTACCAAGTTGAAATTTTTGAAAATATTTTCTTTGAACTTATGTTTTAATTCCACTTCTTCCACTGAATTATTTTTTGTTTGTTTTTTAGTTGTAGATGGACATAATGCCTTTATTTAATTTATTTATTTTTATATGGTGCTGATGATTGAACCCAGTGCCTCACACATGCTAGGCAAACACTCTACCATTGAGCCACAACCCCAGCCCTTTCCATTGAATTTTATCTTAACATATTTTTATGCATGAGAGTCTTTTGCTGATCACTTTTTCATGTGTAATGCAATGATAATACATAAAAATTCAAGTTTACAAAAATCCCAGTGACTTTAAATGTTAAGATCATTCTTTTGGAAGGACTAACTAAATGAGACCACAGGAAAATCCTTGCTTTCCATCTTTGAATAAACATCAAAAATTAAGCAGAAATGGTTAGTATCAACTTTGTCAGAACTCTAGAAAATGGCCAACTTTTGCAACAACCAAGTCAGTGCTGATCAAGTAAAAAGCAAGTTCAAAGCAATAGGAAACCCATGTGTTGTTTTTATTTGCATTTGCCTCATCTGCTTCCAGGTGTACTTAGTCTTAAAAAAAGAATATCTGCATTCTCATTATGGGTCTCTGACCCCTGGTTTTGGGGAGAAGATCAGGTCATATTTGCAAGTTTTATATATCTGTTTTAACCTGTTTGTGGATGCCTGAAAGAGTGACTCAGGATGTTTGTTTCTGTTTCCATCTAACTCACAGCTTGGGCTAGAAAGGTCATGGGCATTGTTTAGAAATCCTGTAAAGTAAACTAATAACTGAGGACACTTTATGTAAAAGAATGTGGTTGAAATATACCATAGGTTGCCTGAGGTCTGGTAGCAAAATCGAGAGAGAGTTTCTTTAGAGAGTTGAGAGATTAAATGCTACATGAATATGGAGGAATTTGGAAAGATATGCACATACCCAGGGCAAGGCGTATGCTCAGGAAAGACCAGAGAAGCCAGGCACTGTGGCACATACCAGTAATCCCAGCAATTTGGGAGTGTGAGGCAGGAGGATTGCAAATTCAAAGGAAGCCTCAGCAATTTAGTGAGGCCCTAAGCAATTTAGCAAGACCCTGTCTCAAAATAAAAAACACAAAGGGCTGAGAATGTGGCTCAGTGAAGTGCCCCTGAGTTTATTCCCTGGTACCAAAAAAAAAAAAAAAAAAAAAAAGACCCTAAGCTTTCAACTCTGGCTAATCATTAGCATCAGTATAAGTCTGGCTAAGTGTGAAAAGAATGCTCTGGCACAGAGGCAATATGTAAAGATTGAGAGAAAGTTTTATTTTTTATTTTATTTTGAGCTCGTGGTATTCAAGCATATCTCCATCAATACACTAACACAAAAGCTGAAGAAGGAAGATTTCAGTGATTGCAAATGATAAGGAATAGTGTGTCCTTATAAAAACAGTTTGGGGGAGGTCACTAAACCAATGGACGGCCTTCAACAACAACAGAAAGAAATAAAAGAAAGGAAGGAAGGAAGGAAGGAAGGAAGGAAGGAAGGAGGAGAGAGGGAGGGGGAACAAAGGAATACACTGGGTAAAGTGAAAAATATGATCTTCAGAATTATCACATTATAATCCTTAAATGTCCAATTTTCAATAACAAGAACAACAAAATCACAAGACTTACCAAAAATATAAGAAAAGAGTGAGTGGCCGATTCAAATGAACAAAGTGAACTGAAAGAAACCATCACAAAGAAGCCCAGAAACAAGACTTTATAGCAAAGACTTTAAAACAACCATCTTAAATGTTTAATAGTTAAAGCAAACAATAGACAAAAAGTTAAAAATAATTTCCATCTTTTTATTGAATTATATTTCCAATAAAGTATTTTTATATTTAATGATTGCTGTTTTAATGTATGTTTATCTGTTGTGATCAGTTGTAAATTAATAATAACAGAAGAGTAATCTCTTTTAAAATTAATATTATGATGATAAATATAACAGAAATTTACCATCTTAATAATTTTTGTATGTCTTGTGATTTTGGGGTTCTTGTTATTGAAAATTGGACATTTAAGGATTATAATGTGATAATTCTAGAAATCAGATTTTTCACTTTCCCCAGTGTGTTCCTTTGTTCCCCTCCCTCTCCCTTCACTATTCATCATTTCAATGATGAACAAATGAGAATGTGAAGAAGGAATAGAAATTATTAAAATGAACGAAAATGAAATCATGGAGATAAAAACGTCACTAGAAGATTGGAACAGCATATTTGAGAAGGTAGAAGAATCAGTGAACTTGATAATAATACAGTTGGAATGACTTGAGTCAGAAGAGCAAAGGGAAAAATAATAAAGGAAAGTTTAACAGAGCCTGAAGACCTGTGGAACATCATCAAGCAACCCAACACATTTATTATGGGAGTTCCAGAAGGAGAATGCAAAGGAAGGGCCAGGAATGTCGTTGAAGAAATAATGGCTGACAGTTTCCCAACTGTGATGAAATACATAGAGCAATATATCCAAGAATCTCAATGAACTTCACCTAGCAGTAAGCTAAAGAAATCCACACGGAGACACATTGTAATCAAACTGTTGGAGAAGGTGGAATTGTTGCTTAATGGTTGCAAGCTTTTTGTTTGGGTGATATTAAGTTTTGGAAACTTATGAGTGATGGTTGTACAGCATTGTGAAGGTAACTAATTTCACTGAATTGTGTGCTTAAAATTATTAAGATGGCAAATTCCTGTTATATTTATCATCATAATATTAATTTTAAAAGAGATTACATTTCTGTTACTATTAATTTACAACTGATCACAACACATAAACATACATTTTAATAGCAATCATCAAATATAAAAATACTTTATTGGGAATATATTTCAATAAAATGTATGGAAATTATTTTTTTGTAAAGAAAAGTATGCATCTGTTTATGCAACATTTTTTTGCTAGAATGAGATTGAGTTGAGAACCATTTCTTTTCTGATTTACCTTGTATCTTGAGGTGTGTACTAAAGAAATTCATTCATATGAATAAAAAGAAATAGAAATGGAGGGAGATTTGAAACATCAGTATTACATAGTTCTTTGATGTTGATAAAATGAATGGAAGTCATCTGGGCCTTCTGTTCTCAAACTAAATTCAGTATTTTGAATTGTTCTGGGGATTTTTTTTCCCTACATAAACAATGTGCTGAAGTAGAGCTAGATATGGTTGAGTATTACATCTTCCATTTGCAGAGGCAGAGACAGGTAATTATAAAAGAGGGTGTGTGAAAGATAGCTAGCAAACTACCTTCAACTCAGTGCCTTGAAAAACCTTTATGAGCCTCCACAGTCACAGGTACTTTTCAGATGCTGATTTATTGGAAAGAACATTAAGCCAAGCTCCAAGAGATTTGCCATCAAGGATAAATGCAACTACTACTGGGAAGTGGAGAAGATAAAGAATTGGATGTTTCAATATAATTAACTGCTTCGGGGCCCATCTTTATTGATGGGGAATCCATTCTTTGGTGTTCTAAAACAAGGTTTCAAGAGCAAGAATAATTAACAATAAAAATAAAGGACAGGGAAAATCATAGTTAGAGGTCATCCAAGAAACCTTTTACCTAATTCCATCCTTTCCCATTATACCTTCTCTCCTTTCCTGTGCTTTTGTCTGGTTTGGTGAGTTAGCCCCCACAAGTCAATTACGTGACAGTCGTTGAGTTATTTCTCCCTGAATTAAAAGCTTCTCCATAATGAAAAGTACATCAAATAGGCAATGCTGAGGTCATGGCATAAAGCAAAGACAGTCTTAAAATTTTTTTACAAATCTCTGATTTATGTTCTCTAAAAGCTTCATCAGAGGAAACGCCACACTGCTTACAGAAAGAAGAGAAAGACACCTCTTATGATAGAAGGCTCCTTTTGATCATCCAGAAGCTATAAGCTTACTAAGCAATTTTGGTTGGTCCATAAGGGTGCTTTATGAACTTAAAAAAATGTTAAATGAAATCTAGTAGGGTAAGGGGAATGGGGGAGGGGAGGGAGGACAGAGTGGGGGAGGAAAAGGGTGGGATTCTGTATTGAAACTGAATTCCACACATTTATGAGTTTGTCAAGATGAGCCCAACTAGTACATGTAACTACAAAACTCTAATAAAAAAAATGTAAGTAGGGAAAGAAAGTTAAATGAATATACTCATATAAAATCTCATATGAAATATAAGATATACTCATATAAAATAGAAGATGATAAGGTCATTTAGGATTTGTCTATATTAGACAAAGACTTGAAGAGAGACCCATATGACTTGAGACTATGAAAGTCTCAGGCTTATGATCTCTTTGTTTCCATGAGAGTCCTTCTTAATTTGTGCTTCTTGACAGTCAGGGACTTATTTTGGAAAGTGTTCCAGTGGCTTCACTTTGTACTGGAATAGATTGCAAATTCCTCTCAGTGATTTAGGTGGTTCCTAACTATGTCACATTGACCTTGTCACAGAGGTACCCATCTTGATGTCTTTACTCCAGCTCTCCTCTCCTATGTTTGTTACATATTATGCCCAGTTAATGCCTGTTTAGTTCCTTTGCACACACTGCTCCCTTTTCCTAGAATGTTCTTTCTCCAGATCTTTGCCTCACAATTTGGGCCTTTTCTTTTTTCTTTTCTTTTTTTTTTTCTCAGTTCTAAGCTTGCCTCTTCAACAGGCGTTTCTTAGCCTGATGTGGTGGCACACATTAGTAATCCCAGTGACTTTGAATTGGGAGGCTGAGGCAGGAGGATTGCAAGTTTGAGGCCAGCCTCAGCAACTCTGTGAGGCCCAAAGCAACTTAGCAATACACTGACTCAAAATGAAAAATAAAAAGGGCTGGGGATGTGGCTCAGTAGTTAAGAACTCCTGGGTTTAATTCCTAGTACTAAAAACCAAAACAAAACAAAACAAAAAACCTTTCTCAAACTACCTTTCCTGTTCTCTAACTACTCTGTCTTATGCATATTAGAGAGGATTTGTATTCATAAAATTCATCATTGTTAGACATTTTCTTGCATAATTATTCACCTTCTTATCAATTGTTTCCTTCCCCTATGTAATTATTCACCTTCTTATCATTTGTTTCCTTCCCCTATGTTGTAACTTCATCAAAGGAAATCTCTCTTGTTCAATATTACATTCTGGGCCTCTTCAATAGTATGAAGTAGGTCTATAATATGTATTTATTTATGATTCACTAATAAAACAAATCATCTTATCTACTTTCCTCCTAAATTAGTTCATGTCAAATTTCCCCATGCACACCTTTTCCTCTGTACTATACAGTTTGTTCTGCTTCTTAAAAACGGATTGATTTGCACACAGACAAATGGACTCAATGGAAATATTTATTTCACTGGTCTGTCACTATATATTAGCTGACTAATAGATGGTAGCAAAAAACAAATTAACCAACCAACCAAATAAACAACACAAAATTGGAATCTATAAGTTCAACTCCATTTTGGGAGCTGGCATAAGATACTAAAATTAATTGCAAAATATAGTGTCTTTTATGATCTGGGTTTTCAACCTACCATTTGATCTGAAAGTCCTAGGAAATCATCATGTTATCCTTTTCCCCCAAAATGCTCCATTTATATCATATATGGTCTCCTCTGTCTTGGAATTCCCACTGGGAAAGGAGCCAGAACTAAAAGTGATTGTGCTGGGAATGGGAGGGAAGCATCCTCTTCTTCCTTATCCATGCTTAAACAATTTCACTAAATAAGGTCTGGGAGTCCAACTCTGGATGATGTGTCCTTGTGCAGTCTTTTTTTCGCTGCAATTTCTGAATTTTTTCTACTAAAAAGGCTGCTCTTCTAAGGAGCAAGTCATGGTGTACTGATGTTTATCACTTGTGCGTGAAATAAACATATCCTCGTCACAGACTATAACTAGGCATTAGCCAAATTTTGATCAAAATTAAGAGTTATGAAAATCAAAATATTGAAGCAACTGTTTAATGGAGTCAACTTAATAGCTGTCCATTTAAATTGCAAAGCTACTACCCACGCTTCAGCCAATTTATATGTATTACTATATTTGAGTCAACAATAAACCAGCTTAAATTAAAATAATTAAATGTTGTTTTTCCCTTTCTGAGTTTTCCTCCCATTCCATTATTTCCATTTCTGTTATGGTGTAAATATGAATTGTGACTCCTCAATGACTCATGTGTTGAAAGTTTGATCCCAAGTGCAGCAAGGTTCAGAGGTAGGTCTTTTGGGAAGTTATTGGTTGATGAAGTTTCTAACCTCATCAATGGATTAATCCATTGGGAGCTGAATGGACTACTGGGAGGTGGAGGAAGATATATAAACTTCCTATGAAGAATGGTTTGGGGAAATATCTCACTTGGATTCTATCTATCTGTCTGTCTGTCTGTCTGTCTATCTATCTATCTGTCTATCCATCTATCTATCTCTGGCACTTTCTTCTGTGTCTCCCCCCACTGCTCCTGTTTCTAGATCACCATAGGCTGAGCAGCTTCCCTTTACCATGTCCTTCCACCATGATGTTCTGCCTCTTCTCAGGCCCAGATCAATGGAGCCAGTCAACCATGGACTGAAAACTGAAACTATGAGCCAGTATAAATCTTTCCTTCTCTAAGTTTTTTATTTTTTTCTCAGATGTTTGTCACATTGACAAAATGGTAACACAAGCCCAGGTTTTGAAAGAGTATTTACTTTTTAAGATGATGAGAAAACAAGCAGCATAAGTGTTATGGGTTTAGATATGAAGTCTCTCTGAAAAGCTCATATGTGAGTCAATGTAAGTTTAAATGATTAAATTATCAGAGGTGTAAACTAATTGGTGGATTAATCCACTAATACGGATTGACTGGACAGTAACTGTATGCATATGGCTGGAGGGGATAGGTTATTAAGGGAGTCCTCTGGGGTTTTATATTTTGTCTCTGATGAGTAGAACTCTCTCTCTCTCTCTCTCAGTTTCCCGGTTGCCATATCCTAAGCTGATTTCCTCTGCCATGCCCTTCCACCATGATGTTCTGCATCATCTGGGACCCAGAGCAATCGAGTCAGCCGATCGTGAACTGAACCTCTGAAACTGTGAAACTCAAATCAGTTTTTCGCCTCTAAATTTTTCTTGTCATGTTTTTTGTTCACAGTGATGAAAAAGCTAACTAAAACAATTAATGATACAGGGATGATGTTGTTATTTGCCATTGTTTTCTTTCAATTCTAATCAAACAGAAGTAATATATCCTTTATTTATAAATAATATTGTTTAATGCTGGTTTTCAATAAACTAAATTTTAATTTTTTTAATTTAAATGTGAGGATTATCCCTTGGAAAAGAGAGAGTACAATGTTAAAATAATTTTATTTTCTTTTATTTAGGTGTCAGTTTCTCCAATTTCAAGAAATATTTTCTCACACCAGTTTATAGGGTGAGGTGACAAGTGAATAAACTTTCATAGATAAACCATAATGTAAAATTCATTTATGTATTTATTTTAAAGACCATAATATACATAGAAACTTTATTGCTATTCACAATTGAAGGAATACTTATATGTAAATAACATGGAAGGAGGGTTGGGCAAGGTAAAAGTTGATATATGTAGATAAGAATTTGGTATTGGGTTTTTATGAAAAGAAGAGCAAAAGAAAAGTAATTATCTGTGAATAAGATACAACTTTTAAAAAACCCACTCTCATGATTTTAGGTTTTTATTTTCCCTTGGTGCCTATCTATTTTGCTATTTGAAGTCAGTAATGAAGGTTTAAAATCATATATTTTTTTCATACTCTAAAAGAATACTATTATTTTTCCTTTAACTCAAAATAACTGACTCTAAATTCTTATTCAACAAGACCTGTTTCATTAATCTTTACATTTCAGTTGAGAACAACATCCAATTTATCTATATTAGGGTTTTTACTGCTTAAAAATGATTAAATGAAAAGAGTTACTACTCCAAAATCTAGTTTAGTTACAATTATTATTTTTACTTGCTTATATTAAATTTAAAGGAAACCCCAATTTTATCTAGCAGACCTATACTCTAATCTTGGTTGAACAGGTAAAAATATTGAAATGAAACTTACTTTCTTGTATTTCATTTCCTTTTGTTTAGTTGTAAAGCACACTTCATTCTGCATTTTTGAGCTACAGTCATTGAGTCAACTATCCCCAAAGTCTTCCTAATATTCTCTTTCTCCATTAACACTAAAATATGATTTTTTTTCAAGGAGAGGACCATGTCTATATCATTTTGGTTTGCCTATTTGTGAGGAAGCAAGTAAGTTTCATCTCTGTGTCAACTGAAAATACATTGCTAGTGACTGTGTGGCATAATGTATTGAGAAACAATCTGAGGTTGTGTTTGACATCAGTGGGAAAGATTGTTTTACTTGATTAGCAATACCTGTCATGGGCATGGGAGTAAAGAATAGCTCTATATCTCTCTGCTGTCCCTGCCTTTGTGTTTGAGGAGGTACCTATAACAGTTTGGCATACAATAAATGTTTGCAAAATAGATGAGCAAACTTCAATTATAATTGGACAATCCTCCTGTGCAGTGAGAATACTCTGAGGTTCCTTTTCAACCTATCCTTCCACCTTTTCATGCCACTCAGTATAGAAACTACTTTTTGGATTGGTCAGATAAAATAGTTTGTGAGGCTCATTCAAATGAACTTTCAAAGTTGTCAATCTATACTATACAGTCCTCATACAAATAACTTATTTATCCTTCAATTCTATTTTGATATATATATATATCAAATAGTTTGTGACCACTCCTTTGAATATGCCCTTTATGTTTCATCTTAAATTGTATAATCTCTTATAATTAAAGTAGTTGTTATTCACTTCTTTTTTTTACAGTACCAAATAGAGCATTTAGAAAAACAACAAATAGTTTGTTGAAAATAACAACAAAATTCTTGATATAAATGCCTGATAATAATTTAAGAATACTGTTCTTTTTGCCAATTAATAGCACTTGAATATTTAGTTCAACATATGAAGAGGGCTGTGTTCTTTCTTTACTTTCTAAGGCTTGTGCAAAATGAAAATCATACAATCTACATTATAAATTGTATTAAGATGAGACACATATATGGCTTAGCATAAACTCAGTGCCTAGACAATAATGGATACTCAATAAACGCTATGTGCTCTTAGGATTTGTGCTAACCCTTGTCTGTATCTCAAATATGTTTTTCCCCTCACTGCTCTGCCTGTGAAAATGTCACTTATTGCTCTATTAAATCTTGAGTATTTTTTTTGTAGTAAGGGCAGGGTTAACATGAGTATTTGAAAGGTGCCAATAAATCTACACCAACTTTTCCCAACCAAGTGTTTTACAGGGGCTGAGGACAAGTAGCAAAAGTGATTGATTGGAATTTCACATGTTTTCTTCTGACCAAAGCCTTTATGTATCCAGGTATGTGAACATGGTATAGTTTTCAAGCAGGGGCGGAGGGAAGCCTTTAAGGTATGATTACCAGGAAAATTAAAAAAAAATCCCCAAATCCAACATGGTCCTCCAATTAATTGAGCATTTACCTTTAAATGCATATAAGCATGTGCGATTAATCGGTTTTGTTTTCTCATTTAAAATTGCAGTTTATAAGCTGCTTGAAGGAAAATAAATTATTTATAACTCCATAGTGCTTACTCTGATGGTATCTACACAATGAAATTTAGTCAATATTTTGTAAAGGAATATTGCAAATCATTCACCAAATTTTGCATTTCTTTTTCATTATATTGGTTTGTTACTGGGATACGTCTGCATGCTGAGGACTAAATTTCTCATATTCTTTTGCAACTAGGTGGGGCCATGTGACTGTTTCACTACAGAATGTTGGCAGAAATGATTCTACAACCTCAGGGTCAGGATACTACAGGAAGAGAGTTGTGTGCTCCATGTTTTGTTTTTGTTTTTGTTTTTAATACTAGGGATTTAATCCCTAGGGGTGCTTTACCACTGAGCTACATTCCCAGCCCTTATTTTATTTTGAGACAGGGTTTCACTAAGTTGCTTAGGGCCTGGCTAAATTGCTGAGGCTGGCCTCAAACATGATCCTCCTGTCAGTCTCCTGAGCCATCCAGGCTCTCTATTTGAGGACTCTGGATTCAGAGGACTCTGAGAAATGAATAGCCTGGAGCTTCAAGTCTCCTACTTACTGCTGTGATCACTCACACTCAATTATAATGGAGAAATACACTGTCCATGAAGATAAGATACTGAATGTTTGGGCCAGGTATGTTGGTGCACATCTGTAATCCCAGTGGCTGGGGAGGCTGAGGTAGGAGGATCATCAGTTCAAAGCCAGCCTAAGCAATTTAGCCAGGCCCTAAGCAACTTAGTGAGACCTTGTCTCAAAATAAAAAATGAAAATGGCCTGGAGATGTAACTCAGTGGGAGATCACCCCTGGGTTCAATTCCCAGTACTTAAAAAAAAGAAGAAAGAAAAGAAAAGAAAAGAAAATTTGGAGTTTATCTTTCACAGTGGCTAGCAGTTGTCTAAAAATACAACTTAATTTTTCATTCATATGCCCTGCAATTCCCCCAGTCCCCAGAAAATTGTAGTTGTTTTCAACATCAAACCTAATTCGTAATTCCACTGCTCAGTTCGATTTTTATTCTTATCTCAAATTTCTGACATGTTAACGATCTAAATTACAACATCTTCATTTTAACTTTAAGGGAATATTAGTTATATTGGTATTTTAAAATGATGTACCTTTGGCACATCAAAATAGGATGAAGCAAGCCCACCACAGTATTGTACCATTCTTAACTAAGCCTTTCTTCAGAGAGCTACTTGGAGTGATTGTATATCTGATATTTTGATATCTCTGCCTTGTGGCTTATCAAGGCAGCCAATAGCTTGCTGTTTTAATTAGAAAAAGTTATTGCTTTTGTTTACTCTTGATATGTTCTGTATTAAGAGAGCCACAATATTTATAAGAATGCCTGAATGAAAAACAGAATAAAACAAAACACCCCCAAAGGAGTTTTTCCTTGGATGGTGAAAAGGACTAAAAATCAAAGAGTAAATTACTTCAAATTGCTATCTTTCAAGTATAATTTTACTAAGTTGTTGTTTGGAGTGTTTTTATGTCATATTTTTCAAACATATTTTTTCTTTATAATGGTAAAATAACGGTCATTTGGTCTTTTTTTTTTTTTTCCAAATCTGAGTAGTTTTGTGCACAAACACAATTGTCCATCACTGAACATGCTACAGGAAAGGCCCAGAATGATACCTTTATTTTTAAACACTGTGTACTTTCATGGTATTGCAAATAAAAACCACCTTCCAAAACTGCTATGACAACTTCCACAATATTTTGAAATTTTAAATTAAAAAATGTCATTTAGGCCAGATACATAATTAAAATGCTTTAAATATCTTCAACTTTTTGTATAAAGAGAATAGTAACCATTTTCTATCAAATACAAATCATGGACAGAAATTATCTGAATATGCCATCAATCTGGGGACTAAATTAATTATTAGTATGACTGTCATTTTAATTTACAGCACAAATGATAAGATACAGTGTAGAAGAGAAGGTCAACGTGTTTGGGTTGAGGCAGACCTAAGTTTAGAGTTTATGTCACTTACTAGTGTGATGACCTTGACAAAGTTATAAGAACTTTCTTAATTTTGTCACCTGTAAAAGGATAGATTAGAAATAATGCATAAAAATATCGTTTGGCATACATTAAGTGCTCAGTCATGACAAAATCAATTCATTTAGCTTTTGTGATGTATATAAGTGCTGTCATCTGAGAGTTGCTTAATTCCACAAATTGGAAGATTTTTTCATATGTTTTATAGTTATGAAGAATGGTGATGTTGGGAAGAATTTTATATCAGCCAATTCTTGCAAGAACTATGCTATCTAACAAACCTCCAAATGCAGTAATTGGCAACAATGGGAATTTGTGGGCATGCCCTTAGGCTTCTAAGGCCAACAGGTAATTTACATTTAGGATAGGCCCATCTGGTCAGGAATGATTCAGATGGCAAGGCCACTTGGGCTTAACTCCAAGCTGGGTACTGGGTTCAAGTCTGTTCAATGTGTCACCAATCTCAGCTAGAAGAAATAGCACTTACCTGGGATGAACTCTTCTCAAGGTAAACCACCAGGCACATGACACCAGCCAAACCATGCAAGTGCCTCTGCTAAGCATTTCCTTCTAAAGCAACTAGCAAAGTCAAGTCTCAAGCAGTAAAGTGGAAAAATAGAATCACAACGGTTGGGAGGCAAGTGAATGTGTGTGGAACCCTCAAAATGTGACCATGTTGCAGAGAAGTGGGGGTAGATGGAAAAAGGAAAACAGTTTAGGTCCTCCAAAGAGAAAAATCAAGCAGAGAGTGTCACACTAGACTTTAGTCACAGTGTGGAAAAAATTGAATAAGATGAAGAAGAAAAGGGGAAACAAAAGGAGAGAAAATGTGCCACGTGGTTTTGAGAATTGAATACAACCCTAAAGAGACAGACATCCTAAAGGGAAGAGATTGTTTAAAGTAGCAGGTAGCTTTGAAGAAATGGCAGTTGTATTTAGCTGTCATCACAAATAGACAGGCATAGTGGAGTTATTAGAATGGCCTCCGTGTGTTCAATATTCAGACTTATTCAGCACAAGCTGGTTCCTCTTGTATCATCTCTGAAAAACATATATTTTTTCATACTATAAAACATATGGTGAATTGACAGCTGAGTACATAATTAGTTTACATGAAATAAACTGTTTCCACAATATATTTAAACCATTTTGGAAATAGGTACTTATACGAACCAAATGCCTTTATATCTAGTGATTCTATTTATTAAAACAGGTACACCAGAACACTCATTCTTTAATGAATTACTAGTTTGAGTTACATTACTGTGTATAATAAAAAACATTCTCTTAAAAACATTCCTTTAAAAATACTTATTAATTAAGACTTTCCATAAGCACAGATTGACGCTGCCCCCAATTTTTACTTAAAGTGTTCAATTAAAAAAATCCTGTCTAGGTGTTGAAAATACAAAGATAAACTAAAAACAAGAATTCTTGCCCTGAGGAAGGTCAGAGAATAATATAATAATATAATACATAATTTTGTAGAACATGATGGATGCTACAGTTGAAGCACAAAAGAGGCAAATTCATTTAAGTACAGAGGAATGTCACCAGTGGTGTTTGGGTTGAGTTGGGGAATAAGTAGAAGCTGTATAGGTGAAAGATCAGTGAGACCATTGAAATGGAAGGAATAATGCAGGAGGTAGGGTAGAGAGACAAGACGCAGACAGCAACTGTGGGAAACGAGTAACCCAAGATGGCCAGGGTCGCTATTTTGCAGAAGTGATAGGAGATGGTTGGCGGCATAGTTGAAAGTCAGAATTCCCAGACACATTAGTGAGGCTGTTTTCCCTTGCTCCTGCTCTTCTCTGACTCTCGGTGCCCCCAGAAGACCAGTCATTTTCAGTTACAGAAAAATTTTGAAAACGGTTTCTGTTGGAAGCTTGAGTTGAGCACGTAAACCTAAAAAGTCAGCAGAGAGAATTAGTCTTCAGAGAGGGAATGAAACAGAAACAGAGACCAAGGCCAATCTGGGTTTAGGAGAAAAACAGAAAGGGAAGGCAGTTTGATGGACTGTGATGCTTCCCAGACCACCATCCTGGGGACCTGTGCAGTCAGTGGCACTCTTGGCCTAGAGATAGCGGAGAATTGTAAGTTGTCTTACCTTTTATTAAATTCAACCAAACTCTGCCTAAGTCAATATCAAACTTTGGCATTTGATAGGTGATTGCAGGAAAATATTTGAATTTTATAATTTTAACAATGATATAGTAACAGTGATGATGATTCATACTTAGTGAATGCTTACTGGGTGACAAATACTTGACAGATATGAATCCATTTAATCCTCTGAACAATCTGGTAAGTTACTACTGTTATTATAGGCCATTTATGAATGAGCATGCACTGAACTATGAAATCAGTTTAACCTAAGGTTTATGTGCCAATTAACAACAGTGTCTATCAGAAAAACTAATATATTGGTTGCAAAGACTATCGAGAGTCAGAAAAGCCAACCAGAAGGTGTTGTAACAGGCAGAACATGGGCTGGGGTGGACTGAATGGATTAGGGGTGGAGAGAATGATGGGCAGGTAGTTAATTTAACAGATACTTAGGAAATGGAAGCAATAGGGCTAAGATGTGGTGAGAAGGAGTGGAACAGCCAGGACTTCCCCCAGATTTCTGTCTAGAATAAGAAGCTGTTTGTAAAGGTAGCACATGCATGAAACAGTGGATGCTGTAGTGGTGGCTGGGAAGCCTCTGGATGCCACATTATCTATGTCATGATGTTTCTTGGTCTGAGACTGAGCACTTCAGGTTATCCAATTTCTCTTTTTCCTCCTCAGTTCTTCAAAATCTTCCTTCCTTCCAATTCACACCTTAGGACCTGAGACAATTTTGGAATCTAACAAATCTAGAGAGATCATTTGGTTGGTTGTTCAACCTATCCATATATCCATCCATCATCTCTCTTCTCCAAAATCTATTCTTTCCTTTCCCCCAGATATCTAGACTGTTGAAACTCAAAAAAATAGGTAGTTATACTTCACACCATTTACCTTCTGTCATTCTGTTTTGTCATCTTTTGTTGAGGAAATGAAAGGAAAAGTGTTGTTTTAAATGAAAGGTAAAAATGAACAATAAGAACTAGGAACTAGTGAACTCAAGATATGCAAGTGTTCGCAGACTTTGGATTATTTCAATAGTCTGCTAACTGGTTTATAGCATTTACTTATTAAAGTCAAAGCTGCTTTTGAACATCAGGAAATTGGTGAAGATGTGGACATAGGCTACTCCTGTGTGCATTTATTTCCCATTTCTTATCCCTTTATCACTTCTGTTATTTATTGATTCAGCTTCCCAACTCATACTAAGCTCTTCTGCACTCCACCTTGGTACCTTCAGCAAACATTTTACTCCTTGACCCACTATTTACCTTTTTGCTACATTTAACATTTGCTCTCTGTTATAACTTATTCAGACTTCTGACTTTCAGTACCCCACAGTGTAGCTGAAATAGAACAAAGCCTCATATAAAATTATCTATTAATTTGAAGTGCTCTTACTTTTGATTCCATATGTATGGTGTATTGTGACTATTCAGAACAATGATAAATGGGCGCCATTTGGTTAACCTAAGGTTTCTGCTATTAAAGAGGGTCTTAGTCAACTTTCTGTCACTGTGACAAAATGCCTCAGATAATTGCCTTATGCAAAGGAAAGGTTTATTTCAGCTCACAATTTCAGAGGTTTCAGTCCATGGTCAAATGGTCTGCTGCTTTGGGGTCTGTAGCAAGGCAGGAGCCTGTAGAAGAGAAAACTGCTCACCTCGTGGCAGCAAGGAAGCAAAAGAGATATAGGAAAGAACCTGGGTAGCAACCTTCCCTCCAAGGGCATGGTCCTGATGACTTAACCTCCTCCTACTGATCTCACCCCTTAAATGTTCCGTCACCTCCCAATAGCACTACAGGATGGGATCAAGCCTACAGTCTTTTGAGCCTCTAGGGCATTTTAGTCTCAAACCTTAGCAAGGAATTTCCAGATGTTTGTCCCAGTTCTGTATCCCTGCAACCAAATGACACTTCTTTCTTTGCTCTTAACTCCAAATAAGGCTATTGTCCATCTTGACTTGCTGAGGTTATTGTCCATCCTGGGTTATGAAATTGAACCTTTAATATCCCTAGAAATGCCTCAGTCTTAAGTAAACAGGGATGTTTAGTCACCTTATATCCCTACGTGACCTTATCTCTACCGCACTTCTCCCTGATGATCACAAAACCCAGTTAGCGTACTGATTTTTTCCCCTCCCTGCATTATTTCACCATCCACCTGACGTTCTCCAATCATTCCTTATTAAAATTGAAACTGCCTTTGAACAACAGATGAAGTTTCCTGTTTTGGTAATGTCACTGCCTTGTCAAATCCTCCCAAAGCCTCCTCTTTGCCCCTTAAACAAACCTTACATGATTCAGGCTGCTATTTGATGCACTCTTCAGCCTTTCACCAGCCAGCCTCTTTCATTTTTCTTTTGATGACTCATGAGGCACGTCAGTATCTTTTAGAACTTTGCAAGCATTACATAAACAACTGAGGGTTTTATTTTATTTTATTTTTCTGAGAATTGAAATACTGAAGTGACTCAGTGTAGATTTCTAGTTGATAAAATCCGGATAAGCAATGCTTTTCTATATATATTCACATTTCTCTCCTTCTTATTACTTGTTGCTGAATTATAGAGGAGATCTTAAAAACAAATTAATCTCCTTAAAGAACAAGTTCATTTTAGAAGAATTATTACAACATATCCAGTAGGAAAACACACTATAAGACAATCTGGAAATTAACAAGATTTTAGTAAGGCAGCATTATTTTTCTGGTCATTCTGACCAACATTAGGCTTGTTTTATATGTTTTTATATTGTATTTCCCTTCTCCATGACTTGTAAGAGGTTTCTGATGGTATTTTTCTTGTGGAAAAATAAACTAGAGTTTTTTTTCTTTTTTCCTAAACTTCTTTTTTCTCTGGGGTTCTAAGTGGGCTGTTTCTTTCCCATCATCTTTACTTTTATTGTTGGGCTGCTTACTGCAGGGTTTAGGGCATCTCTAGTTATAACCCTTTGAGCCTGGTCTAAACTGCTGAGGGGCTCAACTTGCTCAACTACTGTTACTTTCCTCCATATAAAGACTTTGGTGTAAATCCAGTGCTGCTCTTCAAAGCAGGCAAGTGGCTATCAACAGTGTTCAGTACTTGCCAATATACACCCTGCCATCCATTAGCTCTTTGTCCTGGGTTACTCAGATGCCAGCAATCCCAGCACTGATCTCCTAGCTATGTTTTCCATTTAGAACAAAAATAAATAAATATTTTATATTTTATTATGGATTGAATGTTTAAAAATATTCTTAGGTTGGCATGTGTTTCAAATGAAAATTCTTATCTACTGTTCATTGCTTGATCTGATCTTTTTGTTGTTATTGAGTTGTGGGTATTCTTTATATAGTCTACATATTAACCGCTTGTCAGCTACAGGAATTGCAAATATTTTCTTTCATTCTTTGATTTACCTTTTTATTCTATTGATTGTGCAACGGTTGCTTTTTGAGAAAATATCTTGATATATTATTAATAATTCAGTCAAAATCACGAGTTTAAAGTGCATCATCCTAAATGTAGATTTGATAGTAGAATTAACCTGGAATCAGGAATGGCTCTCATTTTAAGCCAGGCTTACTTTGGGACTTACAGGATGGACAGTTTTGTTGAGATAATCAGATAAGTAGAGTAATATTCCTAACTAACATGATTTGTATTTTGAGGAACAAAGAAATATTCTTCTCTTCTTGGGATTTTGTCAATCAGTGCCAACTCCTGGTGAATGCACAGTGACCATCAAGTGCTGTGCTGGTACCCTGATTGTAACTCAGAGGCCATTGTACTGACTTCTACCCATCATGCCTTGCAACTTGTTGATGGAAAACCTCTGTAGTTACTGTTGTAGCCCTTGAGGTCTGTGCAGTAACTTAGTGTAGTAGTTATTGATCTTATTTTGGCTTCAGGTGCTGATGTACAGCAGGAAGATCAGTTTTGCTTTTCTTTTAAGGAGTTCAGTTTACTTTTTCTTGGCATTGCCTTGTACTTACATATCTCAAAGTAAGTTTTAATTGATTGATTGAAAATTTCTCCATCCCTTTATCTATAAATCTGCATTATACACTACTGTCATAGAGATCCTTTGAAATTAGGTTTATGTTGAAATTCAGACTCACTGTCTAGAAAATGCCTTCTCATTTCGTTAGGTTAGAATCAGTCTATGTAGGATTCTATGTAGGACTTTAGAAAAAGAATAGAAAATTCTTTGGGAAGTTTAAATCTCACTCACCTTTAGGCAAATTCTTAACCTTTTTAGATGTGTGCTACAGCAACTTAAGCTGAATAAATACATTTACCAGAGATTTAAAATTTTATCTATGCCTTGACCCTCAAAAGCCAATGTGGCACCTGCTTTCCCAAAGTTTTGAACACTGTATAGATGAGGATGATTTATAAGATTTTGATTTTAATCCTTACAGCTAGGCAGCCCAATTTTTAATGGGTTCTGTTTAATTTCTTTCAAATTCTGAATTTCTGAATATATAAAACACTTAAAGATGCATTAATCATACATTTACTTTGGGAAACTACTAGAAGAATATGGAGAGTCAATATTTTTAATTTTGAAAGAAAGGAAATGGGAGCCATTAAATCTGGATTCTAGATCTGTTTTTGTCTGTTATTATCTCTGTGACTGTGGGTAGATCACTTATGCTTTAAATTGTCATTTTTCTAAGTACTCTAAGCCCAAGTAAAACCCTAGCATTTTATTTTTTCCATATGTCTGCAAGAGTTATACCAAAAGATAGAAATAATGCTTTTCCATACACACACACACACACACACACACACACACACACACACACACACAAGAGCTTCCTTATGTTATCTTCACTTACCTCAAGTCAATTGCTAGGTTTGTCAAATCACCCCCACTTTAAATCACAATATACAAGTGGTGCTTACTTGCTTAATTATTAATACATTGCACTCACAGGCCACATCATGATGAATCCATTATGGATGCAGAATGGATAGAATAAATATATTATGGACTCATCCATGACAGTAATAATTCCTGAAGCATATCTGCATTATTATGGCAGGGCATCAAGTAAGAGTCAAACGTATTGAAATTGGAAAAAGCAAGTATTCACATGAAAAAAAGGGAAAATGATGGCTTTCACTACAGTTTGACATAGATATTAATTTCATCATGACAAGAGGATTGTGGAAGTTTCTCTTTTGTTGTTAGTGTCTAGATAATATCCAGAGGAAAATGACTGACTGGAGGGGGGAAAGGGTTGCGAGTCACTGGCATAGATGGGAAGATTAAAATGATTGGGCTATGTAACCTACATTGGAGACATCTTAGGGAAAACTGTGAACTCCCTGTTAGAAATAAAAGCAGTGCCCTTTAGATTTGGGAGGTTGACCAGAGGAGAAGATGGACATTTGGTAAATTCAATTTAAGTTTTACAGAAATAGTTTTATTCGATATAAGAAAAAAAAACTTCCTGAGCAGTCTAATAGTAGATAGGGTTGCCTTGTGGACAGAACATTTTCCATGATGAGAATCCTTGGGACAGATGTCAGATCAGCAGACAAACTCAAATGGCTTGCCAGGAAGGTCACCTAAGTAAGCAAGTGGGTCAGCTGGGGCAAATGAGCAGCACACACACCACCCAAAGTTTACCAGATCTGATTTTCCTAAAGAAGCAGGAAATCATAATTTTTATGTTTGTCTCCTGATATGTACATAATGGCTTAAACATCTGTTTAGAAACTGCCTCAAACAAGGTTCATCTGGCTTGATGATATACTGATCCATCTAATTTGATCACTAAACTCTATTTTTTTAAAAAATATTATTTTTTTAGTTGTACATGGACACAATACTTTTATTTTTTAATTTTATTTTTGTGGTGCTGAGGATCGGACCCAGTGCCTCATGCAAATCAGGTGAGTGCTTTTTTCACTGAGCCACAACCTCAGCCCTAAACTCTATTTTTTTTATATTCAGTAGCCTTGTCATTTGTAGACCAGTGTGTGTGTGGGGGGATATCCTTTCAATCACTTAATGGGTAATATTTACAGTGAGTTTATGATACAGAGACTTTGGATACATGAGTTTTCCATAAGTATCCATATATCCAACAATCCAGGGGCAAGAATCACCACTCACAACAAAATCATATGAAAAGTAACACAAACCTGTGAACATGTCCCCATTTGATGCTGTCAAGGTAAACAATGCAAAGGTAGAAATTAGAGGGGTGAAAGTTCAAGTAGATTCTGGAGATTTGCTGAAAATTGAGGAACCAGGGGCCACCAGTGAGAATTAATAGGACTCATGAATCAGCTACCTATACTTTCCTGATTTCTTCCTTCTTAGGCAGATCTTTACCATTTAAATAAAATGATATAATTTCCCTCCCAATTGGTATCCAGTACCTTCTCCAAGATTCCCACAAGTTCCCAGGGAATATTTTATCATGATACCTCTTTTCTTTGTGAACATCTTTCTCACTCATCGCTTGCATCCAAGTGGCCATTGCTCCTCTCTACCCTGCATCAGCACAAGTAGGAATCAGACAGTGGGAACCATCAGGAGCCAGTTGCTGCTTAATTCCAGCTGGTGGTTGCTATCTGAGAAACAGACCCTTGCAAGGCATTATACATAGGGCAATTACATCAGATATCAGATGATTCCACTAGTCCTTGGAAGAAATAGAAGATGGTTGATATTCCAGAATGGTCTATAACTTAATCTTGAATATATTAGACTTTCCTTTCCCAGTGAAAGTTTACCACAGGCCAATCCTTAGTGTTCCAGGCTTCTAACATACTGCTGACTCCTTTTTCCCCTCATCCACCATCCATCATCCATACCTCTTCTACCCCACCTGCATGTTCAATCTTTCATATTCTTTTATTTATTTATCTATTTATTTTTTTTGGTAGCAGATGTTAAGCCCAGGGGTGATTAATCACTGAGCCATATCCCCAGGTCCTTTTATTTTTTATTTTGAGATAGGGTTTCGCTAAATTGCTTAGGGCCTCACAAGGTTGCTGAGGCTGGCTTTGAACTTGCATTTCTTCTGCCTTAGCCTCCCAAGCCACTGGGATTGCAGGTATACACCATTCCACCTGAGCCAATTCTTCATATTTCTGGATGAAGCTCAACTCCTTCCCATTATTTGTTAAATTTCTTCCAGTTCTACCTTTGCTTACCAGAATGCTTCTTAGATGATTCAGTGAAACAAAGGTCCTACTTTTCAGGTCTGAGCTTTTAATCACATAACACTGGTGAAATGCTGCCAAAGACATTCTGCTTCTTTTCAGAAGTTGTCATTCCCAAGCATATTGGTAAATTGAGTCATAAGAGATTTTAAAATGAGCTGGTAGAGGTTTTCAGAGTTTGTTATATTGGGTTATTTAAGCTTTTCTTTGTAGAGGTTGCATTATTGGGGGGGGTCACTTGGAGTCAGATGGATCTTGGCTTCCATCAAAGGCTGTGAAAATTGGAAATGTCATTTAAAATTTCTGTATCTCAGTTTCCTCATCTTTATTGAAGTAATATATTATTTTTCATGCAAAGCTGTTTTAAGGATTGACATTAAAAGATGTTTTTAGCTCAGCCTGATTTTCATGTGTTCAAATTTCAAAACACATTTTCTAATTTTAAAAGACATCCCCAAACTAACAAGACAACTATAATTTATAAGTGTATTCATTAGGGTTCTCTGGAGAGACAGAATCATATATATACTTTTTTCTCTTCCATAAGTGAGGTCAATCTTTTTCTGTTAAGGTCCTCAACAGAAGACCACTTGCATTATGGGGGCAGTAATCTGTGTTATTTATTCAAAGTCTACTGACTTAAATATTAATCATACCCAAAAATATCTTCACAGAAACATCTCTAATCATATTTGACAAAAAATGCATATCATGGTCCAGCCAAGTTAATACACATAATTAACTGTCATATTAAGACTGCTTTTAAATTTAATTTTGAGTTTCCTAGTAGACAAGGAAACAAGAAAAACATTTTTATGTTCTGTAGTCTCTTATTAAGAAAGACAACTTTCTTAATAATGATGATTTTTCCAAATATTAAATTCTAAGATTTGGAATACTTTCTCAGATAATTTGTATTGCATATTATAGGTAAGATTTTTAAGAATTATTATTTTATAGTAAATGGAGAAGCCATTTTCATATTGTTGTTTCTGGTAAAGAGACTCCATAAAATCAATGAAAGTCATTTTGCCCAAGATTATTAAGTGGTGATGACTTTTGGGTCTATTTCTAACTCCCAAGCCCGGCTCATGAATTGGAGAAAATTTACGAATATATAGCTACTTTTATTCTTCAGGGCTTGACAAAATCAACTTTTTAGATATCTTTGAATTGGGAATCATGCCATCATCTGCATCCAATCTGTCACCAAATCCTGTCATTTCTGACTCCAATATTCTTTAAAAATTGTGCATTCGACTCCATCCTGCTGCCAAAACGCCTTAGTTTAATCTCTCATTGTTTCTCACATAAACCTTGGCAATAGCTTCCAAACTTAGCTTCTGCTTGGTCACTTCAAATGCTGTCTTTACACAGCCACTAGACAGCCTTTTTTCAGGACATAATTATGCAACTTCTTTGTTTGACAATTATGTCTGATGTCCCAATGTTGCAAAATCCAAAGCTTCAGCAGTACTTTTCCACATACTCTTCATCCTTTGATCATAGCAAATTATTTCATATATTTAGAAAATGCCATTACTTCAAATATTTCTGCCTCTGCACATTGCTGTTTCCTTTGCTTTGAATGAGCTCTCCTCCTAATTAGCCTAGACAAATCCTAGTCCTTCCTTATGACTCACTTAAAGGCTACCTCCTTTGTCAGACTTTTCCAGTTGCACACAAATAAGAAAACACTCTTTCCTCCTTCCCAGAGCAACTTAAACATTTGAGTTACATCTCCTTGCATGTTATAGTCTGAGATTAGAATGCAAAGGTGGAAAGTACAAATATTTACAATTGCCCTTGTAAAGCCCTTAAATTGCCCACCCAGTAATATACACCCTGCAAGTCTATATTCATTTCATGTTAGAGATTGCTTCTCTCTGAGTCCCACACAGCAAGTTTTTTCCTCAGATGTTGGAGCAGTTTGTGCTTTCCTTAATTATCAGTAAAGCAGTTGGCTTATATTTAACTTGTGATTCTTGACTTTATATAATAATAATAAAGATCTATAGTATCTTCAAAACTAGACAGGTACTCCACACCAAGAGGGAGTTGAGGTTGACTATGAGAACTCTTGAAGGCCATCTCTGTTTACATTGTTACTTCTTTCTCTCATCCTCTTGTGCCATAGTTGCTTAGTTTAATACAAGCTGGCTAACTGATGATACTGCACTGTGGGTAACTTGATTCTACTTTATTATCTTTTAGGCAGAAAAGCAGCAATCCACAATATGGTGGCATATGTGCTTACTCCTCTCGCTGGTCTTCCTCCTTTATGTTTGGAATCAACGCTCAGTGCTCAAAAGTGCAATACATATTTTTACTTTGGTGTATCATTATTTTAACATTGGAGCAATCACACTATGGTGCAAATCTTAGTTTTGTCCTCAGGAATCCCCAGCCATACTAGGGTGGAAAACTCCATGGGGGTGCACTTGTATTTTTCATCTCATTTTCCTTCCTGGACAAGTGAGGACTTAAGTGGCCATGGCAGGAATGGGCAAAATTTGTTAATTGGAGACAAAGGGCAAGGCTTTGAAATTCCCTTTGGCAGAACTCTCAGTGTGCTAGGGGGTAATTTAACACTTCTGGCCATTTGTGGCCAGGTTCTACATAGGAACAAAACTCGTCTATTTGATAGGCCTGTGGAAAATAATATAGGACAGTTTAAATACAGCATAAATGCTAAATAATAAAGTGACAAGCACAATATGTCAGGGGACGCATAGTAATGCAACTCTGTCTGTAAAACATTTACTGTATTTTGTCTCTAAAATGTACAACAACAACAACCCACCAAATGGCGGCATCTGTGCTTATTTCCTCCCTGGTCCTCGATATTTGGAATCCTTTCAATGTTCAATGCCCAAAAATGCAATAAATATTTTTACTTTGGTACATCCTTATTTTAACATTGGAGTTGGTACCAGCCAGGATTGTGGGGTTACTCACATCATGTGACTCTCCTCCCACCATTTGATGTATTTACAAGTGAAAACTGATAAAACAAGCATCAAAGGGAGTCTGGGAGGAAGCCTGCAAAATGCACATTGAGGATTGAGTGCAGAAGGTCCAAGAGGACTGATTTTTATAGACAATCTTGTTAAAAGTGACGGGTGGGGTAGGAGGTAGGAGTCATAGGTCCCTGTGACACCCATCTCTTTGAGCACCAGGTGGCACCGCTGCTATCTCCCCTGACTGCTGCCTACCTCTGTTGGGGACAGGCCCAGAAAATGGATTTTGTAGGAAAGGCTAGGTGAAGGTTGTGGAGCTGTAAAGGCTGGGAGACGGATGTGTAGACAGTACCGAGATTGTTTATCACCTCCCAGGAAAGATTCTAATTATGTGATTTGATATTGTTAAACTCAAATTTAAGAATAGGAGATATTGTTTGGCTTAGGGAGTTAGCACGTTACAAATTTAACAGCAAGTTGACTTGTCAAGTTCCCAAACGTAGAGAAATATGTAGAAATCAAGCAAACAAAACAAACTGGTCCAAAAAAACCACTATCACTAGAAGTCACTTAACACATATTTAGCAGCCCACTGGAGGATATGCACACCGGCTTGTTATAGCAAAGACATTCCTTCTCTTCTGCAGCTGATTTCTTAAGTAGACTGTAAATGGGGTAACTGATCATATTCCCCTTTGCATATTTGTTGTTTTAGAGTTTAGAAGTATACATGGTATCAATAGCCAGGATAATATTTTGCAGGATAATAGACACATTGATGCCATAACCTTGGCTTTCTCTGACATCTGCTTTTACCTCTCACATCTACATTTTCACCGTTTTTTAAAAAATTCATATTATCATGTAGACGCCTATATGCTCTTGAAAGCTTCTCTAAATACTTCCTGAGATAAGAAGGGGCAGGACTATGATTAACAAACCCCCATTAGGTCTCCATTGCTGGGTACCATGAATCAATAGAATGTTCCTACCCTCAAGAAGTTTACAGCAAAGTGATGTTCTTGGGAGGAAATGCACCCAAATAAAGACTTTTGTTGATTTTTTTAAATGTAAGTTTTAAGAGTAGAGATATCTAAGAGTAAACTCAAGGGAAAGAAGAATACTTGATTCCACGATTAACTTTGTAGTTCTACTGTTGGCTTTGTGTGGCCTCAGGCGAGATGGATAACCCTCTCCAAACATCAATTTTTCATCAGCAAACGGAAGATTTATCTTGGGACCGTCAAACACTTGGATAATGTAAAGGGTGAAAGGAGAGATGTATAATATTTGACTATTGTTTCATAACATTTGGTTATTATATCATGCCTAGCAAAAGCTGTAGAAGAAAAGACCAATTTAAATAGTGTACCCAAAGAAAGAGGTATGTTTTGACTGAAATTTAGCACATTTTCTACAGGAAAGTGCCATGCTATTAAGGCTTCAGGTATAGTATATACTGTTTTCATTTGAAGTTTCTATTTTCAGCAACTTGAGCCAATATTTGGCATTGAGTTCTTAGTGTAAGAAGAAAATATTTTTGGGAAAAAAATACAAACATAAGTCTCTCCAGGGTTTTAAGGCTGGGAAAAAAAGAAAACTGAAGAAAGTAAAATTTGGAATATTCCCCACAGACTACTTTTTCAGTAAATTTGAGAATAATCATGAGCAGGAATACCTGACATTTCCATTGAAATTTACTTACCTAAGTATTTCCTTATTTTCAGTTTATTATCTCTTTTTAAAAAAACAGATATATAACAGATATAACAGAGTGTATTACTTTGAAGAAATTGTGAAGAGATTATTTTTTGATCGATGGAGAAGAAAGTAGAAAGAACTTGCAGAGAGAGAGAGACTGGTAAGCTCAGTGACTTCATGGAAAGCCACGGGCCAGAAAGACAGCAGAGTTCAGTTGGCTCTGGAATCATCAGATAGACCTAGTGGAACCCCACCTCCTGTGTGACACTGAATTCATGAATTCACTGAAGTCACTTGATTTCTCTGAACCTTGAATCCCTTGCATAGATTGGACACAATAACATCAGTTAAAAGAATGAATGATGTGCACTTTTCTAGTTCAGGGCAGGACCTATGGTAGGTAGATGCTCAATGGATGGCCACAAGAGCTAGGAATGTACTTCAGTGATAAGATGTGAGGTTAGTGTGCACGAAGATCTGGGTTCAATCCCCAGCATAGGATGAAAAAAAAAATAGGTGGCAACTAATAGGACAGAAATGACTCATTCAAAATCATCCCTTTTTATTCCTTTAACCTATTTGGGAGAGGAATCGAAGCGATGGCTTTGCTCTGTTGGGGGTGGCAGATGACTAGAGAAAGGACTTTCATCATCCTTAAGCTGGCGCACAGTGTTATTAGTCCTTTTCCAGTTCAGAAAATGTCACCGCTCCTTCCATGCTCACATTTGCCACTGTGATCTGCCTTGATCAATCACCATTTTCCGTGAGGTCTGATCCTATCTGCCTTCCTTATTCATTTTCAGAGGGCAGGAACCATGTTTTATAAAAATTTTAGAATAAGCAGCACAAAATCATGCATTTTACTTTTTCTTTATGATATAACTTTACCAAAGTTACTATGTCAGTGAAAGGCCACATGACCGCCCCCTGGGTTGCTTCTGTTTTCTGAACTGCTTGCTTTTGGTGCATGCTGAAGCAACCAAATGTATCTTGAACTCCCTGTAAGACATTCAGTCCAGAATGTTCCACATACGGGGCATACTGCTATCCCCTACCTCAGGTTCATAACATGAAACTGTCATGTTTTCAATAATTAAATTGAATCTTTGCTTTGAATCCCCAGTTCACCAAGTTATATTCACCAAATTAATTCAAATTTCAGCCTTATTTTTTTCCCCTCGAGTTGTGTGTTTTAATCAAGGGGCCTTATGAAGTGCCAGCAGTGGGATTTAATTCCCAATCTCTTCACCTATGAGTGCTCACATCTGCTGAGACACCTTCATACAGGTCTAGTTCTGAGAGTTTGATCTGTACAGCTCACCCTCTGTGCTTCCCTCGTTCTGCCCTATAAAACTTCTAAATCAAAGACCAAGTCCTGGGCTGTTCTAGAGCATCAGGCCATACACAGCTGCTCCCTCATGACCCCAGGGAGAGGTCTGCTTTCATGAGTGTCAGCCACCTAGCCTCCTTCCCCCACTGCCATCCGACCCTCAACAACCTAGGAGGGAAGGTTTAATTAAGTCCACTTGCAGGAAAACTGAGGCTCCAAGGAGTTCCACAACTTGTCTGTTGTCATATATCCCACAAGAGGAAGTGCATATTTTAAAGCAAATGCAACCTTCCTCATCATTTGAGTTTTTCCACTATACTGGACTGCCTTAATTACATGCATTAAACTATTAGACCCTTTTAATTCTCATGCTAAAACTTATTATCCAGTACTAAAGATTAATAGTTTAACTCACAACTTTCAGTTAAACGCCACTATAGAAAGTAAGAAACAGAGCTTTAAGGAAATGTTTATCAACATCTGGTCTACACCAGAATCACCTAGACTGCTTTTTAAAATAACTTATTCCTATCCCTACAGAATCAGTATATCTATTAGTAAGCCATAGAACCTATTAATAATAAACTCACCTCATTATAGTTCATTCCAAATTCATAAGCCATTGTTTTAACAAAAGTAAAGAAACCTATTTTGATCTTGGTAAAGAGGATGGGAGAGAACTGGGAATGTGTCTCAGTAGTAGATGGCTTGCCTAGCTAGCATGTGTGAGACCCTGGATTTGAGTCCCAGCACTGCAAAATCAAAATAAAGGAGACATGACTCGGGTCAGAAATATCTGATATATGGAGTACTATGGCTTTGAATTGGTTTCTCAGGCCAGCTAACTTGGAAAACCTTACAGATGGAGGAATGACCTTGATGTTGGGAAAAAGAAGAAGAAAACTAAAGAACAAAGGATGGGTTCCTGAGATAAACTCCACTGGTTTCCTGATTTTGCCTGAAGGTAGTCCCCTGTGAGAGTATGAGCTGGTGAGAAAACTTTGGATTTGAACCTCAAGTAACTTCTGAGTTAAGAATTATATTCCCAAATGAAATAACTCCATTATTATTTTTAATTCCCCCTGCCCAAATACCCGAAGGCATTAAGCTGCTTGATATAGCAGTCTAGGTGCTAGTACACTTTCAGAAGCAAAGCAGCTTTTCTATTTTATTCTTCACATCACAGTAAAAATGTGTTAGATGGGTTGAATGACTGGGTTCAAAATTTCAGAAATTTGCACCTAAATTGCACCTGTAAAATATGTCCTCACACGTGCAAGCAAGCCATTTTACTTGCAAATTATTGTTTTGCATATGCAATTACTTGCTTGCATCTGGATATACATTTTGTGGGACAATTAAGTGTTTACTTTAGAAAATTAGATCACTAATTTTATGTTCATTTATATAAGACTTGGAATTTAAACTTTCAGATTTTTTTAGGAAGTTAAGATCAATATATGCTGTATGAGGTTTAGATGACGAGGGAGGGGCACATTCTTTCATGGAGGCATGTGTTAATTTGACAAATATATGCTGCAAGTCTACTGTGGGGCAGATGCTGTGCTAGATGCCAGTTACAATAAAAAACCCCAATACTTCCTCAGATGTGGGTGGGTCATTCAGATACGGGAGGATATTAACATGGCATCCAACCTGGTTAAAGAAACACAACTTATTAGGGTATTGTTTGAAAACTTCAAAATGCATAGTTTTCATAATATAATCATCTAAATCTCAAGGTATTTGGTATTTCCCTATTTATGCCACATCAAGTTATTATTTCTTCCTCCTCCTCCTCCTCCTTCTTCTTCTTTTTCTTCTTCTTTTTTAGTCCTAGGGATTAAACCCAGGGTTGCTTAACCACTGAGCCAGCACTTTTTAGTTTTTATTTTGAGAGGGTCTCACTAAGTTGCTTAGGGCATCACTAAGTTGCTGAGGCTGGCTTTGAACTCACAAATCCTCCTGCCTCAGCCTCTCCAGCTTCTTGACTGCTGTGATTATATAGGTAGGCCACCACCACTAGCTGTGTCACATCAAGTTCAAAATTGACAGTTGTCAACTTATTCTTAACTCTAGCTCAGGGAGTGAATTAAAAAAAAAACCGGGGAAATAATTTCTGGATCCATTTTACTTTCCTTTTTAGTTCACAAAATCAAAATGACAGTTTGGGATTCTTGGAGTCTCTATCAGACAGTATGTAGATGATTAACAGACCCATGATTTAGTGAAAATTGAAAGTTGAAAATAATCTTTGAACAAATGCCCTTCCTACAGGATGATATTCAGTGGTTTTGTGAGCTTTTACACTTTTCTCTGGACATAAAACTACATTTTTGAGCACTGGGATACTGACTTCAAGATTAAAAAAAAAAATTGCACCTATACTTTATAAATAAAGCCTACTGACACACATGTACACATATGAGCCTGGTTCTGCAAAGTCTATACAAAACACTGGTCCAATAAATATATTCAATTTATTTTCAGAACCTAATGTAATAAAAATATATAGACATATTGAATTAAAATATCTTGAAGATATTTTTGGCTCAGTCACCTTACCTTATCAATGAAGTAAATGGAGACCTAGAGAGGTAAAATGAGTTTTAAAGATGATGCAAAATCTAAGAGAAGGTGAAGACTAAAATCTGTTAGCAGGCATTCATTATTTTAGAAAATCATGAAGAGGTATGATGGAAACCCACTAACATTGTCCTTGCAGATCTGTCGTATTGTTGAACAGGGCTCTTCTTTAGATAAATCCTGGAGACAACTAAATTAGTATGAAATCAGAGAAGAGTCAGAAAAGCAGCCGAAGTCCATCTTCTCTGTGAGTTTCTAGCTTTCTAAGTAACTACAAAGTTGATATCCATCAAAGGTCAAAAAAGATGAGAGAAGCAGTGATGGTAAGGGAATGGATGAGGGGAGAGAGATCTAGGAATTCTCTGTATTTACACACTGTTTTGTTTTGTTCTTATCAGAGTCTGAACAGGAAAAAGATGTCAAGCATAAATTTAAAATATTCCAAGAAAGTGTATTTACATAGCAACCAATTACAAAAGTGTGGGCTTGATGAAAGAACGCTAAGCAATAGTATAGTAGCGCCAGTTAACCATGATGCGACCCCTGGTAGGCCTAAAGGAATGAGGGGAGACAGTGATTACTAGAGCCCAGGAAAATTTTCCAGAGAGGGTTGTCTTGAGAGGATTGATGACCTTCAGTGAAGAGAACCAAAATACGGGATCCAAGATGAAAAAATGCCGTGATGTCATTCTCACTCCATCTCTTTATTTCTTGAAAACACTGCAATCACCAGTTCTGACTGGAAGGCAGAGAATAAGGACACCCACTGATAATATCCATCAGAGAGGAAGAAGGCAGACGGAGAAGTATAGGCAGGGATTCGGGTTTGGAAATAAATATTGTGGGTCACACTTTGGAAAAGAAGGGCATGTACGGTGTCATCAAAGAGAAGGATGTGTCTGATGTCAGAAGATGGCATACATTAAAATACAGCAAGAGGCAAGAAAAAAAAAGAAAAAGAATTGATGCCATTGAAACCAAAAGACACATTTATACAATACTTAAATGAGACATTTATCTCTAATATAGTAGTCCAGATACAGGTAAGCAGTCCAGGGTAGTTAGGAGCTGTGCTCCAAGAAGTTATCCACAGACAGAGTCATTGTATCTTTTTGCCTTGTTCAGCACTCATATATTTTAGCTTTTATTCTGTGGAAAGATCAAATTAGAATGGAAGGTGAGCATTTCTACTCAAAGAATTGACTAAGACATCACACATACCACACTTCCGAGTTAACAGGCATTTCCAAAAGCTCTTCAGATTCATCACTCTCTCTGTGACCTTCAGCCTTTTACTTGACCTTGGCCACTTGTTGGATCAAGCACTTAGGTACTGAAGGCAGATCAGCTCTTCACCTCAACTAGTTTTCTACTTGGCCTCTACAATCAGTATAGCTGTGTATTTAAATTTTCTGACTCGTGCCCCACATCTGACTTTAGATGGAACATGACGCCAGAGAGCATGGAGGTTGGTGCTCTGAGTGGGTGCCAATGGGAACAATCTATACAAGCAGTTAGTTCTTTTTGGATTAACTTGGACCAACAAGAAATAGAACAGAGGAAGCAGGAGCACTTTCTCCTTCATTATTCCTTCTTAGACCACTCATAGAATTCTTAAAGCAAAGTATTTCTTTGTAGTCTCTCTGGAGAAGTTCTGTGCACTAAACAGATACAACTGCTCAACAACCTACAGTGTGCTGTTGGAATATCATTTCACATCTTGTGTGCTTTACTTCCATTTATCCCCATCCTTGGTCCTCTGAACTTATACCTCCTCATAAAGCTTTTTCAGTTTCATCCTTGATTCTGTCTTTGTGTTCTAAGGAACATGACATAGGACACATCTAGTTCCATCTAGTGGATCAATAGTGTTCCCTGATGAAATTATAGGTAGAGAGGAGTTTCTATGAAATGGACAAATGAGAGAAGGATGGATTTTTTAAAAAGTGAGACTTTTTTTTTGCCAAAGGGGAAAAATAAAGTCAGGAATAAGAATAGAAAGCAAACTAGAGCAAAATAAAATGCACAACATAACTCTTCACACAGAGTCAAGCAGAAACTCAATTTAGCTTTTATAGACAATGACATGAAAAAGAAAACATTGCTAATAATATGTTCATAATGTCCTTTAGAGAGAGGAAAAGAAAAAAACTTTAAGATTTCTGATTCTTGATAAGAAGATCAATGTAATTTTCTTCTCAGGTCCTATATCAGTTATGAATATTATCAGAAGTAAACAATACAATACTTGATCAACAGTGACTTTAGGATGAGAACATTTGATGATCTCACACAATAGAGAATCTGGAGATAAGCATCCTAACCTGGCTTTGGTGAGGTTTGGGTATCACGAAGAACCCAGAGTCTTTTCTTCCTTTCTTCTCCCATATGCAGTGCATTGTTTCTGATTTGTTAGTGTTTATTTTCTAGATGACAAGATATCTACTGTGTTCCAAGCATCAAAGGTAAAAGTATAGTATAAGGGAGAATTTTTTTCTCATGTCTGTCACTTTTGTTGAGACAGAGGAAGATCTTTCTTGGTATTTCCCTCCAGTAATTTCTGATCATGTCAGATTAAACAGAATTGGGTCATCATGGCCCCTCAAAGCTGAAAGAGACCAGGAATGTGAACACCTGCTTTTTTGAGTCTGGGAATTTAGGAAGTGCTGCAGTCCGGCTGCAGCAAAATAACTGGGGTTTGACGAGCAACTTGTGTACATTGATACAGCAGGAGTGGGAGCCCTTTATTGTAGGACAGGAGGGGTATGTATACATTCCACACAGCTTATCTTAATTAACATAAACTAGATACAGCAGTCAACCAATAAGGAATCTCCACACTTAATGGCTCGCTGGCATTACTTCACAAACCCCTCCCTCTGGCAAAATGCCAGGCACCATCTTGACTTGTTTACAGACCTTAACAAGGAAGAATAAGAGGGTTGGGAAAGTCTAATAATGGCTTCCAAAAATAGTTTAGTTTTAGGATAATTTCTCTGTGCCTCTGTTTGTCAATAATAATGAAAACTACTGTAACATAATAAATACTATCCTAGAAAACATATAGAAGTAGATACATGACATATTTTCTATAGTTATACTCTAAGTACTCTTCACATCTGCTGATGCATTATACCACCAAATGATGCATAGAAGTAGTTTCTCATGATGGGGAGACATGAAAACAAATTATTTCTGCATAGATATGTAGGCAACTGACTTCATTTGGATATTTTAAAATAAGAGATAGTGTTTGGTCTCAGTGTTCTGAAACTCAATCCCTAAATCTTATTTATCTTGACCATATTTTCAAGGATAACATGTTTCAATGAGTTCCAGATTGTATTCCTTAAAAATACATGAATATGACTGATTTATTTCCCATTTGTATATAGCCCCAGAATTGCTAGGAGACAATCAAGTTATGGGTAAATTTACCTAGTTTGGGGGGAAAAACGAAGAAATCTAATATAAGTGCATGCATGCTATCTCTGCTTGGATGTAATCATGCCAGGCGACCAAGATTTTGTTCAGAAAATAGTTTCAAATTGGCTTCTGTGCCTGCACAAATGAGCAATAAAGGCCCCCAAGTTATACTCCATATTTTATTGCAGAAATAATTATACCTGAAGAATTTTTAGGGCAAGTGAAATCATATGCTTGCCTGGACAAAAGTAAAATATCCTTAAAGTACCTATAAAATGCTAAGCTTTCAGTAGAGCTATTTCCTGGTGTACCCTCTAAGATAAACTGCTAGTGAATATGCACCAAAATAACTAAATGAGGTAATTCATTGTATGGGGTTGTTATTTATACACCAATTAAAAGTAATATAATGGCTTCCAAAAATAGTTTAGTTTTAGGATAATTTCTCCGTGCCTCTCTTTGGCAATAATCAGCAAATAAAATTGGTGATCTAGGCCACAACTTGTATGAACTAATAAAACAACATTATATTTATATAACAAAATCTTTGTCTTTTTTCCTTTGAAGTAACATGAAGTAACATTTGTCATAACCTACTTAGGTGTGTCGACACCAATGAAGTAGATGCTGTCTTACAAATGTTAAGCAACTTAAAAAATTTAAGGAATTTGTTCAAGCTGTACATTTCTAAGTGGGAAGTCAGGATGACAGGGAGACCTGAATGCAGTGAATCTAAAGTGGACTCGGATCATTAGGAAACAAGGGAGAGAATGGTCCAGAATTTCTGCTGGCACAGACCCCAATGTCTGAGTTCAAGGTCATATGATGAGGGAAGCGCAAAGTGCCTGCCTCCTTTTTCTCAAGTGGTGTTTATTTCATGAGATGAAGTCTAGCAGTGTCAAGAGGTGAAGCCATCACATATTTTTTAACAATCCAGCTCCATCTGCTCCATGGTAAATGAAAATCCCACTTTCATTCTAGCATTAGCTGGTGGTATTGTTAGTTTTTATCCTTTTGTTTGTTTACATAAGTACTCCAGTGATAACTTAGATGAGGCTATGTTACACTTTGTGAATCAGATACACATTTAAATTGGAAGACTTGCTTTATGGACTTTTAAGTGTACTTCTAAAACAATTTTTAAAAATTTGTTCTCTTTAGTTATACATGACAGTAGAATGTATTTTTGACGTATCAATTATACATGGAGCATAAATTCCCATATTTGTGGTTTCACACGATGTGGAGTTACACTGGTCATGTATTTATATATGAACACACTACTCATAATACACCATCATGTGCTGTGCTCACATACACCTACTTTCTCTTTCAGACCTAACAGTCATAAAATTGAGTGGTACCAGAGGGCACAAAAAATAGCACATTACCATTCTGAAAATTAAGTGATGGAGGAACATGGAAATCCATACAAGCAGTGCTTGTGGAGACCTGCAGTTTTTCTAGTATCCATCAGTTCAGTACATCTGAAGCACAGACTGTAATGAGTTTAAATATGCTCTCAGTTGACCACACCCTGGGCCATCTGGTTTAAGAGACAGTGGCAATCTGTGGTTAGATTTACCTGGTTTTGAGTATATTTTGCATCACAGCATCTTAGATTTTGCTGCATTTATCTTAGATCATCCAAATTAAGATTACCATTAATTTCAACTTGTATAAGGTTTGTTTTTGTTCAAAGTGGGTGATAAGCATTCTGTGTACAACGAAGGAGCCTTGTGGAAGCACGGAATGTTGGATGACAAGAACTGAAGAATAGAACTCCAGGTAGAATGGATTACATAGAATTCAAATAAAAATTGCACAAAATATTCACACTAATGATAGAAAAAGAAATTACATATATATTAAACATATAATGATGGAATGGGACATAGAGAATTAGAAACTGCAGAACAAATTCAGAATATCTTTACTCTCCCAATTAGTGTTCCTAGAGTTATGTCAAACTTTTCTGCCCCTTCAGATTATGTTTCATGTATCTGACATACAGGTATCTTTTTCCCCCTTATCTTCAAAGGATTTACTTTTATATTCCCCAGGATATAAAAAATGAGTTTTTATATTTTTATATTGTTGATGAAAGTTGTGATTCCAATAATCTAGCAGAGTAGTGATAGTCTTGAAATAAAATTGCAATGGCATAATTATTTCTAAAATAATTTAAAATACCATGCGATTCTTTGTATATGAGGTAAGTTTGATTTGGAAAACTGTCATTAAAATGAGAATGATACATTTTTCCCCAATGATTTTTGCATTAAATATTATTTTGTTAGGACTCCTAGGGCATGTGTGTTGGGAAAGTGATAAACAAGTGCAAAGTCAGTGCAAAAATGATGATGATGATAATAATAATAATAATAATAATTTTTAAAATTCCTAAATACATTGTCCATTGTTTTGTTTCCTGACAAAACAAAAAAATTTACTTTGCATAAAGGGATACATGTAGAATCATGATAAGTAGAAATTCTCTAAGTTCTGGATTAAAATGGCAGGTATGGGTGTATAGATAAAATAGAATTTAAACCTTTCTGGCAGAAAGCATGTCAGAAAGTTAAATTTAACTAGACTGTGTCTATTTAATGCATTTGTCCATTTATCCATAAGGTTATTGGGTTTTGGGGGGTTGTTTCTTGAGCTTCTTATATATTCTCGATATTAATCCTCATTTAGAAAAGTAGTTAGCAAAGATTTTCTCCTTTTGCGTGGGCTCTCTCTTGACATCACTAATTGTTTCCTATGTGCTTTACAGAACCTCAAATATATCCTTTAAAAAACCCAATATGTCAAAAATCTATGAGGTTTTACCAAGTAGGATGCAAGGAAGATAAAATGTCTAGAGAAATGGCTTTGGAACTTGGGTTTTCTAACCCCTTGGGAAAAAGCAAATTGAAGTTAGAATTTGTCAATCCTAGGTGTGACAGAGGAGGTGGGACTCACTTTTAACTAACTTCAGGCTGAATGGGTAGGCTTTGGAGCCCAGGTCAAGAGGTAGGAAAACTTCTCATTTTAGAGCAAGTACCTCTATAGGCTGAACCCTAGGAGAAAAGAGGAACCACTATATTGCTTTGAACTTGTAAAAAAAAAAAAAAATTCCAGAGTGTTAATACCTATTAGTTCTTGACAGAAGAAAGGTAAATTTTCTCTGAAAGAAGAAAGGTAAATTTTCTCTGAAGGAAGAAAACATCATTCTCATTCTTCAACTATTTCTATGAACAATTTGTAAATAAAATATTCAGTATTAAATATTAAAAATACACAATTCAAGAAGACAAATTGGGCTGGGGTTATGGCTCAGAGGTAGAGCACTTGCCTAGCATGTATGAGGCACTGGGTTCAATCTTCAGCACCACATAAAAATAAAATAAAGATATTGTGTCCACCTAAAACTAAAAATAAATATTTAAAAAAGACAAATAAATAGGAATAAAATCATAATATACAATAATAAGTCCTCAGGGATATTGGACACAGACTAAAGTAACAAACATAACCAAGTTAAAGGAAGTAAAGATGCAAATAATTAGTAAAGAATGATATGGAAACTCTTGCTTTTATATTTCTTCTTTTATTTGTTCTTTTTGATATACATGACAGTAGAGTATATTTTGACATATCATACATACATGGAGTATAACTTCCCATTCTTGTGGTTGTTCATAATGTGGAGCTACCCTGGTCATGTATTAATATATGAATATATTAAATTTATGTCCAATTCATTCTACAGTCTTTCTTATTCCCACCCCCTTCCCTTTATTACCTTTTGTCTAATCCAATGCATTTCTATTCTACATGCTCTCCCCTGCCATTGTGTGTTAGCATCCACATCTCAGAGATAATATTCAGTCTTTGGTTTGGGAATGGGCTTATTTCACTTAACGTTACGGTCTCCAGGTCCAACCACTTAATGGCAAATGCCATTATCTCATTCTTCTTTATGGATGAGTAATATTCCATTGTGTATATATAACATATTTTATTTATCTATGCATTTGTTGAAGGGCACCTAAGTTGGTTCCATAGCTTAGCTATTGGGAATTGAGTTACTATAAAGATTGATGTGGCTGTGTCACTATATATGCTTATTTTAAGTCCTTTGGGTATATGCTGAGGAGTGGAATAACTAGGTCAAATGCTGGTTCTATTCCAAGTTTTCTGAGGAATCTCCATTCTGCTTTCCAGAGTATTTGCACCTATTTGCAGTCCCACCAGCAATGGAGAAGTATACCTTTTCCCCGATATCCTTACCAACATCAAATGAAAGTTCTTGAGTGGAAAAATTTAGTGATTATCATTGATTACTCACTAGATATATTTAATAACAAATTAGACAGACTGAAAGAGAAGTCAAACAAAAATATCTAAACTGAAACTATGAGACCAAAAGGATGAAAACTACAAAGTATACAGTGATATAGAGGGAAGACATAATATACATTATCCAGAGTTCAAGGTGAAGACAGAAAACAAATGGCCAGATGCATATTTTGACGTGTGAGTGATCATGAATTTTCCAAAACTAATCATAAATCTTAAGACACAAGTTCGAATATTCATATGAAACAAATGCAGGAGAAAATCCATGAGTAAGCTTGTTATAATAATAAAATTGCTAAAAATCAAAGATGAAGAAGGAAAAATCTTTAAAAGCAGCCATACAAAAGAAAGGTTGTTTTCCAAGGAGCAATTCTTAGATGGCTGTTGACTTCTACATCAAAAGAATGAAAGCCAGAAATGCCTTTGTAAAGTAAAATAAAATAACCAGCAACAAAGAATTTGGCATTTAGTAAAAATACTCTTCAAAACTGAGGCTTAAATGAAGACATTTCAAATATATTATTTGTTAGAGTAGATCAATGTTTATTTGTTACCCATGGTCTTACAATGAAGGGATTATTAAAGGGTGTTTTTTGAGCATGAGGAAAAGTATCTCAGGAGGATGTAAAGAGATAGTAGAAATAAAGAGTAATGCACATTATATATCCGTGGGTTAATCTAAATGAATATTGCCTGTGTAAATACTAATGGCAATATTATTATATGTATTGTACTATGATATATATTATATATACACACATATATAATAAAAATTCACAAAAAGCAATGACATTTAATTACAAAAGGCAGTTAATGGAATCAAAAGTACTTTGTCTAATAGCTAGTCGCTTGACCAAAGGGTCAAATAACTAGCTGTTAGACTGGAATAATTTATAAAAAATGTAAATTGATATAATGCTCCAATTAAGAGACAAGATTTTTTTTAGAAGTTCACCTCTACACAGTTTTTACAAGACATGTCTAATACAGAAGAATTCAGACCATTTAAAAGGATATGGTTGGGGAAAAAGATACTAACGGTAAATCATTAAAGTGGGTATATTTCTAGCGTTGTCCAAAATCTACACTTTGTATAAGAATGAGGGCAAGAGAGAATGCTTTGTTGATAACATTGCGTTTAGTGTATATAGATTGCAATATGGAAGAAAATAGAATGTTCAATGTAATTTGTATTTCAAGTGTCTTACTGATAGAATTATAATAAATTCTATAGGGCCAGTTAGGATCTTGGGGTCAATGAAACTGCTGTACCAGATGAAACACATATATGTAGAATCACATAAAGCACCATTATATTCTCCTAAAAATAAGCAAAAAGAAGTGTTTACTATTGTATTCAATATGGCTATTGTAATTATTACTCATTTGTTCAAAATTTACTTAACTGAGTGGAAAAAACACATTAAATAGTAGCTCTAGTGTGTGAATCATTTGTATTCAATTAAATAGGCACACAAAAGTTATCACACCCAATGATTAATGGACTATATCTTTTGTTTATGCAAAGAATTATTTTTAAGAATTCTATTTGCCCACATCTCTATCCACAAGCTTGAATAGTTTTACAAACTAATATAAAATGTTTAATTTATTCTATGTAGCAATTTTATTTACTTTTTTAAACCACAAGTGCTATAATAGTATACCATAAACCTTCATTTTTAGCACTTTGAATTTTTTTTTCCTCTCTTTGGTCAAAATGTTAATTTGACCACTATTATAGGCCTTTCTTATGTAGTGAAGTTTATATCCATGAGACATTTTAGTTTCTGGAGCAAGCAATATTAGTCAATGCAATGCATTTATTTAATGAGATAATGATACAGTTAACTATTTGTAAAAAAAACCCAGAATTAATACAAAAATGAACTTCCATTTTAAAGGAAAGTCTTTCTATACATATTTATATTTTTTTCTGCGGTGTGACTCAAGTTGGAGAGTCATTGTACTTGTGAAGGAAAACCATTGGGAAGCCTTTGCCAAGTAGGATTTACAATGCTGATCAATTGTTGATGAGTTTTTAATCCAGGATTCCTTAGTAGTAGAAAGTAAGTGCAGGAAAGAAGCAGAGGAGATGAGAGTAATTTTCTCTTGTAAAGAGGTTGGCAATCCTAGGCTGGGCTTGGAAGAAACAAGCTAAAAAAAAAAAAGAATATTCAATATAGAACTAAAAAATAAATAAAAGTTTGAGAACTCATTGTTTAAGTAGAAGATAATTTGTGCTTGGTTAAATATACAGATGTTTAGTGCAAATTTAAGCCATGTTCAGTATATTTTGGAGAAAATACACAAGAAAGATATTGTCCAGTCTGCAGGAAAATAAAAAAACTTGTATTCTGTCAGAGATATTACTGTATTCTGTAATGGGTGAGTTACTGTGACAGCATTTGCATATTTCTCAGGTCCTAAAGATTTTAAGAAATTACTTAGGGGAGCATTAAGAACTCCAGAGACAGCCACTAAACTTCTTGCATTGCATCAAACGAAAATCGACATAAATATTGTGTGCCAACTTTCTGTGGTTATAATAAATGTTTGACATAAACAACTTAAAGGAGGAAAGATTTATGTTGGTTTTCATTTAAGAAGTTTTCAGCCCATGGTGGTTTGGGTCCGTTGCTTTGGGGGCTGTGACGAGGCAGAACGTCATAGTGAGGAGCCTGTGGTGCGGCAAAGCTGCTCACCTCATGACAGCTGGGAAGCAAAGAGAGAGACAAGGAACTGGAGTCCCCTTGGAGGTCACATCCCCAATAACCTAACTTTTCCAACTAGGTCCCATCTCTTAAAGAATCTACCATCGCCCAGGGGCACCACAGACTGGAGATCAAGTCTTGAGCATATGGGCTTTACGGGGGCATTCAAGATGTAAACTATAGGATAAGGTCTCTCAGGTTCAAAGTCGCCAAATAAGGCAAAAGCCTGGGAAGAATATTTTTACCTTCCATAATGATATAAATTTATACGGCAAAGTAGTAATGAAATCATATTATAGACATACTGATTTTTGAAAGCGGAGCATCACTCCAAAATGATGGTGTTAACCTGGGGATTGTTGGAGAAAAGACTATTTCATCAAGTCTCTGTTGATTTTTTGAAATAGCTTATTTTTGGAAGAAAAAGGGGATAATTATTTAGCCAAATTAATCCATACACTCATCAATGATTTGAGGAAAGAAGTCTCTATCTTTATTCTAATCCAATTTAAGCCGTCTAGCAAGGCTGTTCTATACTTAATGATGACATTAAGAATTTAAATGCACAGTTATTATCACATGATATGAGTATAAAATTAAAAGTGAGGAAAATAGAAAATATTTGTTTTAGAGGTCAAGACTTGAAATGGGTTGGAGATGTGGCTCAGTGGTCGAGTGTCCCCGAGTTCAATCCCTAGTACCGCCACACCCCCCACACCAAAAAAAAAAAAAAAAAAATTTAGGCCTGGCGTTTTTGCTCAGTGGTAGAGTGCTTACTAGCACATGTGAGGCACTGGGCTTGAGCCTCAGTACCACATAAAAATAAGTAAATAAATAAAATAAAGGTATTGTGACCATCTACAAAAAAAAAAAAAAAAGACTTGATTTTTCTCTTTGCTTTTAAATGTTGAACTCATGATTTGGCTTATTAGATATTTTGCATCACAGATAGTTCCTCTTTTCCTGAGCATTCTTACAAACATTACTAACTTGTAAGTAGCTACTACTTTTCCCCCCTAATTTTAGTCACTCCATCAAATATAAATAGGTGACAAACGCTACGAAGCACAATTCAGAGTCATTTGCAATAAAATCCTGTCTGTACGTCATCTCTTTTCGCAGCGACCTTTGTGAAGAACCAGTTAGGAGAAGGAGGTCTACAGTCATCCCACTCAATTTGTGACTCTTCTCCCAAGACAGCAGTGTAAAAGGAGTGGTATAAAATGTTTGAATGCATCCATGGAAATCTTCTAGACTGCTGTTCTTAGGGTTTCCTCGGCAGGTGACATGTTCACTTTTTTTGGTGAGTGAGGGAAGGGCAGCTGGGGAACTATAACTGAGAGATTGCAGAAATCTAATATTTCATAAAGGTTTTAGTTCTTAACAATCAGGAAGCAACATAAATCCTAGTAGTGAGTCAAATGTGACTCAAGCAATATTAAGGGCAGCTTAGTCTGTAACCTCATAAAGAAATGACATGGGTCTGAGATCTAGTAGTCTTACTGAATATCTGATCACAGATCCCACATATTCATGATATATTAATCATCATCATCACCAGCCTCACTCCTACCGTTTTACAATCAAAAAGTGCTATTAACTCTACAAAGCAGTTTCACTTTAATGATGTCTTTGACTCTCACAGATAGGCAGGAGAATATTATGATGGTTCATTTTATAGATGAGGAAATCAAGGCACATAACCATTAAATAATTTACTTAAAGTCACCTAGCTAATTAGTATCAGATTGGAGCCTCTTCACCATCAGACTTGGGCTCTTAATCGCAAAAATTTTAAATAAGAAATCAGCATCCTAATTTATATCCTATGCAAAGACAGTGAAAAGTATTATTAATGACTTCAGCAGAGAATATGGTAGGAGCTGGATAATATAAATGCTTAAGAATAAGTAATTTTTTCCTGATTAAAATCTTTTATAAAGACTTTTTTGGATATACATATACATATTTTTTTATAGTGGACAGCATTGGTATAATAGTGTGAGCTTTCAAAGCTACAGATAGTGAATGTAGGTTAAAAAGATATCATGTACTAAAATTGAATAGGTTTTATTTTATGTTTTATAAAACATTTTTGAATGAATAACCTAATTCCTTATCAGTGCATTTTCTGCTTTAGATTATAAACTCAGTGGGGAAGATCAGGTTCAAGTTGCATTGGTCAAATCCATGCTTAAATAATTGTCAGTAGATATGGATGGATTATTAATGACATCCATTTGATAAATAAATGAAATTAAATTTTAAATTCTTGTTCCAGTATACTGATCCTGTCCACTGTGTGACAAGAAACACACCCCAATTCAGGGGGTCTCATTTTTCTCATTATAAATCAAGTGTTGGTCCAAGCGATTTTCACATTCAAATTTCAGCATTGAGCTTAACTAAGGGCTAAAGAATGAATCCACTAGTTTTTCTGTAAAACTTGATTTCATTTTCTTTATCTCCTACATATGAAGAGAGAAGGGCATGGGGAAATGACCACAAAAATCACTTGATAATCTGTAATTTCCTCACTGTCATATTTTAAAATAATAATTTTGTGGGTCTGGGGATATGGCTCAGCTGGTAGAGTGCTGGCATCTACAAGTCCCTGGGTTCAATCCCCAGCACCACCAAAATAAAATAAAATAGAATAATAATTTTGAGAACCTTCTCTATGTCTTCAGATACCAGGCTATTTTTCCAACTCCACTGACATCCTAAGTGAAACTACTGTAATGGCTTTTCTGCTGTCTGTGGGCCCAAACAAGGTAAAAGTAAATATTGCCAATCAACCTTCAGAGACACACCTTAAACTTCTAGGACTCACTGAATTACTTCATCTTTATTTTATCCTTTTAGGGAAGAGAGAAGGAAGAAAAAGTTTCTTTTTTTCCAAATATGTGATGCTTAATGAGACTATTCCATTTTCCCTCACATCACATTAATTGTTTTTAATTTTTCCAGCTATCTTGACATTCATGTCATATGGAAAACTGAAGGAGCAGAGGGAGGCATTTATTTCCAGAAGAGGTCAGAGAGCAGAATCAGGGGACAGAGACTAGTAAGTAATCAAGCATGCAGTACACACTTTCATTAAGGCCCATGTGTTGCAAAACCATAATATTTTAATTTTCTGGTTCCCACTGTTTATGCTGAAGAGGTTCTATTAACGTTTATTTCGGTTGCATTTTGCAAAGGATAAAAGAGTGACATTTTCAGTCCTGTTAGAAGCACAAAGCTTTATTTTAAGGTCCATCTTCATTTACACGCAAGGACAAAGCTCCTCGAAGGTTAAGTAATAAAGAAGGCTCATTGTTTACAGAGTCAAGTAACAAGACTCAATTGTGTGCCAGGATCCAATCTCTCCTTAAATCTAGAAATTCTTATCCAGCTTAATGATGGCATCTGCTGGAAGGAGAAAATTTCCATGGCACATCTTTGTAACAATCCCAAGTCTCGTGGAAACAAGCCAGGAGAAAAAATTTAAATGAGCGTGATCCTCTAGGAAAGATACACTTGGACTCTTTCTCTTAATGGGAACTTTGTTTGCATACAGCCCGCCATTCACCCAGATAATGCCAACAACATCTGCTGCTGTTGGTAAGAACTGACCCCTTAATCATGAGCTATTCACGTTAAAATGATTGCAGGCTGTTGGAATGACATGAGTCTTCCTCGAGAAACCCCTTTCAAAAATTTCACACAGGCTGAATGCCAAAATCATCTTCTACCTTTTTGTTTTAAATGCAGTTTGCTAAGACAAGGTACAGGAAACATGCAGAACAGGGAAGAACAACAGATCAATCAAGTGAGATGAAGGTGATCTGATTTGTTTAGCGTCTGCTCTAAGAGCAATGCTCTGGCAAGCCTTTATTTAAGCTTATATTTATCAATTTATCTTTTCTCTCTTCAGTAAGTTCATATTTACTCTGACTATATCACTGTTTGCTTCCTTTACAAGATGGTAGATACCAGCATCCTCACCAAAATATTTGTGGGGAGAGGAAGGACATGAAGTTGAGAAACCACTTTCTTTCCAGGTTCAAGGTCCTTACCTCTAAATCCCTGTCTCGGGGCCATAGGCAACAAACATTATGCCTTATGAATCAGATAGTTAGGAGTTTTTTGGCTCTTTTATTTGCAGTGATCCACAGAGCTCTGCTGTATTTCCTGTGGGTTGCCATCTAAGGTAAAGCAGCAACATAAAAATAGTCTACTCCTGATACTCAAGTCTAACTTGTGAACTGTTTTCTCAGCTTTGTGTTGCTGTGAACAACATACCTGACAAGAACAACTTAGAGGAGGACAAGTTTGTTTTGACTGTCATAGTTTCAAAGATTCAGTCCATGGTCAAGGACTCCATAGCTCTGGGCCTCAGGTTAAGCAAAATATCATGGTAGAAGGGCACAGCAAAAGAAAGTAGCACAGGACAAGACATTCAGGAAGCAGAACTCCACTTCCTAGTGACAAAATATAAACCCCAAAGGCACTCTCCTAGTAACCTATTTCCTCCAGCTTATATTCACCACCAAGTAATTCATTAAAACTCTTTATCCACTGATTAGGTTACAACTCTCATAACCTAATCATTTCACCTCTGAATATTTTTGCATCGTCTCACACATGAGCTTTGGGTGGGCTCCACATAATCCAAAGAATAACAGGTACTATATTTCCTGACCTGATATTTTGGGTTATTTTATGTTATCTAATTCTGGAGTAGAATAAAGGAATTTGAGAGAAACTTAGAGGTCATCTCATCCAACCTAACATTCCATCTAAGTATTCTTTTCATAACATTTTCTAGGCAGAAAAATCACCATTCCTGCTTGTATATTTCTAGGCATTGTGTATAAACTTTTCAAAAGTAACAGTAGCAAAAAGCCAAAATCTAGCTCTAGGAAGATTCTGGAGAAAAACCAAACAAGACAAAACTATTGCATCTTTCCCACACTTGAGTCATCTTTTCAAGATGATAAAGTGTCATTTCTTTATGTATTATGGTTCCCAGATCCATCTCTGTCCTGACTTCCTTCCTTTGAACACAACCTCTGGTGTGTAGGTGTAATTTAATGTATATTATGTAGGCAATAGAACAGAACAGAATGGAACTGACAGAACTGAAGAATTTTGGTGGCTGAACCATGTGTGTTTATGTTTAAGTGTGTGCTTCTTCCAGGTTGTGGCTTTCCTCATTGCCTGCAAATATTCTGTGAAGGCCTTCTTGCAGATGTCCAACTGAAGTTAAGGCATGTCTAAAATGAAATGATTTATTCCTTGTCAATTCCTTATGTTGCTTAGAGATCTTTCTTTTCTGTGAAGAACACAAATCTATTCACAGCTTAGTCTAGAATTTTGCCAGAAATTGATGAAAAAATGCATAAAATTTTTCTTTTCTTTTCTTTCTTTCTTTTTCTTTTTTCTTTGTAAATCAGAACTTGGACTTTGTTTATGATTTTCAAAATATTATAGTTTTGGACAGTATATGGGCAAATGCTTGATAGCTTGGCATATAAATGTAATGAACCTAACTTTGAATGTATTTGAAGTTGTTCATGTTCTGTTACAAGTTAAATCTTTGGTTTTGGTTTCCTTTAATTGAGTTATGGAGAAATGACATAAAATCCCTATGTACTTAAGTGCGATTATGTCATTAGAACCTTTCCATCAACTGCAACATCTTTTGAGTGCTCTTTTCCAATACCATTTCTTTCTTACCCCATCAGAAAAAAATGCCCAATTAACTTTAACTTGCTTAGAGATATGATTTTTCTGTTCCATAGATTTTCATTCATGTTGAATGCCTCTCTAAACCCTAAACTAAGATATGCAGTTTTCCTTATACCCCCATTTAGTCTTTCCACTTGGGAAATTAAAATTTAAGTGTGTATGTTTCCTATTTAACTTCCAGTTTGGTGCTCTGCCTTTATCTGCTTTCTCCCCATGTCTTGAGAACTGTGAAAAAGTTTATTAGGATTCAGGAAATGTACTCATTTCAGCCAGCAGGAAGACCTGTGGGCTAGCTTATCTCTCTGGGCTTCTGTTTTCTCTCCATTTTTGGTCTCTGTTTAGAGTTTCTTACCAACTTAATATCGTGTGTGTGTGTGTGTGTGTGTGTGTGTGTGTGTGTGTATGCAGGCACACATGTATGTGTTTCTTATGTCTTATCCAACAAAAGTTACTTTTAGAAGGACCATTGGTTAGGAAATGAAAATGTACTCAACACTTGTCAGTTTAAGGGCAATTCTCCTTGATGGAGAAGGCAGAATCAAAACAGGAGTTAAATAATTAATCCCATCATTCATTAATATCACTTTTATGTGATTCTGGCTTCTACTTTCAACATAGTTGTTGTCTTAGTATTTTTCTCTAGGTCTGTGTTTATCCACATATTTTACTCTTGCATATATCTTTGGCCCCAATTTTCTCTATTTTCCTGTGTTGTTTTCAATCTGACAATCTGATCTTACAATTCCTTTCCTTTTCAAAATCTTTTCCCCTATACACTCTTTAGAATTCATATCATAAATATCTTTTCAAAGGTATAATAGAGTGTTAAAATCAGAAACAGAAAATTTGTTTCCAAGAACTTGCATAATTTTTTTCCTGATTTATGGACTATCCTTACTTTACCTCTTTCTTCTCTTATGAGAATATCTTGGTGCCATATATTATGGACCTCAGAAAACCTTCTCTGGCTCATTACATATCTATACAGGTCATAAGCTCTACCCTTTGAAGCCAGTGATTGCTCATTGTCCTGTGAGGTACTTTCCACCTTCAATGGGATAACAAGAGGTTTAATGGAATTTTAGGACAATGCAGATAACCAACTGTCTATATTATTAATGGGCAGTTAGATTTCACTTGAAACACTTAGAAAAGAACTTGAATTGAACCACTCAAGACTCTTTCCTATAAAAAATAAAAGATTGTTGGTGATCTCAATTCTTTGTACCCTACAATGACAGGATAATATCAGTGGACACATAGTAAATGGTTGAAAACCTCTTTGATATAAAGGGAATGATTTTTGGTATATTCCATAAGATTTGGATTTTGAATGCCACTGAAATTTCTCTAAGGGATAAATGCAAAGAAATAGAAACATTCTAATATTCATCATTCAACATTCTTATATAATCACCTCAAAACCATAGGGTATTGATGTTGACAAAAATTCACACTTTAGCTGTAATTGATATGAAATTTGGCATAAGGTAGTTAGTCTTATTCATCATTTTAGCAAGTATACAAGTTCTAGAACAGTGTTCATTACCAAATGATTCTATGTAAGACTTGAATAAGAGCTGAATTACTTCTATTGCGTAAGTTTTCTTTACAAAGTAGCTCAAAATCACAATTTGATTAACTTTAATGATCATTAAACTAGACTTAGTAAAAAGACTTGATGACATATTTCATACCTATGAATACATGACTTTTATGGAATATTTCAGTTTTTACTGTCCTTTTTACCTGTTATATTTGTGAATTTAAATTGAAAGTTTTTAGTGGTTTAATTCTGCTAACTGTGCTCATCGTGATTTGAAATTGTATAGGTAAATTGGAACCTGAATTTTTTTCTATATATATTATTCATGGATTGAAGATAATCTTAACTTCCCTGGAAATTCTATGAATTTTGGTAAAACGTTGACAAGTAAGCTTGTTTGTATATTCCTATTTTTTATTTGTCCTTTTAGAAGAAGATGCACCTGAGGAGTGTGAAGATCCCTAAGAAACTATCCATGAATTTAAAGAAACTTAGAGCCAAGAGGGGAGAGAGAAATGTCCACAACAAGGTAGGGAACAAAAGGAGGGTTCAAATAGGAATGAAGAGACCCGTTTATCCTCAAAGTCCCAAACTGGAACAATTGTGCTATGGTTTGGGTTTAGGTTGCCTTACATTCACAGTCCCAATACCAGTGTGACGATTTTTCTTGATACATTTGGTCAAGAAAGTAAGCCACATGGAGGAACCAAGGGAAAACATGTTCTAGTGGTGAAGGTAACGTCGATGCATTTGTCTGAAGGGTAGAGGAGAAAGAAAGAAGTAGTACTTGAAATCTAGTTTCTGTTCAGTAAAACATAAAGTATCCTTCAAGGCCTAAATATGAAAAGATAATTTTTCCTTCTTTAGATTTAGCTGTGCATGGGTTTGTGGTTTTCATGAATTAGGACAGAATCCAGATTAGTATAGCTACCCTAGGTTTGATGGCAATCTTGCCTACTTGCTAACTTCTAATAGTGACAGGAATCCCGAGTTAAAAGAAGTATACAATGACATCAGGGAGCAGCATAAATATATATCAATATTGTTTTTCACATGGTGTCAAATTTGAATCTTTGCAAATAGTAGAGAATAGGAATGTGAGAGATTTGTGTTTAACTGTAATGTGACTCACAGAGAAGAATAAAAACTTTTCAGATTGCAAGGAAAACTTTAAATAATTAACTTTTCATGATTGAAGAAAAGGAAGTATTATATTTTATGAGATTTTTCTTTATATATATATATACATATTTAATTTGTTCTACTTAGTTATACATGACAGCAGAATGCATTTACATTCTTCGTACACAAATGGAGCACAACATTTCATTTCTCTGGTTATACCTAATATATAGAGTTGCACCACATGTGCAGTCATACATGTACCTACAGAAATGATGTCCTTCTCATTCCACCATCTTTCCTTCCCCCATGCCTCATTCCTTCCCCTCATTCCTCTTTGCCCAATAAAAGTTCCTCCATTCCCCCCACTACACACATGCCCCCATTATGGATCAGCATCCACTTATCAGAGAGAACATTTGGCCTTTGGTTTTGGGGGCTTGGCTTACTTCACTTACCATAATATTCTCCAACTCCATCTATTTACCTACAAATCCCATAATTTTGAATATTCGGTAAAATCTGATAAATGAAAAAACTATGCTATATCTTATTTAAGTTCCTTAATTACTAATAATACCATATATCTATTCATTATTTGCTTTTCTTGGGAAGAAATCTATCATTTGCTCATCTACTTATCTTAGTTTACTTTTTAGATGGTCGTTTTTTTGTTGTTGTTGATTGGTTCAAAAAATCAGTTTCTGGTCATCCATGAGGATAAAACAGGGTCTTTACTTACTCTCCCTTCATTAAAAAAAGGAAGAAAATTGGACAAATCATATAAAACAATTATTTTGAGATGTTGAACAGTTTTGATCACTATGAGAAGGAAGAAAAGTGAAATAAGAATGTGATTACCTGACTTTCAGTTCTGGGTACATTCTGGACCCTGCTGTAGGGAAGGCACTCTGTAGCAGTACATGGTCTTCTTGGAGAGTTGGAGAAGCAAAGATCAGAACAGAGGTTGACTGAGGTATTGAAAGTTTAAGTTCCCTAGAGAAAGACACTACTGAGAAAAAAGAGGTTCAGTAATTTTGAAAGGCATCTGTTTTTCAGTCTTTACTGAATACTGATCAAACTTTACACATCTGAGCAAAGTATGAAGGGGCTATATGGCCAAACTTCACAGAGTGTGAAATGACTAATCTTCAATCAAGAGTAGAGTCCTCATTCTAAACTCCCAGTATAAAGTAATGACTTAGTAGACTCTTACAGTAGTAATAGAGCTGAATTATCCCTAGAATGTGATATTTTAGTCTGCTCTAACAAAACTTACAAACAAACCTTGAAAGGATCAAACTGATACATGATTTATTTGCCTTCCAAAAAAGTTCAACAGCACATAGACACAGAATAAAATTAATAAAAATGTATGACTACGAATTCTAGAATCCAAGTAAAAAAATTACTAGGCATGTGGACAACACATCCATTTGAGAATCAGTCAACAAAAAGAGATTCTGAAATGACAAGAATGATGGAATTAGCAAAACCTACTACATTTATCAAAATAAACTTTTACATTCAAATATGTAAGGGAAAACATGAACAAAATGGAATATATGAAAAAATAGCTCTATGAAACCTCTAGAAATTGCAAAAAAAATTTTTGAAATGACAATTTTACTGGATAAGGATAATAATAGGTTAAATATACTGAAGAACGGACTCAAATTGATTTGTGGAAAAAACAATAGAAACTGTACTAACTGAAGTACATACAGAAAAAAAAAATAACAGAGCGCCATTAACCTTTTGGGCTGTGTCTAGAAGATTCACTTTCATTTGAAGTCTTTGAAGGAGAGAAGACAGAGAGAAAGGCAGAGGGTAATCGTTGAGTAACTAATAGATAAAATATCTTCTAGACATGATAAAAATTATAAATCAACATATCCAAAAACTGCAGTAAGCCTCAGGCAGGATAAGTAAAAAGGAAACACACAGAGGTACATCAAAATCAAATTACTAGGAGCCAATAGTGAATCATCCAGGAAAACATTGTGTATGGAGGAATGAACCTAAGAACGACTACATTTATTTCTTTTCAGAAACCATAGAAAGCAGAAAAAAACAGCATTTTTGAGGTTCTTATTAAAAAGTGTGTCAACCTAGGGTTTTATATCCAGCATAAGTATCTTTCAAAAGTAATAGCAATTAGAAGACTTTTCATAAAAGCAAGAGCTGAACAAAATGTATTACTAGTATCCAAGCTAGACTAAATGTTGAACCATATCATATTGCAATTTGTGTCTGTATGAAGGAATGGAGAAAAATGAATGGGAAAGAGATATTTTTCTCGTTTAAAAAAATTTTAAATATCATTAACTGCTTAATACATCATGATTAGGATATCCTTAGAAATGTAAGATTCTTTAACACTAAAAAATAAAAGTAATTCACCATATTAATAGAAAAGGATAAAAGCAATATATTTATTCCAATGGATAAAAAAAAGCATATGAAAAATTTAATAACCATTAATGATAAAAAAGACTCTCAGCAAACAGATTAGAAGAAAATTCCTTGACCATAAAAAGATACAACAGATATCATGCTAGATGGAGAGATATTGAAAACTTTCTCCCTAAGATTAGAAGAAAAGCAAGATTACCTGCTCTTCTCTATAACCTTGTGCTGAAGACCATTCCATGAAATCTGCGAACATATACTTATATAAGTGAATATGCAAGTTTGCAGAAACAAGGTGAATGTAAAAATAAATTGCATACTAGCAACAACTGAGAGTTGAATTTAAAAATCTAATTTATGGTACAAAAATGAACATCATAAGAATAAATTTAACAAAATATACAAAATACCTATACACTGAAAACTACAAACTATTGATAAGTGAAATTAAAGAGGGCCTAAATACATGGAGTGATATGTCTTGTAAATGGATCAGAAAAATTTAGTATTGATTTAGTATTGGTTAATGCCAATTGGCTGAAATTATATAGTAAATAAAAGCATAATCAGAATCTCGGAGACCTGAAAAATTGGAAACATGATTCTAAAATTTATATATCAAAACAAAGGATCTCTAAAAGCCCAACCACTTTTTAAAAAAGAACATACTTGCTGGGCACAGTGGCACACATCTATAATCCTAGCAACTCAGTAGGCTGAGGCAGGAGGAGTTCAAAGCCAGTCTCAACAGATTAGTGAGGCATTTAGTAACTCAGCCAGACCTTGTCTCTAAATAAAATGTTAAAACAGGACTGGGGAAGTAGTTCAGTAGTTAAGCTCTCCTGGGTTCAATCCCTGGTACCAAAAAAAGAAAAAAAAGAATACTTAAATTTCAAGATATATATAAAGCTACAGTATCAATATGATATAGTATTGGCATGAAAATAGTCATATAGATTAATGGAGTAGGGTATAGTCCACAAATAAACCTGCAAAAATGTAAAGTAATTCAGAGGGAAATGGAAAGTCTTTCAACAAAGCAAGCTGAAACAATCAAACATCCACGAAAAAAGAAGAAGAAGAAGGAGGAGGAGGAGGAGGAGGAGGAGGAGGAGGAGGAGGAGGAGGAGGAGGAGGAAGAAGAAGAAGAAGAAGAAAAGAAGAAGAAGAAGAAGAAGAAGAAGAAGAAGAAGAAGAAGAAGAAGAAGAAGAAGAAGAAGAAGAAAGAAGGAAGAAGAAGAAGAGCAGCTCCCCCAAAACTCAAAGTTTACTTCACATTATGCATATAAATTAACACAAAGAGGATCATAGAGCTGAACCTAAAAGCCAAAACAACAATTATTAGAAGATCACATAGGAGGACATAGTGTAACCCAATAGTAGGAAACACAAAATGGCAGAACACAAAAAAATCCCAAACTATAGAATTTTGAAGAAATTAATTGTAACTGATTAAAATTTTAAGCTCTGTCTTTTGAAAGCCATCATTAAGAAAATTAAAAGACAAATTGTAAGGAAGTAGAATATGCTCTCTATAAATGTACAAATTGGGGTTGTATCCAGAATATATATATAAACCCTGAAAACTTAGTAACAAGAAGACAAATCATCAAATAGAAAGATGAACAAAAATTTCAAACAGATACTATACAGGAGAGATATATGAATGGCACATGAAATTAGTCATCAGTTATCAGAAAAGAACAAGATAAAACTACAATGAGATATCTATACATACTCATTAACAGGCTTACAATTGGAAAGACTGGCAATACCAAATGTTGGTTAATTTGTGTTGACTAGAACTTTCATATATTACTGACAGAAAACCCAGCGGTGTAACAACTTGGTGAAATAGTTTGGGCATATCTCAGAGCCAGACATAACATACCCCTAATGTATAGCCTAGTCATTCTTCTCCCACTATGTTTACTTGAAATTTTTTAAAAAATGGATGTCTGTACAGTCTTGTACTAGAATATTTCTGCTTTACTTATAATATCTGAAAACATCATACAACCAAATGTCCTTCATCAGGCAAATGAATAAACAAATCATAATAAAAATATATTAAAATACTATCTGCAATATAAAGAAATTACTGATATAAGCAACATGAATGAATCTCAAAATATTATGAAGCAGACACAAAAGAGTATGCATTTACCATGGGCTTCCATTTACATTAACTTCTAGAAAAGATTAATAGGAACAAAGAAGGTTAATGCTTTCTTGAGGGTGGGTGGGGTGACTGAATGAGGGGACAATTAACTGGGCATAGGCACACAAGAATTTTTTTGAGAGATGGTAATATATCGTGAATATGGTGGTGGTTGCATGGTTTACAGTTAACAAAACCACTGGATCATACACTTAAAATGAGAACATTTATAAGTATGAAGTTTATACCTCAATACAGCCAATCTCTTTAAAAGGATAATCTTTTTTCTTTAGTCATTTGTTTGTGGTAATTTTCACATACATAAATTTAAATTTTTACGCAGTCAAAATATATCAATCTTTTCCTTCACAGCTTTTGAGTTTTGTGTCATATCTAGAAAAGCTGCACATTTCATAGAAAGGCCATTTAACAAAATGTTTTATAATGCAGATTCTGCCTTCAGATAGCCATGGAGAGACTGTTTACACTTGGCACATTATTTATATTTAATCTCTATTATGTAATTTCCACATATTAAAATCTGGATAATTATAACTTCTACTGTATCATATTGGTACTATAGAGAGTGACAAAAGACAGTCATATTACTTAGAATACAGATGGGTAAAGTGAAGACTTAATTGACACCAGCTATTTTTACTATATTTTCTTTAAGTGTTTTTTTTGAACTCTTACAAATAAGAGAAGTAGAGAGATTATAATAATCACTTTTGTAATCCAGTACACAAATCTCAATTTAACAGTGTACCAAATTTATTTCAGATGTTCTATCTTTAGGGTATGTAGGTAGAATTGAATTCCTCTTGCTATTTTCCAACCTATCACTTAACAAAAATATGTGTGCATTCTTCTTACGTCATGAACTTGTACTATATACTTTTCTAAATATGAAAATGTTGCATTGGGAAATTAACTTTTATTCAAATGGCACATGGTATAAGTTATTATACAACTTGCACTTCTTAGTCAATATAATGAATTTGGAATTTATCTATGTTTTTACAAGTTAGAGTAATTTTATGTTTCCATTATGCACATTTATGTCTTTAATCCATCTGGATTTATTTCACTATAAATTGGGATATAATGTACTCTTTTTTAAACAGTCAGTTAGCTGTTCCATACAGGTTTAGTATTCTTGCTTTTCTTATTGATATGAAATTTTCACCTTATATTCTATCATAGTTTTATATATATATATATACTGTTATATTTAAATGTGTTTAAAATATTTGTTACATTTTTTTATTTTTTTCTTCTGTCCCATTAATCTACACAGTTCCATGGCACTACCACCTTATTTCAAGGATGTTAGCCTTTCATATAATTTTTACAGCTTTATTATATTTATGTTTGAGAATACATATATATATATACATACATATATATATATGAAATATTCATACATTTATAATAATGAGTGATGTTAGTTTTTATTCTTAGATTTATATTTGTAGAACATGAAGCCAATTATTGTTATAGAACCCAATATAAACGTGAATCTTCACAATTTAAATCATGTTATGAGTAACACTTTTGGAGAAGGGGCATGCTGGTGGGAACAAGATTTGGGCTACAATAAAAAATATTTATTTTTCTAAATAGGAGTCAGTAGATGCTGTCTAAACTTACTAAATCAAGAAATGGAAGTCTAAATTTCTTAGTTTATTTTAAAAGAAAAATTATAAACAAAAATTGGGAGGTAGAGAAAGAAGTGGAGAAAGAGTAATGGAAATACACTCCATGTTTTATTTTATTATTTTTTAAGAACATTCTCCATTGTTTCCACCCTAGTACACAGAGGCACATATATGTTGCTTAAGTTATTTTTGATAACTGTAAGAATATCTGGAAATATAATTTGTTAATAGTGAGTAATTATCTCTAAAGAATGACCTGAAGTTTAGGAAAGAAATTTTAATTTGTATTTTATACCACTACATTATTATTTTCACAACAATGTATAAAGTCAGTTGTCTCCTAAGTATGTTACTGGACTTTTGAATTAATTACTCCAGCTACCTATCACAGGTCAAAAGCAGGTGAGATGATCCCAGGGCTGGTGTGGTGCTCTGGATCATGTTTCCCATGTAACTGCTCCCAGCAGTCAGGAGTTCTTAGACCTCACAAGGTAGGCAGGAAAAGTACCTCAGTAAGTAATATTTAAAAAGTCCTAGCACCAATTTCAAAAGAGAAAATTTCCAAATTATTTATTACCAGTCTATTTCATCTCATTTTCTGGCAGGATCAATAGAAGACTCTCTGAATAACATTTTGTTGTGATTATTTACATTTTATTTTAATCTCTGATTACAAGTGCTAGAGTAGGTCTATTCTCTATAAGACTTCTTTTTAAAAAAGTTGGAATTAGTTTTAATTTGTTAGGTTTTCTGCTTGGAATATTTAACTTTCTTAGAAAATAGAGTCTTCCCTAAAGAGATGGTTCTCCTTTCAAATAACAAATCTTACGTTTGTAAGGACAGTCTAGATTTTGAGAATGTGGAAACTGGTCCAGGAATTTCTTTTGTCTGTCATTCAAATGCCATCCTTGGGATGATTAGCAACTCTGGGATGTGACTTGTTGAGGGTTCCAGGCTAACTAGAATATTCTTGATATAATACCAATTACCTTCGTCTTTGGTCCTCTATAGGTTTTAACTGAGAGTGAGTTATCTCTTTAGGAAGAAATTCTTCAGTTCTGTTGAGACATCTGTTTAACTCTACATCCACCCATTTTCAAAGGCGATTTCTTCTCTGGTTCATTATTCATTGAAAGATGGACTTCAAAATAACCCTCAACATCCCCCAAACCCCAATTCTTCACCTAGTCATTTCCTGATCCTCTTTCTATCACTGAAAACTCTGAGACTCCTACTTCCATTTTCTCACTTAAAGCTCCTCTGCTAGTGCCCTGGTTTAGGAAGGCTTGGTTTAGATAAACTCATCTGCTATTAGGAGGAACTGGTTGGTTAAGTTCTATTTTCGCCCAATTGATCTGGCAGATTGAGACATAACCACACAATGGGAAGCAGTAGACCCCACTGATGATGAGCCAAATGGTAAGAGCAATGGAAATATATTTTTGGATCTAATAAAATCCTGGATCATGCTCCTCAGGGTTATTGTAGAGAAAATGGCTCAACGCGGGCAACAGAAATGAATTCTATTTATTATATATTTTTGAGAGATTTATAATTATATGATTATAAACAAATTTTAGTTTCTTATTTTTAAGGTCTCAGCATTATTTTTCTGACATTGGAGTGTCAAAGGATAGGAGTAGGAGAAAGAAGGTATTGATATATTGGCCAAATTCACTTTTTAAGCATCAGGGGAGCTGTTGTCAAGCTGCCCAACAGAAATGATAAGAGCTATTTTATTCTGTTTTTTTTTTTTAAATATAATTTTCTGGCAAGCAGAATATGATCTGTCTTAACACTTAGATTCTCCCTGCCAATGCATATGCAGTATGTTTGGACATATGGTCTCATTTTTGTGATCTTTTCACCTTTATTTATTCTACATACCCTATAGTAGAGCTAATAACTCCTGGGACTTGAATGCTGGGAAAGGTCCCATCTGGAGCCTCTGAAATAGAAAAGAATTACCTCCACGAGGGAAGATTCTTGAAGATGATTGTAGTCACTTAAATGAAATAATTTTGGTATTGCTATTGATGCTCTTAACCTAGTGGTTTAATACGAAGGGAAAAAAAAACTATGGAATATTTTCTCTATGTCTCTTCTTGAGGATTTAGCACTATAACTAACACACACACACACACACACACACACCATCACACACTGAGCAACTGGGGCTGCCCACCAACCATGGTTCAAAATTATTCTTTTAAAGCTCTGCCATAGAAATCCTGGACTGTATTTTCATAAATGGGCAACACATTGGTTAGACTGATGTTTGCCACAAACAGTAGTAAACCCCAAATAGCAATGTTTAAACAAAACTTAATTTTTCTCATGTAGAAGAAGTCCAGAATTAGTTCAGTCCTGTTTGTTAGTTCCATCACTTAAAGGTTCCTGCAATGTTTCATTATTATTACAGTATGGCCTTTGTCCAAAATGGCTTCCAGAGCTCCAGACATTACATCTATGTTTCATGCAGTAGGATGGAGGTTGAAGGCCTCCTAGAATAAAATCTAGAAAGAAAGTAGTGACTGAGGTCATCTTTGACTATTTCTGAATCATGGGAAATTTTTAATATTTCATAAATATGTATGATGTTTTTAGAAGATTTTAAAATTTTATAATTATGTTAGGAAAGTTCCCTTCTATTTTTAATTATGAATGTTATTAAATTTTCTTACACATTTTTTTTCATTTATTGAGATGTCCAATTGTTCATCTTATATATTGAATATTGATTTATGTGATGAAATACATCAGCTGCTTTCGAAGATTAAATCAATCTTGCATGTCTGGAATAAATCTAGCTTAGCTATCTTTTTAATATATTTGTGGATTTAATTTGCTAATATATTGTTTATTATTTCTAGTGTATATTTATGAGAAAAATATGCCTGTAATTATTCCATTTCTATTATGTCCATATGAGGTTTTATTATACTGATGTCATAGAATGATTTGGGAAATTATCATTGTTTTTTCTTTATTAGAATGCTATAAGATTGATATCATTTCTTCCTTCCATTCTATTTATCTCTCTCTCTCTCTTTCTTTCTTTCTCTCTCTCTTTCTTCCTCTCTCTCTTTCTCTCTCTCCCTCCCTCCCTCCCTCCTTCCCTCCCTCCCTCCCTCCCTTCCTCCCTCCTTTCCTCCCTCCCTCCCTTCCTCCCTTTCTTCCTTCCTTCCTTCCTTCCTTCCTTCCTTCCTTCCTTCCTTCCTTCCTTCCTTCCTTCCTTCCTTCCTTCTTTCTTCTTCCTTTCTTCCTTTCTTCCTTTCTTCCTTTCTTCCTTTCTTCCTTTCTTCCTTTCTTCCTTTCTTTCTTTCTTTCGTACCAGGAATTGAACCCAGGGACGTTCAACCCCTGCCCGTTTTTCATTTTTCATTTTGAGACAGGATCTCTCCAAGTTTCTGATGCTGGTCTGGAACTTCCTCCTACCTCAAACACTCAAGCCGTTAGGATTACAGGCCTGCACCACCATGCAGAGTCCTGTTTGTTTCTTGTTTCTCGGTCTTGACAGAAGTTTACCAGTCTTTTTCAGAGAGCCAAATTTTGCCATCTTGGTTTTCCTTCATGGTATCTTTGTTGTCCATTTCATTCTTTTTTTACTCATTATTTCACTTCTACTTTACTTGGCTTTAATTTAGTTTAGTTCTCTTTCTAATTTTGGAGACTGCACTTTAGATAACTTATTTTTAGCTTAGATTTGCTTTTCTAATATATGCATTTCACTATGTATATGTATATCAATATCATTTTGTACACCTTAATATATATAATAAACCAACTTACACATCTAACATCTGTGACCAGTTTCTGTGGGTATGTGTTAAGAGTATTTAAAATCTATCTTGGCACATTTTCAGTATATAATACATTATCAACTGTAGCCCCTATGAAATTGAGCATTTTAGAGTCTTCTTCAAAATTAACCTTTTGATCTTTATGAAATGCTTTTTTTCTTTAGTAATGCTTTTAGTGCTAAGGTCTATTTTAACTGATGTTCTTACAGTCATATCAACTTTCTTCTGTGTGGTGTTTTCCTGGTTCACTTTTTCTAGTATTTTGCTTTTGTCTTCCTATGTTCATATAGAACATAGGTTTAAAGTTTGTCCATTGTAAATGGTGAGTAATCAGTTTTTTTTCCTACTTCAGATTAATGATCAAAATCTTCTAATCAGAATATCTATTTTATAATCATCATTATAAAAACACAATTATTGTTAAATACAGGATTATATTTTTAAATTCTTACTATTTGTCTCCTTGACATATGGTCTAATCATCCTTTACTCATTTCACATTCAAATGGTATTTTTGCAGAGCATAGAGCTCTAGGCTTTCGGATATTTTCTTTCAGTACATAAAAGGTACCATTCATTTACCTTCTATTTCCATTGTTTCTGTCAAGAGGTCAACTGTCAGTTTTTTTTTTTTTAATTTTTTATTTTTTATATTGGTTGTTCACAACATTACAAAGCTCTTGACATATCATATTTCATACATTAGATTGAAGTGGGTTATGAACTCCCAATTTTACCCCAAATGCAGATTGCAGAATCATGTCGGTTATACATCCACAATTTTACATAATGCCCAATTAGTAATTGTTGTATTCTGCTACCTTTCCTATCCCCTACTGTTTATTCATTAATTTTTTTTTCTCTGCGGTAATATGCCTTTTTACCTTGTATGTAGTTTGAAGGAATTTTATTATGTTATCTTTGGAGTGGATTTCTTTTCACTCATCCGACTTGGAACTTTGTTTTGTAGATCTGTGCCTTGGTTATTCAGCAGTTCGGGATTGTTCTGGTTCATTGTTTCTTCATATATTGCTTCCGCCTTTTATTTACTCATATTTCATGTTTCCAATTACATGTATCTTAGAACTTTTGGCTATATTCCATATGTTACTTATGTTCTATTTATACATTTTCAAAATCTTTCATTTTCTGTGGTTTACTCTGATTATTTTCTACTATCTTACTTTCTAGACTGCAAACATTATTTTCTGATAATGCTTCTTTTAGTAAGCCCCTCTATTTAAATTCAGTCCCTGGGTTTTGTATTTGATTCCTTGGTAGGATTCATAGTTTCTTGTAAATTTTTGCATCTTTTTTTTTGTACATCTGATTTATGTTCTTACATGTAATTATCACACTTAAGGTCCATGTTTTATAACTCTAATATTTGAGTTGGGTATGGATCTGTTCCTATTGTCTGTTTTTTCTCTTGGCCCTTGATCTTAATATGCCTATTGATCTTTTAAATTTATCATTAGATATTTTGCATACAAACTACAGAAATTTGGGATGAAGTCATTTTTCCTCTAGAGACCATCCTCCTGTCCTATCACTGAGAGCTTGAATGAGAGGAACAGAAACGTATGCATTCAGAGACTGAGCTGAATAGAGGTTAAGTTAAAAGTCTGTATGGCATTGATCTGCTTTTCAATTTGTTTCCATTACTAAGATGTAGTCTTCTTGAATCTCAGACTTTAGGACTGGTCTGTTTAACAGGATTTCTATTCTCAACTGTAGTTTTTTTTTTTTTTTTCCTTTCTTATCACTGTGAGACTGCTGAAATTATTTTTTGTTCTCAGGGCTTTTCTATTTGGCTTCTTAGCCTCCTCCATTATGCAGTTGAAAAGTTCAACAAATACTCAAGTGACACGCTGTTGATCACTGGGCTCAATTCACTGCACCTCCCTTTCTTTTTGAACGTTTGCTCCATACATCCCAGCTCCAGCGAAAGCCCCCAAAATTGATCTTCTCAGCTCTTTGAGAATTTCAAAAGCTCTTCTGGCCTTTCTGACTCTCTTAGCAGTATTCTGCTTCCCAGACTCTCAGCCTCTCACCTCACCAAAAATGTAGGAATGCCTGGAGCAGAAAAGTAGCTCATGGAACATGCCAGCAGGAGCTATTTCCTTTCTCTGAGATGTTTGTCCCTAAATATTGGCTTCCTGAGCAGTAGTCTAATGCTCACAAACAGGTTTATTTTAATTCAGATTTTAAAAATATTCTCAGTGGAACTGTTCCTCTATCCAAAGCTACCATATCTCATCTGGACATAACATTTGCCTGCCTCCAACTTCAAAATTAATATTATATGACATCTTTGCTTCAAGACTGAATTAATGAAGAAAGTCACTAGAAATTCATAAAGCAATATTTTATTGATGGGGAAATTGCAGTTAAATGAAATATGTATGCGTGCTTACTATGAAGAAAGGGGGGACTTTGCCTTAAATGATGTAATAATTTTAATAATTACTTATAGTATTGGTAACTAAATACAGGATACAGTCTGATAGGGCTTACAAGCTTGTAGTAAATACAAAACCAAGTTCTGAATTTTTAGATAAAATGTCAGGATATGAATACACACACCCAAAATGTAAGTTTATATTCTTGTTCAGGAGCGGATAATCTGCAGCTAGATGGCCTAATCAGTCCTAATCTGTATTTTTGTAAATAAAGTTTTATTGAAACACAGAAATATTCATTCCTTTCACATTGCTGCAATAGCAGAATAGTTGCAAGAGAGATTATATAGTCTACAAAGCCAAACATATTTATTATTGTATTACACAAATACTTTACCAACACTTTTTCTCGTTTGAGCATTGTTTCGAACTGTCATTTTCTGTTATTGTTGTTTAATAGAGAATTCCAAAAGTCACCAAGATTTAAATTACCTTTTTCTTTTTTGGCTCTTTTAGAACTATTTGCCCTTGCTGGTTCAATTTTTAGGACTTCATTTCTGAGCTCGCAATCTTTTTATTGCTGTTTTTTCATACTGAACCTACAACAAGCTTCGTTTTCTGCTTGTAGCTGGCATGATCTATCTCCTATGTAAATTTTTTGTGTCATTTGTTGTATCTTTTTTTATCCTGGACAAAATTTTATCTGGCTAAATTATGACTGCAAAAAAGAAGCATTTTGAACTGTTGTCAGTTTTGAAGCCAGGAGGCTCAATAGGGTAAAATGATCAGTTTCATGTCTGGAGATGTCCCCTGAGACATCTTGCTTCTTAAGGACCATCCCTTGGGGAGTATTGGGCCAAGTGAAGTATTCCTAAGAGAAGCAGAGGGCTGGAATCTTCATGTGCTTTTTAGCTGAGATTTCTCAATGAGGACAACACTTTGAAATTTTATTCTTTTCTTTCTCATTGCAACTTTTCCCTCCGTCCCACATTTTCACGGTGGTCTTTCAGTGGTAGCACTTTGCCCCCTATCCCACTGTCCCATGTTATCCTCAACCTCCTCCCCTGCATTGAGAAAGTTTTTAAAGTGCCAGATTTCTGATTTGAATTACACAAAAGTGTTTTATAGTAACTGATACTTATTTTGGATCTTTGTGTAAGTAAATAGCCATTAACTGAAAGATAATTGGTTGTCAGATTTTCATTGTTTCTGGATCTTCTGAGATTAAAATGACAAAATAGTAGTATTGGAAATGTAGAGGGTAGATTTAAGAATATGTTGCTGAGACACCAATATCACACTTTAATAGGTATAGCAATGAATTCCTTTCATTCTATTTTATACCCTCCCTAAATTTTTGCAAATGACATAAAAATATGCACTGGAAACGCAAAACCAAAGATAAGAAATTCATTTTCAAGGCAGGATTCTCATTTGAGGAGTAAGATAACAAACCTGAAATAACTGGATTAAAATCAATATCACTTTGTCAATGAATTATTCCATAGTCTTAAAGCCAGTTATAGTCTGGTGGATTCACCCACAGTGTCAGCCATGCTGATGGCCTAAATCACAAGTTAATGTGTTCTCATTAATTCTTGAAAGTCTTCTACCTGATGAACACAACACACAGGGGTTAAGTGTATCTCCTGAGGGTGTCAGAATTCGAGACAGAAAATCTCAGGTGTGATCACCAACTGAAATTCAAATAATAAATTGCCCACATATGTAATCAATCTTGCAAAACTGCATCTTCAGGTTTACTGACGGGGCTTATTTACAAAGTATTTTAACCCAGCTGAATTTGGTGATAATACTTCACACTAATCCCAAATAGGGGCTTGAATACCTATATAATGGAGATCACCACACTGGTTAGTTCAGAAAGGCCACAGCCACGACCCCTTATCTATAACAGATGAAAGTATCAGACTCCAATTGGAGTTGACAGTAGACACCTGATTCTTGTAATGGCAGTTTCTTCTTGACCACTGACTGATTTCTGTTTCTGTCAAATATTTAGGACTTAGAATTCAGGCTTAAACTTGGGCACCTAGGACATCTATTTCAAGAACCCGGGTGTTATTTTTATATTTTGTTTTCCTTTTCACTCAACTGCAGTAATTTGAATGGAAGGCAGCATTTTGTTTTAAACAGCTATTGATGGGTTTTTTAGGGAAGAAACATCTAATTACTGGTGGGAAAATCCCTCCAGCTCGCCTCTATTTTTGAAAGATAAATGAGGAGACTGTAGATGTTTAACCAACTCCAATTATGTTTCCATTTAATCCATGCTATTGAGGTTGATTTGTATGTAACTGCAGTGAATTGTTTATGTCCATAATCGGGGGTTTTTTGCTTGTAATTGTAAGAGAGCACAGTGGCATTTACACCTTCTAACTATAGGCTTTCATTAAGATGATTGATTGCTTGCATTGATTTATTTGATACGTGGGCATTCCTGTGGTGGGAGTTTTCACTTTATAATGTACACAGTTCATCATTTGGGCTCTTCTCTTGCATTGCCATTAATGGGGTTTAGAGCATGCCTTCTGCCAAATGCCTTTCCTTGGCTAGGGAAAAATTTATTATCCTTGAAGAAAGAAGATATGAATCACTGAATGCTTTTCTGGGCTTGGGGAGGCTGCTTAATGAGCATTATTTTTCTTAACATTTAGATGTCTCTTTTACTTGATTGCAGGAATTGTAAGTTTATTCAGACTTCTATTCTTAGAATTGGAATCAGATTTATAATCAGAAGAATGCTCAAGATTTAACACTAAGAGAAGTAGAACCAGCTCACACTGGTTCTTCTCAGGCTCTGGATTACATTTGGAAAGGCCTTTCAACTACCAGTCTATGAAGTCATTGAGCTAAGTGAATCCTTGCAGTACTAGAAGATCTTATCCAGGGGAAAACAGGAATAAATATTTACATATGTACATATATCTATATATCTATATATGTGTCTATGTAAGTATGCATGTGTGTATATATATATACATATGCATTATACATTTATATATTTCTCTTTCTATATATAAATATATGAAAATAGATTCATAAACAGATATGAGTAATTTGATACAAAGAGGGAAATGAACAGGTATACTTATTGAAAATTCTGGAGAAAAATTTTTGTTTTGGGCAAATATAATTTCTAATATCTAATACAGATTTTTAGAACACATAATTTGAAACTGAAGATACCTATGTACTTTTAGTGAATTCTATTGTGTTCCCCAAAGGTATGCCAACATCCTAATGAAAGTACTCATGAATATGACTTTATTTGGGAAATAAGGTCTTTCCAGATATGATTAAATTTAAGATCTAGAAATGAGATCATTCTGGATTTAGGAAGAGCCCAGAAACCATTGACTGGTGTCCTCGTAAGAGGAAGGAAGGATTTGTCACAAACATGGAAGAAGGTCCAGTACAAATGGAGATAGGGGTTGAGTCATGCTGCCACAGCCAGAAAGCCTGCAGTGAGGAACCGGAAAACCAGAAACCTCTAGAAGCAGGAAGAGGGAAGCAAGGATTCTGATCTAAAGCTTTCACAGGAAATAGGGGCCTGCCAACACCTCAATTTGGGGCTTTTTTTTCTGGCTTCCATAACAGTGTGAGAATACATGTCTGTTGTTTTAAGCCACCATATTTTTGGTGATTTGTGTGCAAGCCATAGGAAACTACCAATGTCCATAATGAAGCCCATGTGGATAGCTCCACCTAGACTTGGACTGTGTGTTTATACTGGCATGGATTGAGGAGACTATCCTGACATTCATGGTTAGTAAACATGCACTTATTCATTGCAAAATTTACTCTCCAATGTTAGTATACATGACACTCAATTCGTGGAATCTCTGAAGGGTTCTTTGATTTACTTCTTTTTAAACCTAAGTCAAGAAATTACAAGTATGTATATAGCTTTCCTATTTAAATTTCAATCAAGTTGGCCTTGAGGCTTGAGCACTTTATTTAAATTATTTTATGATTTTTATACTTGTCCCTTTAGCTTTTATAAAATGCTTACAAATTTTAGCACTTCCTATAATTGTATATTTCATTGCTCTGCACAAAAAAAGTGTTTACATAATAATAAAATGGACACATATAGGATAAGCCTCCTGCCCTTAGATAGAGAATAAAAGACACTCGGGAGGAGGATTCTTTCTTCTCAGAACCCTTTCTTGTACTTACTGACAGTATACTCAGGTGAGCACTTGGTTACACAAAGATGGGCTTCATATATAATTGCTTCTTTGGCACAAATTCTGTCTTTTCAGTTACAAAACTAGCTTTCTGAAAGTAAAATTTTTTTTAAACCTTTCACTTGGTCATTGCCTGCCCATTGCCTTTCCTGGTATAGTTGCTCAATAAATGCGAATCCACCTAACTAATATGTGAGTTTCTGCCTCCAACTTAGAAGAACATTAGATCATTTCCAGAAATTTTTACAGGATGTCAGATTGTATGATCATGAAAAATCATCAAAATCTTTACTCCTGCTTTTATTACTTAATTTACTCTCCTCGAGTTCAGGAGAAAAAAATTAAAATATTATGGAGCTGAAAGACTTTATGAACTGTAATCAATTGTTTATGAGTCCACTCATCTTAAAAAGAATTACACATAATGTATTCCTAGAAGAAGGTAACTTTGGAAGCTGAGTTTGGGACAAAGGTTTTTTTGGAAGATAGGAAAGAAATAAGATGTAATGGTTACAAAATGGTTCTGTAGATTCAAAATTGGTCAGCTCTTTCAGTTTGCAGGAGTGGAGGGGATAGATAACTTCTAGTCCAGTGTAAGGGGGGAAAAAAAGCGTGGATTGGTCACTGTATTGAACTTGAGTATTTCTTATTTTAATTGACAACATTCACGTCTTTGAGTTTCTCATTTAGACTTTGATAAAATCAACTTGCAGAGGCAGATGGCAGGCTGTTATTTTTAATTCACAAGCCATGTTAAATGTATGCCATATGTTATAGAACTTTTCAGGCTCAGCCTTTTGAGTGCTACCACAATAAACTCACCAACTTACAGAAAAGGAAATCTGACAGGAAGAATTATGCACTTGCGGGTTACATTTTTGAAAACCGAAGTCAGTTACTTGTCTCTTTGCCTGATTTAAGGAGGGGGTGGGTGAGGAAGAAAAACCTCTCAGCAAAATGAGAAGCCACACATTGAAATGGTAATATCTGTGTAAAAGAGAAGTGGGATTAGGAGGTCTGATTGCTGCTTTGTACTGAGAAGTGATATATCGCTCAACAGTATGACACCTCTGAAGAATATACAAGGCAGCCCATTATGGCCCATAAAGGGACTGAACCGTGAGTTCTAATTTGTATACTGCCCATGGCCTCAGCAGCAGACTTATCTGTCTGGCCCTCAGTAGCACATATGTCAAATAAAAAGAGTTGCATTAGGTAATCTCTAAAACCCCTTCCATAATTTACATAGAATTTACATCTGTACTTTACACGTTGCAAATCACAGTCCGCGCTCATGGGTGCTTGTGGTTCATTGCCACCATCCTTATAGGTGCCATATTATGGATAATTGCTCTTTTCAGTGCAATTCTTCACTTGACAAGCCGCTACATTGCAGGAGCCCTGCTCACATTTGTTAGTAAAGGTCACCATGGTTGTTATATTTAGTTTGTTGAGTTGGTTTTGTGGAATCTTATTTATCCATCTCTATGTCGGAGGTCTTTGTCAGTTAGAGGTTTAATATCTAAGACATTTTCCTGGTAACAGAGACACAATAAAGCTGTTGCCCACTTTCCTCTGGAGATAAGTTAGTTCCTGGAGACATGATTCTGGAGTCTGACCAGGATTGGGGGAGCCTGGGGATTTGTGTCCACTGTTGAGGACTTTTTGTTAATGTTCACTTATTGAGATATTTAATATTCATACTAAATTACCTATTTAAATGATTTTTTAAGCCTCTAAATTCCCTTTTTGATTCCATAAGTAGAATAGAAGGTGCCTCCTTCTGCATGAGATGTGAGAGGCGACCAATAGGTGATATCAGAAATCCCTGAACTAGCTGGCAGGGTCTCGGAAATAGAGAAGGAAGGAAAAACATAAAAGATAGCTATGGATTTCAAAGAATAATTTATGCAGTGCTTTTCCTTCCTTCTCACGAATTTCTTATGTTTTTTAGTGTTATCTTCTTGCAGGAAGCATAAGAGGTAAATCAGGGTATGTTATGGGTTAGGTGCAGGCAGGAGCAAAGTACCCATGGCTGCAATCTGAAATTCTTCCATAAAACATTGTTTGCTTTGAATTAATTTGTGTCCTCCAGTAAAGGTGGGGATTGCATAGAAAATGTACCCCCATTTATAACTCAGAGTCTCCTTTGTATAATACTCAGACATTTTACTTATTGTTTTCCTATTCCAACATGCTAAACAGCAGTTTCCTGGGATGCTTTTTGTGCTTCTACCTGGGTGACTTTTGCCACTGCAAACAGCATTGAAAGGGAGCTTTCCCTACAGCTGTATCCTTTCCTTCACATACAACCTCCACTGCCCTCTCTCTTTTTCACAGCTGTATGTACACAAACACCTACATTCATTGTGGTGTTAGGCATCTGGCTTTGCTGTTTGCAATGTACCTTGTCATTGTACAAAATGCACTTCCCTAAGCACCTGACTTTCATAACCATCTCTTTATGTGTTTATCTTTCCCACTTTCTGAGCCAGAACATCTTGAGGGCAGCGACTCTGTCTTATTTTTCTTTATGTGCCCAACATCAAGCTGGCTGATGCAGAGGAAGGGCACAATTTGATGTTCATTGGGTGAAAAAGGTGAATGAAAGTGCAACCAATAATGAATTAGTGAGCAGCCTAGCTGGTTGAGTGGAGAACTCTCTCAGTGTCTAGCACATTTGTTTATTTGGGCATGGGGCAACAATTTCACTAATTATTTCAGTGAAAAGGTTTATCAGCATTCACTGAGTTTGTGACTATTATATGCAAGCACATCCACAGGTTCATTTAGAATGAAATTAACTATTAAGCTGGAAGTTATTTGTTTCACAGTGTTGGTTTAATCGTTCCCACTAATCTTTTTATTGCTTTCAAAGTTTCTAGAACATTTTTATATATAGATATCTGGTCAAAGTGTGCTGCACTGCCAACTGCAGTTGAGATTTGAAAGTCCAGAATAGACAGACCAGATGGGCAGCTTCCCTCACAGAAGAGTTTCCCAAAGTGCACTCAGCAGAATACTTGTTTTGAGGGGTGTTAAATGGGATGCTACTAGGTGTTATGAGCAAAGGAACAAAGATAGATACAGAAAGAGAGAAGGGTGTATACTCACAGTATATATATAATCAGAAATATTTGAATGAACTGAAGTTAAACAGATTTATTACTTCAGGGTTCTGCAGAAAGTTTAACTCACAAATGTGCTTTGAAAAGGAAAAAGAAGCAGTAATTTGAGCATGTCTAAAATTTATCTTTTCACAAACCTTTTAATTTGTAAAACATCTATCTCTAAGAACTGTTGGTTCTATAAAACCTTAAGCAATTGCTGGATTATCAAATGGCAGGGGAAGGGATAATCCCTGTTCCGTTGTGGCACAATTTGTAAATTCATAAGTGCTTCTGGCCATAATGTATTTCTGAGATCTCATTTGGTCCTGAGTTCTGGTATACATGTATTTACAGTTTTTTTGGATTATATTTGACATCTGGCTTCTGGCCATGATAGTAATGGTTCCCACTCATCTTTCTGGTACTCCTACTTACCTTTCTTTTCAAAGCAGTGTCTGCTTAGGGAATCAGAAACATCTCAAGATACTTGAGCCCACAAATCCAAGTTTTCAATTCTGTAAACATTATAAATGTTCAAATGTTATGTCAAAGTTACTGTGTTATATTTGTTGCTCAGTTTACATTTTTTATAGGTGTTCTGCATCTGGAAAGATGGGACAAAATTTACATAGGGGGATTTAATTCAGGGAATTGTTTAAAAAGCCTTTGGAAATTCGTGAAAGCGAGCGAATAGGAGAAGACAGAGAGGGAACTGGATGGAACAAAAGGTGTTTGTTGGTTTGTACAAATACAAGAGCTGAGAGTGCTGGATGCCCCTCCTCTGCCTACTCCCTTACTGAGTTGCTGGGGGATCTGCTGCTGCCTGTGCTGTAGTTGAACCTCTCTGATGCCAGCTGGCTGGACTCATTCAGGAGGTTGGACTCCCACTGGGGCTGCTGAAATTGTCTCTGACACCTCAAGTCCATTGCTACCTGCAGTTTTTCTTAGTGGCCTACCACTGCTGCCACCAAAGAGTGGGTCAAAGAAAACAATGTCCTCTCCCTTCTCCCTCATTAGCAATCTCCCGCTGTTTGCCTTTTATTGACAGAAACCATCAGGAACTCAACAAGCAAAGGTGTTTTAGAAATGTGTCATGCAGGCTCCTGGTCCTGTGGTGTGGAGGAGGCTGTAGAAAGAGGGGTATGGAGGTGAAAGCAGCAGACCCTGGTGAGCCCAGGGTACTTCTGCAGGTAGTCAGCATGCACAGCCCCCTTTTTAATCATTCGTTAGCTTTTGTACCAGAATGAGAAGCACTGAACCTCTGCTTAACAGGCTGTACCATCACTTTTATAAATGGTGACACTCAATTGAATCATTAGTAAAATTGCGTGACTTGATAAAATTGTCCACTATGTGAGTCCTCTGTGTAAAAGTTTCTATGACCTGCACTTACTTCTTTATGGAGCTTACATTCTGAGATTCATCATTGTAGTCATTTCCCTACAACTTTAATTCACTTCTCAGTCTTTGTTCTCTTTGACAGACCTCGATCCCCAACCAACCCTAATCAGCTGATATTTTCCAGACTTTTGCAGGAATATATTACTGGAGAACGTGAACCACATAAATTAGTAGACTTGTATCAGAATCATCAGCCTTGAGTGAGGGACAGTAGTGCCTGGTACTTATTTACTAAGCTTTCCTCTCCTCTGTGTTTTTATTATGTCAAAATCCCTGCTTACTTCTCAACTTGATTCATTAATTCTGGGGAAAGAGAAACACAGCACTAAGCTCTACCATCTTCCTAAGAGAAAAATATCATGAGTTCACACCTACGTCTGACCTCCCTTCTAGCCTTCTGCCCCTTCTTTATCCTCTTCCTTCTGAAACCCAACACCTCTCAGTTCTAAAGATTTCTGATTTCTCAAAATAAATATGTGCACCATCATTGTCAATATCTGCCTCTGCATTATTCCCATCACCAGATAAACAAGAGCTAGAATTTTAAATCACAAACAAAGCACACATTATTTTTTTTTCCCCTGCTTTATTTATCTGTTACATTTCAGGGGCTCAAAAATGAAAGCATCCAGAATGATACCTAAATAGCATTTGAGGAGAAATTCAGTAGAGAAGGATAATTGTTTGAACATGGGGTTCCAGCAAGAAGCCTAGGTAGAAAAGATTAAAGAGAGTCAGGTAAGTCTTTCCACTGTAACTTGAACATTAATCATCTGTGACCAAAATCAAGCCTGTCCTCATAGAAGTTCTTTATTAGCCAAATGATGAAGATCTGAAAACAACTGTAGACAAGGCTCCTCAGGATATCTCTTCATGAAACGATTGGCCAATGGCTATTAGGAATGCCAGTTTTTCTTAAAATACCTTTGTCTTTACATAAAGCTTATTTATCAACACTGGATTCTGGAGTTTGCATCACTCTGTCTTGTAACTGGGGTCTAGAACTTTTGATAGTATTGAAGAGAAAAACCATGACAAATTCCCTTTTGCATTATCCTCTTCTCTTTTTCATGAAGTGGAAATTGAATAGAAAAAGGCCGCCGGAGAGGTAACAAAATATTTTACTCTCCTTGGCCTGACAGTTTGTGAGGCTGAGCAGAAGTTGAGTGGTGTTCTGCTAACATGAGGAGAGAAAGGACTTCATATAAAAAAAGAAAACTCTCCTGTGCTTTATTCTACCAATTCTCCTTTAGTTTCCATGGAAATAGGAGCAGGAGGTCCATTGACAGGCAGCCATGGAGGGTTAATTCTCCCTGGCATGGTTTGACTCATTATTGTCAAGGGCTTGAAGGTAGCATCAACTACCAATTTAAGATTTAACTTTTATTTTTTCACCTGAGTTTTATTTTTTAATGATGCAGTTTCCCTAGTATTATTAAAAAAAAACACATAAATCAGAAGTAAAATATGAGAAACAAAATTATGAATAACCTCCCCATGATTGTAAATTGAGCCCCCTTATCTGAGTCTGAATGCCAAAGGGCTTGTCTGGGTGCTTGATTTGGGGTATTGTGAGGAAAGGTTGAAAAATATGGGAGACTAATTCACACTTTCCTATGGTTTTGGGATAATGAGAACCACATTCCTAGCACTCTCCTTCCAAGAGATTAAATAGATGGTAGTGTGAATAATTTTATTTTTAAAAAAAATGACCAAAGTTTGTAGAACTCAGGGATGTTGCAGGAAGAAGAGAAAGGAGGAAGAAGCGACCCTGCAGTTATAAACACAGGAGGCCCATGGAGCTCTCTATTATTTATTAAACTTTGTTTTTCTAATGTAGCTTTTATGTTTTCTTTTGAGAGGTCTTCCAAAATGTGAGCTGGAAAACTCAGATACCAATTCAGAGGAAATGAGACATGATGACAATTAGTCAGATAATCTCTAGTGCTGTTTTTCAAAGTATCATCATACAGTTTATTACCTTGTTAATTTTCTCTTTCTTTTTTTCCTGAGGATAATTATTGACCCCAGCAATTGGGGATCATTGTATTTCATCTTATTGATGAAATTTTTATAATTACTGGGTTATAACTGACTGGGAATGCTTGAAGAACTACATTAATTATTTCAAACATAGCATTTTTCATTTCAATTACTAATTTTGAGTCCCTGTTTGTCCCACAGTACTGTGTGGGAGACAATGTTAGAGTCGCTAAATACAGACTACAGGATCCTATACTTATTTTATAGCAAAAAATTAGCAGTGTTGCTTCTTCAGAGCAATGTTGTTTTTTGTATTACAGACAGAGTTCTATTCACAAAAGCCAGTCACTTACAAGTACAGTTTTCTGAGTTTCTGGGAGTAACGTCTCCTATGGGTTTTCACACAAAATTGACACTGCAGTAGAGACTTAGATCTGTAATATCTTCTCTTCAATAAACCCAATAGTGAGTTCTGTATGCTAACTTTGATAGAATCCTTCAATGCAGTGGGGCTCCATTAAGTTAGAGTATGACCAATTATTGGTAAATACATAGAAGGACAGAGAATATGATCTAATCAGTGCTTTGGATTGATCCAATAATAAAAATACAGAATGCCCCAAAAGTATGTTGTATCTCAGAAACACTATGATGTAGTCCTTCAAAGAGAAAGGACTTCTCTTCCACTCCCCTGGATGACTACAAAATAGAAACCTGGACTCCATTTTCAGGATTTTTATTAGAGCAATATTGACTCCTCCTTGTTTGAGAGGCTAACTGTAGTAATTCCCCTTATCTATAATTTTGGTTTCCATGGTTTCAACGACAAGCAACAATGCTTTGAAAATACTAATATTTGTTTTAACTTTAACTCTTTGAGAGACCACGTTCTCATAATTTTATTACAGCATATTATTATAATTGTTCTGCTTTATTATTAACTATTGTTGTTAACCTCTTGCTGTGTCGTACATGAAACTTTAATATCTGTAAGTACACGGGAAAAATCATAGTATTTATAGGATTTAATACTACTTTGTTTCAGGCATTCACTAGGGATTTTGAAATGTGCACCCCATGAAAAAGGGGGGATAACTCTACAAAATAAGTTTTGTCTTATAAAATGGGTTTATATTTGACTTACTTTAGCAAACAATAGAAACATCACTAGAAAGACCTTTTTCTCATCCAACGGTAATATATTTCAAAACACACACACACACACACACACACACACACACACACACACACCCATAAAGATTTTGCTAAATTGATGGTGCCGAATATTTTAATGTTGAACTCGACTTAAACGAGTGCCCATTTTAGAAAAGGAAGGAATTTTCCCCCTATGCATTTTTTTATAAAGGACAAGAATTCCTATTAGGAATAAAATATAGGTGATGCTTCTCTTTTTTAATGGAAACATGTATTTTAGTCCCCATAAATCTGACACACCCCTTAAAAATCATAATACTATACTAGCTATGTTATTAAATTTATAGGAATCAATTAAAAGAAAGGTCTTCACAGAATTTTTGCCGAAAGATGCTGGACTTCAAGGAAGTGTTTTCATTCTATTTATCTTGGATTATGATACATCATTTTAGATATGAAATTTTTATTGGCTGAATTGGCCCTCCAAAAATTTTTTATATATTTTTTATAGTAAATATTTTTCTAGCTCTTAAATATCATAATAGAGCACTTATTTTCCATTTTCTCTACTTGAGTAAAAAGCTAGTATTAATGGTAAAGCTTAGATTTTTTTTATCTCAAGGTAACTGTTCAGTTAAGTATCTCAGGTATAACTAAATCCCTTGTGGACTTCAGCTCATTTTATGCTATATTTCATATATGTTATATATTTCTAATGTAAATATTTCTAACATATAATGTGAATATACTATATATGCGGTACCAAGTGAATGGAAATCAAAGTATCATTAGTATCATTTGTGCAAAAATTTTCATTGTTTTCTGCATACCAAGTGCTATTCTAGGTGCTAGGGGATTATAGCAGTGAACAAAGGAGGCAAAAATTCCATGTTCCAGAGCTTATGTTCTAGTAAGCAAAGAAATAATACATGCAACATGTCAGCTTGATTTAAGAAAAAAAAAAGCACAGACTGTTTCTATCTCAAGACAGATCTCTGTGATAGAGAAGGTCTGGAACATGTGACTGGCTCAAACCACATGAAGAGCCTGTGCTTGTATCTTCACCTCTGTTGTGCCCAGATTGACTACCATGCTTATAGTCCTGAGGGTCCCTTACCTGTAGTACAGGTGAGAGACAAAGCAGAGAGACATTGCATGGCAGTGACTTTGTCCAGTGTTATACATGGTCCTATAGTTTCACAATTGGACCAATCAAATTTTCAACTCTTTCTTGGGATAGAGACTATGTATGGGGGTGGGGGCGAGGGGAAGACTGACTTTCAGAGTTGGAAGTAACATGTTGTACAATAAATGATGTATTGCCATTTTTACACATATTCCTTATTCATATAACACAGAAAAATCCCTCCTGTTTGGACTGCATTCCCCCACTGATACAGAACTGGTAAATATATTCCGCAATATCTATTGGCTTAATTCTCTGGAAATAAGTACAAATGACATAGCCCGGGATAACTTGTCTATGCTCTGCATCAAGAGAATTTCCATTCAATGTACTCTCACAGCTGGTTTTTTTTTTTAAATTTTTAAACTCAGCTCATTTTTCTCAAACATGGAGTAATGAAGATAAAGATTTTATCCCCCACCCAAGATCATAGTCCTATCAATAGGCCGGTAAAATTTTCTTGGTGTACATGGTAATTATTTTAGGAATATATAATTTCTCTTAAATTGGCTGCTGCTCCTGTACTAATTCAGAAGGTACTAACTCATTCACAAAACATCATCATTAGAAACTAAGTTAAATAGGCAGCTGATTTGCCTTGTACAGTGTATCAAAACTGCTTCCAGATATCTTAGATATTTCTCTCCCCCCCCCTCTCTCTCTCCTCTCATTAATTTTGTTTTTAGGCTGCTGGAGCAGGTGGGGCATTTTCCTCTTCTCATCTCATTAATCACTTGTGGGTTGCTGAGGAGCACTCTATTAATACCTGGTCAAAAGACAGCATAATCCATAACATCTTCTAGAAGCAACAAAGCCAGCTGTGGAGCCAAGGTATTTCTATGTAACCAGGTTGAGTAATTTATGCAAACTAACATGATACATCTGTAAAGGAGACCTGCTTGCTCAAACCAGAAGCAAGATGATTGTTTTAACCCTTCCTGGCATCATGGCCCTCTGCAGAATTGCAACATGATCAAATCTGGCTTTTTGATTCCTGACATTTCGGCTATGTATCTTCTCTCCTACCTCTCCAAACTCCAGTGTCTTGGCATTCCTCTAGGACCTGCTCTACCTGGCTCCTATATCACTAACTGCTCTCAAATTTTTTATTCAGACTTAAAAAGAAAATATCCCTTCCACAATTTTTTTTACTATGATTAAATTTTTAGTTAACATGTGTAAATTTAATGGTGAAGTTGTATTGTTACTCGAAACCTCTGAAAATCTACATGGGCTCCTGCTATTCAAACATTCATCAGCTACATCTTATGTGACCCTCACAAAAGCTACAAATATTGTGTTAGTTAATGTGTTTTCCTATTAAAAGAGAAATTACAGAAAAAAATGCTAAACAGATTTTCTGATGTAGGAGATCATCTGTATTGAATGGATGTAATTCCCACTAAAGGCAAAGGATCCTGACACTTAACTTTTATGAACTGCTCAGTAGGAATAGAAGATATTTGATAGATCTTTCTGAGGTATTTGAAATAGAACGGGGATCCCCATGATTAGCCTCATAAAACCTTAGAATAGAGGCAGCTGAGATGGTCTGAACTTCATGCCCCTAAGGAGCCCAGGACATATCTGTAGCAATGCAGGACTTCCATTTTGGAAAGGTAGACAAACAATGCTTTTTGTTCTTATAAAAGGAACTGGACTGAGGTTTAAGAAGGAGATGCAAAGGATTAAGGCTCTCCATCCAGAAGAATAGCAAAGCCTGATGTCGAAAGATTTTAGGGAACATTTTTGTTTCATTTATTTTTGTTTGTTTAAGGCTACATTATAAGCACTGTGGGTGTAGCTCAGTAGAACCACCGGGGGACTGAAAAAAAAAAAAAAGGATTGTATTATACTGGGTGATGTAGGTAAAGGCTGGTTAAAGCAAGTTCCACAAATATGTCATTTTTATTACACACACTTAATTTTAAAATAAAATTTGAATATGGCTATTACATGGTTGGAAAGAAGAAATGATTCAGCTAAGTAAAGATGAGAATTGGGTTTTCCTTTCACTAAAATCTGCTGTAGTAAATTTGCTCTAGAACCTAAGGACCTTAGGTTGCCTCCAACTAAGGTTTGGGGCTGTGGCTTCTCCTCTAAAATTTACATGCTTGGTGTGCTTAACCCGGGGTGTGTAATAGACTATGGGGGCAGACTGGCGAAGCAGAGGAATTCCCTGATACTCCGTGGTTCATTGCTAGTTACAGGCATAATTAAAGGAAATGGTAAGTTTTAGAGGTTAGCGAAAATAAGGTTGCAATCTTTTTTGTCATCTACGGTATTTGGACCCCTAATTTTTGTGTCAGGTTAAGAACTCTGTAAGTATAATGCATTCTTGTGTTATATTGGAACTCAATAAAAGTTGAGGCATAGATTGGTTGCATATAACAAAATAACACAGAAATGTTTTCAAGCATTAAACTACCACATAAATATATGATCAGAGATGTGTAGAAGCAGGTACGCATTGCTTCCCCGCTTTAAAGTCCTGATTCTCACTCTCTATTAGGATTTGTCATGGGTCCACCTGATTTGGATATCTTCACTCTTTCTAGAGTTTAATGTATGACCAGGGTCCCTCACACCTGACACTCGGTTTTCTTCGTTAAAAAAAATAATCCTTTCCATTTGTGATCCATTGACATTTACTCTGTCTCTGGGAGCATGCAACATGGCTCTATCATCTCCAAGAGGGATTTGGACAAATCAGAAGAGATGTAGTTTCTCATTGTTAATTAGAGGAACTCAAAGTTGAATGAGCATTTGACACAGTGCTTTGACTTTTGCTATGAATGTATTTATTTATTTTGGCAGATAAATGGAGTTACAATGTGAGGTTTGCTGATGTTTTGAAATGTATTAGATTACTGCTAATGTAGCTCAGGCCACGATCTTCATTTAAATTTCTGTAATGCTCCTAATAACTAGGACATGGAAACAAACCAAAGTCTAGTACCCTGAAGTGATCTTGGTATTTGACTCAGTTTGTTTACTTTTTGACTCTTCAGCTCAGAAACAAACAACAGTACCACCTGCGTTTTCTGGTTCTCACTTCCTCCTTGTAGTTTGTTCCACTCTACAGTGATTTAAATCATTCTTCTACTGCACCTGTAGCATGATTTATTTGAAGTTTACTGTTTTAGCAAAACTAACAAAGAAGATTCCATGACTTATGATCCAGAAGATTTGTTATTGTTTGTTTTAAAGATAAGCTGTGTTTTGTCTTGTAAAGCCTAATTTAGTTTAGGTTCCCTCAAAAGCCTCTAGATTAAGTTCAAGAAGTTCAATTTGGATAATACAGGAAACACTGGAAGAAGGGACGAAAGGAGGGAAGAGAAGGAAACCCCGTGACTAGACTTTCTGTGAGATATTTAAACATCCTCCATTATCAGTCATTGTTGAAGGGCTCTTGGAGGTAGGTATTGCTTCAGATGTGCTGAGTGGGGAGCAAAGAGGGTTTAAGTCCTTCTGAAAAAGAAATCCAGGCATTTGGAATTAGGACAGGAGTCCAGTGAAATGGTGAGGTTCCTGAAGCATCGACTTCTGGAACATTTCATGGTATTCTGCTTGTGGGTTCTTTTAATGCATATTACAACAAACAAAAAAATGTAAAACAAGGCAAATCTGTAAATCTGATGTAAAAATACCATCTATTTTTAAAATTACTAGTTTACTATAAGTATCTACCCTTGCCATTAAAATTATGTTACTGCTTTTTTGGAGATATTTTCTTTCTTTTTTTAAAAAATACTTTTATTTTTTATTTTTTGGCAGACACAACATCTTTGTTTGTATGTGGTGCTGAGGATCGAATCCAGGCCGCACACATGCCAGGCAAGCGCTCCGGCTTGAGCCACATCCCCAGCCCTAGAGATATTTTCTTAATAATTTTTCTTTTTAAATTCTTTACTTACTTTATTTTTTAATGTGCTTTGATTAATTATACATGACAGTAGAATGCATTTTGGCACATTGCACACAAATGGAGCACAACTTCCCCTTCCTCTGGCTGAACATGGTGCAGAGGCACACTAATAGTGTAATCATACATGTCTTGTTCCACCATCCTTCCCATCCCCACTGCCCACCCCCCAATTCCCCTTCTGCACCATCCAAACTTCCTTCACCCCCACCAACCCAATTATGGATTAGCAACTACTTATCAGAGAAAACTTTCGGTTTTTGGTTTTTTGGGGGGTTTGGTTTATTTCTCTTAGCATGATATTCTCCAGCTCCATTCATTTACTGCTTCTTTCTTGATGGAGGTAGATTGATTTGGAAGATACCTATGATTCACTTATGGTCCTAAGTTCAACTTATTTCAAATATTTTTGCAGAGTTTTGGCATTTAGAAAAAAGACATCTCTGAACTTTATGTCCCTTTATCTTTCTATAACCTTAGAAAGGAAATACTCTTGTTCTCAAGGCAGAGTGGACTTTGGAATAGAGTTCCAAACCATGTAACTATTATAATATTTTGTGGAGGCATTCCTCAGGTAGGGTGAACCTCTCAAACGATCCAAATGTCCATATTTATTCTAGAGATGCTTCATACTGCCTGTGAAAATAATGAAATCATATAGGTTAGTGCCACAGTACACCCCTGGCTGCTTAAGCCTGAGTGGGCTGTAGATATTATTGGATTATCTTCCATGGGTCCCTGATTACTTCAGACCCCCATTTGCCATACTCTCCATTCTTCTAAAGCATAGAAACTTACTGTTGACCCCTGTTTCCAACAGATGGTTATCTTTTCTATTTCTAATTAGTGAATTTTAATTTCTTGCTACCAAACATAGAAATCTACACACACACATTTACTTCTTTCTCCTCCTTGACATGCAGCTCTCCAAAAACTAACAGTTCCATCTCAGTCCTAAATATGTCTTCCCATCACAAACTCACGTTGTCTTTTCCTCAGAAAGCTCATTGCTGCTGATTATCCCCTTCTCTTCTATGACATGTACTCAAGTATGTCTTGTCTTTGCAAATAAATCACTACCATGCCCCACTGATATTTTATCTGCTCCTCTATCTCCTTTCTCCCTTCAGAAACCAAGCTTAAAATGTGAAAGACACACATTTAAACTTGCTGATTATGGCAGGTAGATAATGATCTCCTAATGATGTCTGTGTCCTAATCTTCAGAATGTATGAATATGTCATTTTAATGGCAAGTGGGAGTCAGGGTTGTAGATGGAATGATGGTTGCTAAATACCTGACCTTAAAATAAGGAGATTTTTTTTTAAATCCAGGTGGTCCAATATAATCTCAAAGGTCCCTTAAATGTAAAAGAGGAAGGCAGAGAAATCAGAGTTAGGGTGATATTTTTGATAAAAATGCAACAGCTATTAGTGGTTTTGAAGATGCAAAGGGACCATGAGCCAAGGAATGCAGACAGCTGTAGAGGCTGGAAAAAGCAAGGCAAGGATTCTCCCCTAGAGCTTCTTAGAAAGAAATGCAGCTCTGCAAACACCCTCAGTTTAGCCCAGGGAGACCTCCTTGACTTCCAGAACTGTTAAGATAAGAAATGTGTGTTGTTTTAAGCCACTATTTGTGGCAATTTGCTGGAGCAGCAATAGGAAACTAATATGCTGTTTTTTTCTATTTCACTTCCTACTAATTCTACAATGTATTAGACCAAATTCTTCCTTTTAATTGTTGCATTAGTCAGTGTTCTCCAGAGAACCAGAGCAACAGGATCTAACTATCTGTCAGTCATCTGTCTACATATTATAATGTATTGGCTCTCTGCTACACAGTCATTGAATAAATGGGAGAAAATTTACTCTAGGGAGAAATTTTAAAAATGAGATTATATCTAACCATTTCAGGTAAAGAACAATATCAAAAATAATATGTAGGGTAATATCCTGAAGTCCTTGGTTGCGTTCTTTATTCTGACCTTAAGTATAAATATATTAATGATCATATTCAGAGATATTATTAGACGTAAAACAGGAAACACCTTGTTTTTTTCTGAAAACCAAAATTACAGACATTCAAGAAGAAAAGAGAGAGCACTCCTTTATCTTAGAAACTGATATATAGTTCATATGCCATACTGTTCACTCATTTTAAGTGGTGTTTTGGATAATTCACATATATGTGCAAGTATCATCACAATTTTTTATTTTTATTTTTTTAATATTTATTTCTTAGTTGTATTTGGACACAATACTTTTATTTTATTTATTTTTATGTGGTGCTGAGTATTGAACCCAGGGCCTCACATATGCTAGGCAAACACTTTACCACTGAACCACAACCCAGCCCAAGTATCATCACAATTTTATAATATTTATCACTTTGAAAAGAAATGCAATATTCTTTAGTTATCTACCTTTGTTCCCATACCTTCAGGTAAAGAAACCACTAGTTTACTCTTTACATTTTAGATTTTCCTAATCAGACTTTTATACATATGGAATCATAATATCTGGTCCATCATGACTAGTTTTTTCACATAGCACCATATTTTAAAAGTCCACCCATATCATAACATGTGTTAATAGTGCATTCCTTTTCATGGCATTGATAGTCTATTTTCCACATATGGTTTAATCCATTCATCAGTTTATGGACTTTTAGCTAGTTTCTACCTTTAGCTGTTATTAATTAAACATTTTTTTGGGGGGGTTACTGGGGATTGAACTCAGAGGCACTGAGCCACATCCTTAGTCCTATTTTGTATATTATTTAGAGTCAGGGTTTCACTGAGTTTCTTAGTGCCTCACTATTGCTGAAGCTGGCTTTGAACGCAATAACCTCTTGTTTCAGCCTCCAGCTGCTGGGATTGCAGGCATACACCACCGCCCCAGCAAAAATTTTAATATAAGTTTTGTGTGGACTTATGATTTTACCTTTTGGGGGTTATAGAAATTGAATATGCTAGGTTATGTGGCAAAAGCATGTTGAATTATTGGAGTAACCACCAGACTATTTTCTAACATGGTAGCACGTTTGGCATTTCCACCAGCAGTGCATGAGAGTTCTGATTTTTCTACAACCTCACCAAAACACTTTTTTCTTTAACTTTTTGATTTAGCCAGGCTGACAGGTTTGAGATGTTATCTCATTGTGATTTTGATTTGCAATTATCTGATTATAAACAATGTTGATCATTTTCTCATGTGCTTGTTGGACATTCATGCATCTTCCTTGACAAAATGCTTATTCCATCATTATGTCATTTGCAAATTGGTTATTTGTCTCTTAAAATATTGAGTTATGAGTTCTTTATATATTCTGGATGTAAATTTCTTATCAGAAACGATTTACAATGTATTTTTTTCCATTCAGTGGTATTATTATTATTATTACTTTCTTGATGGTGTCCCTTAAGCTCAGAGGATTTTAGTTTGATGAGATCTAATTTATTTTCTTTTGTTGGTCATGCTTTTGGTGTCAAAAATCAGAATTCTTCACCAAATCCAAGGTAATAAATTCATTTCTAAAATTTATTCTAAAAGATTTGTAGTCTTAATTCTTGTGTTTAGGTCTTTGATCTGTTTTGAGTTAACTTTAGCAAATGCTGTAAGGGTCCAAATTCAGCATTTGCATGCAGATATCCAATTATCTCAGAACCATTTGTTGAAAAGACTATTCATAGATGTGGGTTTATTTCTGGACTGTCAATTCTATTCCATTGGTCTTATGTCTGTCCTTTTGCCAGTACCATACTGTCTTGATTACCATTACTTTGTACTAAATTTTGAAACTGCAAAGTATGAGTCCTCATATTTTATTCTTCTATTTCAAGATTGTTTTGGTGTTAGAGATCCCATGTAATGCCACGAGTTTCCAAATCAGCTTGCCAATTTCTATAAAGATGTCAGCTAGAACTAGGAGTCTATAAGTCAATTGGGGGAGTGTTAATATCCTAACACTGATAAGTCTTCCAATCTATGAATATGTGATGGTTTCTCATTTATTTAGATCTTTAATTTATTTCAATCATATTTTATATTTTCAAAGTAAAAGTTCTATATTCATTTTGTTAATTTTCTTTCTATTTTAACTTTTTGATGCTATTGTCAATAGAAATTTCTTCTCATTTTTCAGATTTTTCCATAGTAAGCTTTTTTCTTGTTGTTGTTGTTTTTTAGTTGTAGTTGGATACAATACCTTTATTTTTATGTTGTGCTAAGGATCAAACCCAGGGTCTCCCACATTCTAGGCGAGCACTCCACCACTGAGCCATAACTCCAGCCTTTGGGGTTTTTTAATTGATTTAAATTTTTTTTTTAGTTGTAGATAGACACAATACTTTTATTATTCATTTATTTTTATGTGGTGCTGAAAATCAAATCTAATGCCCCACATGTGCTAGACAAGTGCTCAACCACTGAGCTATAACCCCAGCCTTACAATTGATTTTTATATTTCCATACAGCAACCTTACTGAACTCTTATTAGTCTTTTTTTTTATTTTAGCAGATTCCTTAAATTTCCTGTATATGAATTTATATGTAAATATAAATAGTTTTAGTTCTTCCTTTCCAATAGTAATGCTTTTTAGTTCTTTTTCTTGTCTAATTACCCTGGCTAGAAACCCTAATACAGCACTAAATTAAAGTCTAAAACACTTGTGTCTTGTTCCTAGTTTCAGGGGAAAGAATTCAGCCTTTCAATCTTCAAGTTAATTTTATCTGTGGGTTATCTGTAAAGGAAGTTTATCATGTTGAGGAAGTTTCTTTATACTCTGACTTTGTTGAGTGTTTTTATCATAAAAAATGTAGAATAATTTCTTCTTTACTACTGATGTAATGTTTTACATTAATTTATTTTGAGGTATTAAAGCAACCATGCATCAATGAAATGAATCTTATTTGGTCATGATTTATAATTCTATTCCTATGTTGTTGGGTTCAGTGTGTTAATATTATATTGAGAAGTTTTACATTCATATTCTAAGAACTCTTAATTGATAGTTTTCCTTTCTTATTTGTACCTTTGGTATTGACACAATGGGCCTTATAAAATAAGAGGGAGGAAATAGTCCGTTCTCAATAACATTTTGGAAGAGTATGTGAAGAATTTACATTAATTCTTCTTTAAATAGTTCTTTAAAATTCACCATTTGCATCTAAGCTTATCTTTGTGTGTTGCTTTTTTTAATATTTATTTTTTAGTTGTAGGCGGACATAATACCTTTATTTAATTTCATATGGTGTGCTGAGGATCGAACCCAGAGCCTCGCATGTGCTAGGTGAGTGCTGTACCGCTGAGCTACAACCCAAGCCCTGTGTGTTGCTTTTGATTATTAACTCAGTTTCTTTTATTATAGGTCCAATCAGATGTTCTATTTGTTCTTTAATTGTTTTTTATCTTTCTTAAAATCTGTCCATTTTATCTAAGCTATCTGATTAGTTAACATACAATTATTTGTACATTTTATACTTCTTTTTATTCTTTTTACATTATACCTCTTTTTATTTTATTTATTCTTTTTATGTGGTCAGAAGTAATGTCCTTCTTCAAAATCCTGATTCTACAAATTCAAATATTTGTTTTTTTCATTTTATTTTTTATTCATTCTTTTTAGATATGCATGACAGTAGAATGTATTTTGACATATTATACATACATGGAGTATAACTTATTCTAATTAGGTTCCTATTCTTGTTGAATATATATTCTTTGTGTGTGTGGTATGCATGTGTGTACATGTGTATGTGTGCTTATCTAGCTGAAAGTGAATCAATTTCTTTTCAAAGAACCAGCTTTTAATTTCATTGACTTTCTCAATTTTTTTCTCTTTCTTCCTTTGCTTTGGGTTTAGTTTGTCTTTCTTTTCCTTGTTTTAACTTAGGTTTTGGATTTGAGATATTCTTTCTTAATAAAACATCACAACCAGAAATTTCCTTCTAAGCACAACTTTAGATGCATCTTGGGATATTTTTAATATGTTGTGTTATTTAATTTTATTCATCTCAAAGTTATTTGTCATTTCTCCTTTGATTTTTATTTGACCTATTGGTTCTTTATGTGTTGTTTAATGACCTCACATTTGTTACTTCCACTAATTTTTCCCTGCTATTGGCCTTTAATTTCATTCCATTGTGATTAGAGAACACATTTTGTATTATTTCTATTTTTTAAAATTCATTAAGGTTTATAGCCTAGCATATGGCCTATCTTGGAGAATGTTTCATGTGCTCTTGAGAGGTGGGCACACTCTAGTTGGTAGGTGGAGTATGCTAAAATGTCTCTCAGGCTTAGTTGTTTTATAGTGTTGTACAAGTATTGTTTTTCTTGTGGCTCTTCTGTCTATTGTTTTACCTGTTCTGGAAAATGGAAACAACTTATTATTTAATTGAATTATTTTTTCTTAAAATTTTTAAATAATAACTATCATGAAGTGATTATAAAATTGATTTATAGCTCCTCAGTGAGTAAAACAATATTGTTGAATTTACCTGTAACTCTTAAACCTTAATTTTCCATCTTAAAAATGGCATACTCATCTTTACATTGCTTATTTTAAATGAATGATATTTTGGTCAGACTTAACAATAAAACCATTCTGTAATTACACAGACAGCTATGTAGTGGCTCTCACCTGGGGATGATTTTTTTTCCCCCTAAGTGACATTTGGCAATGTCTGAAAGTATTTTTGATCTTTGCAACTTGATAGGTGGTATGCAAATCTAGTGGGTAGAGGCCAGGTTTCTACTAAATATCCTACAAGTTACAAGACAGCTCTCTACCACATAGCATTATTGGGTCCAAAATGTTAATAGTGCCATTGCCGAAGTCTGGCTTGGCACAAATCAGGAGCCACTTGTCAAAAAGAAACTAACTTTATTTTTAGAACTACAAACGCCAAACAAAACAGCTCCAGGGAAAAACCCTCAGAGCCCAACTGCCACCACCGGCTTCCACAAGCCTCTCTCCCCCACACCAGCCTCTCAACCTCCCACAATCCTCCTCCTCTTGAGGCCGATTGGCTGGGTTGCGTGGGCAGAGCCAAAGAAGTCACCCAATGAGCAGCTCCGTGGAGGAGCCAATCAGCTAGATGTTGCTGGGGCAGCTGTGAGCCAATCATCAGCTGGCAGTCTGAAGGGCAGGGAAACAGCCCAATGAACATCACCGCAGAGGAGCCAATCAGCTAGATGTTGCTGGGGCAGTCTGAAGCTTGCTGGCAGCTGGAAGTTTGCTGGGGCCCCTTTGGCTGTGGCTCTCAACATCTCCCCCTCTCTGTTTAAACAACAAGCATGTGGCTTATGGACCGTGCCTGCCTTAGGTTGTCCAATACATATGGTCCTTACCCGTCTTCGGATGAGCTGACCTCAGGGCGTCAGCCTCCTGTCTTAGGTTGGTACCATTGTAATTGGATCTTACCCGTCATTGACTACCGGTCCAGTACAGCCACACCTGTGGAGAGGTCTCAGCGGGGGGGGGGGGGGTGAGGTTCTTTGCCTCACCTCTGTTGACCCCCAAATTTTAGCTGAATGATCATGACAAGCAGAAGGGAGGAAGATATACCAAGTCAATTGACGGCTCCTTTTGGGAAAATTGTACCACCGATGATATCATCAGCAAAAATACCCCAACACTACCACAAGTCGCTGCACCAACAGATAGTTCACAATGCATACAAATGACACATAGTTCTGTAAGCAGTTCAGTGCAAGTTCTGTAAGCAGTTCAGTGATGGCTATTGCAGAAACTGTAGATTAGTTTTTTCTTTGTCTTCACCGGCACAGGGATGAAGATAGGAATTCTGGCAATAATGACTAAAGAAAAAATTAGGTAACATTCCAGAAGACACTAAAAGAAAACAATTTTCTTAACAATTTATATTATCTTCATAGCACTGGGATGAAGATAGAAATTCTGGCAATAATGGCTAAAGAAAAAATTAGGTAACATTTCAGAAGGCACTAAAAGAAAACAATTTTCTTAACAATTTACATTATAGTGAAGAGAATTATTAAATATAATGAAAACGAAAGGTGAGAGTAAACAAACAGATCTGTTAACCTCCTTTTTTGTTTACATATTAAAACAATTCTTAACAGTTATTTACCCAATTTAAATTAAACCATTTAAATCACGTGAATAAAAAAAAATATTTGGATCCATCTTTTCATGAGCGCTCATCATATATGATATATAGAAATATGTACATTGGACATACGTACATTCAAACATATAACACAAAACACAAGTGTGCACACATAATATAATACATACAACACATAACATAATAGTAAAGGCCTTATAACTTTTTACAGGTAAAATCTCTATTGCAATGTTTAAAAACTCTATAGTCAAAAAAAAAAAAAAAAAAATAGAACTGATCAGCAAAACATTAACCTAGGTCTGTATGAGCTCAAAAAAATAAAATAGAACTTCATGATATGGGAAAGGGCAATAATAAAATAGATATTGAAAAAAGCATCCTGGTTCTGTCGCAGATGTAAGGATAGCCAAATTGGAGTTTTGGATATCAGCTATTATGGATTTGAGCTAAATCATCTTCTTTTTGGTCTGTAGAAATCGCTTTAGTTAATCTCTCTGGAATCCAAATCGGCTGCTGTTCTCCCTGTGGAAACACAAAAACAGACCCCCGACTCCAGACAATCACTGGGTCAGGATTTTAGTTAATCTCTCCGGAATCCAAATCAGCTGCTGTTCTCCCTGTGGAAACACACAAACAGGCCCCCGACTCCAGACAATCACTGGGTCAGAACCTTGGTTAATCTCTCTGGAATCCAAATCGGCTGCTGTTCTTCCTGTGGAAACACACAAACAGACCCCCGATTCCAGACAATTACTGGGTCAGGACCTTTCCATTGTCCTGTTAGAATATCTTTCCAAAGTACCTTGGGCTTATGTACATTTTTTGGACACATATGCCTTTCTGCAGCACTAAGTCCTGATGAATCCAAATTTAAAAAGTTTAGAGTAAAAAGCGTTATTTTAAGTTTATCTTTGGGGAATATATACCCCTTCCCAATTCCATCTTTTTGCTTTAATAAGTACATTTTAATAGTTTGATGAGCTCTTTCAACTATGCCTTGACCCTGTGGATTGTATGGGATTCCTGTTATATGAGTAATGCCAAATGATGAGCAAAATTGTTTAAAAGAAGTAGACGTATAACCAGGGGCATTATCTGTTTTTAACTGTTTTGGAATGCCCACAGTGGCAAAATTTTGTAAGCAATGAGCTATAACATCTTTAGTTTTTTCACCGGCATGAAGGGAGCCCATCAAAAATCCAGAAGAAGTATCAACTGTAACATGCAAATATTTTAATTTTCCAAATTCTGGCAAGTGTGTGACGTCCATCTGCCAAATATGGTTAGGCATCAATCCTCTAGGATTGACTCCAAGATTAACTTGTGGTAAAAAGGTCACACAATTTTGACATTGTTTTATTATTTGTCTAGCTTGTTCCTTAGTTATTTTAAAACGCTTTTGTAAAGTATTAGCATTGACATGGAATCTTTCATGAAAATTTATAGCTTCTTCTAGTATAGAGAAAATATGTATGTCACGTGTAGTTTTATCTGCTAAATCATTGCCCAAACTAAGGGCTCCAGGCAATCCTGTATGTGCCCTGATATGTCCTATAAAGAATGGATCTTTTCTGTCCCAGATTAAACTTTGTATAGTGGAAAACAAAGAGAAAACAGTAGAAGAAGGGGAAATTCTACCAGCATCTTCAAGGGATACTATAGCATTAACTATATACTGGCTATCAGAAAATAAATTAAATACAGAATCTTTAAACATCACAAAAGTTTGTAATACTGCATTAAGCTCTACCTTTTGAGCTGATTGTTTGGGTACTAAAAATGTAAAAGTTTGATCAGGTGTAACTATTGCTGCTGTACCATTATTTGACCCATCAGTGAATATATTTGGAGCATTCATGATAGGTGTTTTTCTTGTCATTTTTGGAAAAATTACAGGATGCAATGACCAAAAAGACAATAAAGGATTAGATGGTAAGTGGTTATCAAATGAAACATTAGATTTGCACATTATTATTGCCCAAGTATTTAACTCATTAGCTAATTCATCAATTTGATTCATAGTATATGGAGTAATAATTTTATGGGGAGAAATTCCAAACACTGCCTTTGCTGTTTTTATTCCTTTGAGTATTAATTGTCCTACAGCCTCAGGATATCTAGTAAGAATAGTGTTAGGAGAATAAGATAAATGTATCCATAATAATGGACCTTCTTGCCAAAATACTCCTGTAGGAATATTTTTTGTTGGTAGTACAATAAATAATAAAGGCAAACTTATATCAATTCTATCCAAATGCATATTTTCCATATATGTTTCAATGATTTTTAATGCCTTTCTTGCTTCAGGCGTTAACATTCGGGGTGAATTTGGATCTGATGGACCTTTTAGGATATTAAATAAAGGTCCCAATTCTCCTGTTGGAATACCTAGATAAGGCCTTATCCAATTTATGTCTCCTAATAACTTTTGAAAGTCATTAAGTGATTTGAGTTGATCTACTCGTATTTGAATTTTTGGTGGACGGACCATGGTTGAGGATAATAGAACTCCTAAATAATTAATTGGAAAATTTAATTGTACTTTATCTATTGCTATCTCTAGATTATAATTTTTTAATAAGTTTGTAAGTGTGGCATAACATTCTAGCAATGTGTTTTTAGCTTTGTGTGCTAATAATACATCATCCATATAATGAAATATTTGTAGTTCAGGATTTTGATTTCTAAGTGGCTGGATTACTTTGTTAACATAAATTTGACACATAGTTGGACTGTTAGCCATCCCTTGAGGGAGTACTTTCCATTCATATCTCTGATCAGGACCTTCATGATTTAGTGCAGGGATAGTAAATGCAAAACGTGGACTATCCTCAGGATGAATTGGAATTGAAAAAAAACAATCTTTAATATCTATAACTAAAACATACCAGGTTTTTGGCAAAGCAGACAATTGAGGAATCCCCGATTGAGCAGGTCCCATAATGACCATTTCATTGTTAATGGCTCTTAAATCTTGCAGTAATCTCCATTTACCAGATTTCTTTTTGATGACAAAAATGGGAGTATTATGGGGAGATACAGAAGGTTGTATATGTCCTTCCGCTAATTGTTGTTTGACCAGATCATGGGCTACTTGTGTCTTTTCTTTAGTCAAGGGCCACTGAGGAACCCATACTGGCCTTTCTGATTTCCATGTAATTTTTATTGTCTCAGTGGCCCTTTGTGAAAATCCAACCCATGTCTGTCTGTTCCTTGATCTATTTGTATTGGTGCTGCTATACATTGTTCTTGTCTTTCTAATCTTTTTCCTTTCCTAAAACCTTGTCTAGCCATAATAGTGGGTGCATTTTGATTGATATTATTTGTTAATGTCAAACCTAATTGATCTAAGACATCTCGTCCCCATAAATTTACGGGAAGATAATCCAATACATATGGCTGTATAGTTCCTTCACATCCTTCAGGATCCTTCCAATCTAATAGCATTGCACTTCTATCGGGATTAGTCGCCACTCCTAGGCCTCGAAGCGATTGAGTGGCTTGTTGTAATGGCCAATGTTTTGGCCATTCTTGACGAGAGATGATGCTAAGATCTGCACCTGTATCCAGTAGCCCATTAAATTCATGTCCTTGAATATTTAGTTTTAGCATGGGTCGAGAATCTAAATTTAAAGAAAGCATAGCCCAATCTACACCTGTGGAGCCTAATCCCTTGGAACCTCTTTCTACAACATGACTGGAAAATTTATCATGTAGGCTTGGTATTATTAGTAACTGTGCTATTCTATCTCCTGGTGAAATTACTGATATACCCTTTGGAGAACTGGCTATAATTTTTATTTCACCTTCATAATTGGAATCAATTACCCCAGGACTTATCAAAAGTCCTTTTAGAGTAGAAGAGCTGCGTCCCAATAATAAGCCTACTGTTCCTTTGGGAAGAGGTCCTTTTACCCCTGTGGGAATGATTTGAACTCCCATCTCTGGAGTTAGTACTGATTTGGTGGAGGCGCAGATGTCCAACCCTGCGCTCCCTCTGGTTTGTCTGATGAGGGATCTGATGTGCTGGGCACTACCCTGATGGGGTTGCTGGGGTTGCTGGGTTCCTCCAGTGCTCCGTATATTTGTAGTTTGGGGCCCCGGAGCATTGGGGCCCCCTGTCCATTTTTTGGCAACGGAGCCTGATGCCTTTGTCCACGATATTGTGGATAAACACCTTGTCCTTGTTCGTTTTTTGATAATGGAGTACCCTCTATGGTGGTTTGAGAACGGCATTCATTAGCCCAATGTCTCCCTCTACGGCATCGTGGGCAAATACCCGGTATTCTACTTGTTTGATACCTAGTTTTGTTAAACCCTCCTCCTATGGGGCAATTCCTTTTAAAATGTCCTGTTTGTTGACAATTGTAGCATGTTCTTGGCCTGGCATCTAAAGCCTGTTTTACTGCAGCTGCCACAATTTGCCCTTGTTCATTAATGTCTCTGGCATCCAAAACCTGTTTTACTGCAGCTGCCACAATTTGCCCTTGTTCATTAATGTCTCTGGCATCTAAAGCCTGTTTTACTGCAGCTGCCACAATTTGCCCTTGTTCATTAATGTCTCTGGCATCTAAAGCTTGTTTTACTGCAGCTGCCACAATTTGCCCTTGTTCATTAATGTCTCTACATAATTTAATATATGTGTTTAAATCTTCATGTTTCCATGGTCTAATGATATCTCTACACCAACGATTCGCTTGGTCATAAGCCAGTTGTTTTATAAATGGCATTGCTTGTTCTGTATTCCCAAAAACTCTGGTAGCTGTTTGAATAAGCCTATCTACAAATTCAGCGTAAGGTTCATTAGCTCCTTGTATTATCTTAGATAATTGACCTTGTAAACCTCCAGGTTCTTGTAAAGACTTCCATGCCCTAACTGCATCTACAGCAATTTGTAAATATACACCAGGATCATATGCAAGTTGTTGCTGCCGATCCTCATAAGGTCCCTTTCCTAACAACATATCTAGATTTCTCTGAGGATAACCAGCTGCTGCATTTCGACTAGCCGTCTCCTTGCAAAATTCCTCATTGGCAACCTTCCATAACAGGTATTGTCCTCCATTTAGCACAGCTTTACACAAACTAGCCCAATCTGCTGGCGTCATGCTTAAGTTGGTAATGGATTCGACCAAGCTTACAGTGAAGGGTGCTTGAGGACCATAGGTTGCTACAGCCTCTTTTAGCTCCTTCACTGATTTGAAATTTAAACCCTGGTAAGTTCGCTGCCCTCCTACCTCAAATACAGGGCATACTTGAGATCCTGTCTCAGGATCCAAACTATCAACTGCGGGGGTTGGGAGTCTCTTAGCATATGGAGGTGGTGCTGTTGATTGGACACTTATGCCCTCTGGTGATAGAGTGCTGTTAGTAGCAGTCTCCTGTAGAGGTGGCGCTGTTGGTTGAACACTTACGCCCTCTGGTGATAGAATGCTATTAGTAGCAGTCTCCTGTAGAGGCGGTGCTGTTGGTTGGACACTTACGCTCTCTAATAAAAGGGTCTTATTAGCAGTCTCCTGTTTTAAATTTTCCCCTGATAGATTTTTCTGCTCTAAACTTTCTTCCTCTGTCTCACTATCTCGAAAGACCTTCTCTTTCACTTGAATCTTTTCCTCTTTCTGACTAACTTGAGAGACTTCCTCTTCTACTTGAATCAATATGTCTTCTTCTTCCTCTACCTCTGTCTGAACTGAAGGCTTTGGACTAAGCAAACTAGATACCAACGTCCACAATGACAATGTGCCAACTGGCAGAGTCCCTGGGTTGTTCTTTTCTATTCTTTTTAAATCTTCACCATGATGGTTCCATTGTGATATATCTAACAGCTCCTCCTTAAAAAGCCATGGGCTATATTCTTGTATTACATCAACGTATGCCCTGACTGCTCTTGATTTTACTGGGAAGCTTCCTTCCTCTAACAATTTACTTAACACTCTTTCGGTTTGTTTTTTACTAATTGCTGATCCCGTATTTCTACTATAATACAACCCAACAAGATGACGCCAAACAAAACCAAGACAGAATCCAATAAAAAGGGAACCACACAAAATCATTATAACAGCCTTTCTATCCTCCTGACATATGCATCCGTCCTTTCTCCCTATCTGTTCCTCAAACGCAAATAGTTTTTCCTCAGATGTGAGTGGTTTGTCTTCCCTCTTACTCATCTCCAGGGACAGGAAAGTTAAAACAAAAACGAAGCAAAACAAAAGAGGAGACTTAGAATGGCTCCCCATCCTCTCGCCCTGCCCTCAGGGGCGAGCAGTTTACTTACCCTCAGTTGCTCCCCGTGCGAGCCACCAAATGCCGAAGTCTGGCTTGGCACAAATCAGGAGCCACTTGTCAAAAAGAAACTAACTTTATTTTTAGAACTACAAACGCCAAACAAAACAGCTCCAGGGAAAAACCCTCAGAGCCCAACTGCCACCACCGGCTTCCACAAGCCTCTCTCCCCCACACCAGCCTCTCAACCTCCCACAATCCTCCTCCTCTTGAGGCCGATTGGCTGGGTTGCGTGGGCAGAGCCAAAGAAGTCACCCAATGAGCAGCTCCGTGGAGGAGCCAATCAGCTAGATGTTGCTGGGGCAGCTGTGAGCCAATCATCAGCTGGCAGTCTGAAGGGCAGGGAAACAGCCCAATGAACATCACCGCAGAGGAGCCAATCAGCTAGATGTTGCTGGGGCAGTCTGAAGCTTGCTGGCAGCTGGAAGTTTGCTGGGGCCCCTTTGGCTGTGGCTCTCAACATGCCATCATTAAAAAAATGTGTGATATACAAGAGTGACCAGCAGTTGCAGAATAAAAGCTAAGATAAAATACAGTGTTTATAAAATCATAGAGCATCTAGATAAAGAGATGTTAAGCTTAATTTCAAATCATGAATGTCATAAACAAGGATATATCCATTTGACCTAGAAAAAAAATAAGCTTATTTGGACCTTATGTTGAGTTGTTTTACATTATACATATAATAATATTTTTTAAAATAAATGCAATATTGGGGCTGGGGTTGTGGTTCAGCAGTAGAGTACTCACCTTGCATGTGTGAGACCCTGGGTTCGATCCTCAGCACCACATAAATATAAATAAATGAAATAAAGGTATTGTGTCAAACTATAACTAAAAATAAATGTTAAAAATAAATGTAATGTAAAAATTCTAAGTCCTCCATTTCCTACAGAAAATGGTACAATAATAGTAATAATGTTGGGAAAGGAAGAAGGCATGAATTTAGATCCACAGACAAAAAACTTGTGTAAAATTGTAAGTCATACATTAGAAATTAACAAGTACTTTAATAAAATATAAGACCCTGTAGTCTGGAGAACAGAAGAATTTTCAGCTAAAATTAGGGGATTCAGTTGCAAAGAGAAAGGTAGTATTTCTGCACCTAGCAACACAGAGCTTCTCTAGTTAAGAAGACCAATGTGCAGCTATCTAAAGCAATCACAATGGGGGATATATCTGAAAAAAAAATAACTCCTATCATGCTAACATTTTACCTGCCAATAACCACTGCTATGGTTTAGCAGCGTTGTTTTTTTCTGTTTGTTTTGTTGTGTTTTTTGGTTATGGTGACAGTAAACTGACAATCCAACCACTGTTAACATTTTGTTTTATTCTAGAAAGAAATGGACTTTAATAAATTATTATTGAGCCTAACTGTACTGTGGAGATGGGTTTATGTGAGTTCTGAAGATATTTGCAATTCTGTCTATTCAGAGAAAGTAAGGATGCCTTGGAGGACACCTTTGACTTTTTAATTATGATTCATGAAAAGCAATTCTGATTTACCTCAATATTTTCATGTGTTCCATTACCAGAAACAGAATGTCAAGAATGTCATCCTGAGTAAGGACGGCATTTAAGTGTCACTAGTACTCTGATTATTTTGGTATCTCAGAGTTTTGTGTAATGTATACTCAAAGTTAATTCATTCTTACACCTATCCCGGGAAGACATAAACACAATCAAAGGAAAATGGCAATTTCAATTACTAAATCATATCTCTGGTATGTTCATTTTAGTCAAACTTCAAACTTAGTGCTAAGTCTTTCAGGAGCTTTAAGGTTTTCAAAAGCTCCTTAGAAAATCTTGCAGGCAAAAGAGTCTTAGAATCACACATTGTAAAGCTGAGCATTGAATGAGAATGAAGATAATAAGAACTTAGCAAACCATTAGCATGCAGCTGTTTCATTCGTTAGGGAATAATTTTTCGTACAAGTGGACCTTATTCTTTCAGGGCTGCATCATACTGCAGAACACCTCAGGAACAGGCATCATTTGCAAAATTTTTAGTATAATGCACCATCCTCAGAACTTTTCAAATGGCTCACCATTAGTCTTGCATGTGATTAAGAACCATGAATTTCATAGAATTCTTTTTTATGATAGGCCACTAATCACTTTTGATCCTATGATAAGTTTAAATACTAACTAATCCACTTTGAATAGGGATTAAGCTTCAATGTGGGAGGAAAGTATTCATTAGAATTCATTACATCAATTTGTAATCTGAATGATGCATCTTCTAAATAAGGTACTGCAGTTTCTAGTGATTGTTAACTTGGAGCTTAAGCATCCTTACTATTAATTATTAGATAGAGCGATAAAATTATAATGGTTGAGGGAGTGCTCTCCCTCCAACCATGCTTAGTTTCTCCAAATATTTTGTGGTTTTTATTGTTAAGGCAAAGGATGCCAAAATAGAATAATCATCATGGTAGAAGGAAAATATAACAAATTCAAATGTCTTATGTCAAGGATAATTTGATGTGCATGAAAAATGGCATAGATATTGCAGGCTTCCTTATTTTGATGCATGCTTTATTCTTGTTGGGTTCATTGTTGTCAAATTATTTTATAAATTCAGGATGAAAATCAGATAATAATCTATCACTGTCTTATATTTTTCATATTTGGAGTGAAAACATCTAACACCACTGAACTAAATTTGAGTAATAGCTTCCAAATCTGAGTAATATTTCACTGCAAATAATTGCCACATAGTACAATAACTTAAATTTTGATCTCAGTATATTTAAGCCATGAGATCAGAATAAATCAGACATTTCTCTTTCCCTCCCATTTAGAAAGAGTTTGTAAGTAGACATTTGAGAAGTGAATGAACATGAATTGTTCCAAGTTCTCTGTGCCTATGGAAATAACTTCACTCAATTTAAAATACTGAAGCATAGCTTAAGTTCAGGGAATTGTTGCTAAATTTTAGTGCTATGCTTGTATAATTTTCATAAAATTTGATCTTCAGTATTTTATTCTGCTTAACATTGTAGCTTTTTTAAAGTAAGTTTTGCTTTGACTTACGCTAGGTACTGTGCTAGTACTTTATGAGAATTAACTCATTTAGCACAAACAGTGGCAGTACTATTAGAAACCTCATATTATACTATTGTACAGAGGGAGACATGAGACTCAGAGAGGTTAAACAACTTGTCCAACGTTACACAGCATATTCATGGTGGAGCTGGGACTCAGGCATAGATTGGGCAGCACTAGGATCCAAGCTCCATCTACTCCACGGTATTGCCCAATGGGTGCCTCACCTCCCAACATTTTGTGTCCTCCCAGTCATCCATTTCCTATACTTACAGGCATGTCTTCTTGACTTCCAAAGCAGAATAATTCCTAGTTCCCCTTCTTCAGCTCATGATTGAATTCTTTTTACTATTCTGTAATGGAGCTCCAATCATTTTTATAACTCTAAAGTGGCTCTAACAAAAAATCCATTTTTATAATCCTGAAGTTTCTCCAATTGTCATTACGGACAATTTCCAGAACATTTCTCTGATTCTTGTATTCATTGTCTTATGTCTCATTTTTTTTTGTTTTAAATCCAGTTCAGTGCTGACTTCCTAGCATGATATAGTGGGCTTGGTGAGAGAGTCTGACTTCTTTGATTTTGACCCCAGGTCCATCATAGACTAAAGTTTGTGTCTTCACCACTTCATTTTCTGCTTATGCTCATATATATTTTTATTCTCCAAATCTCCCTCAGTTTAAATTATACACATATTAACCAATACTGAATAGCTTATGCTGTGGGTACATTGTGAAATTTCAGCACGTGAATACAGTAAAGACCCCCTTTTCTCTTATAGCTCTGCTTGCAGGAGCAGGTAGTCCTAAGGGAAAAGATGCACTAATGGTCAAGATGCACTGGTTCTTAACTGCCTTATCCCAAGAGGCGTATGTTTTGGTCATAACTAGTATATGGACACAACTTAAGAGCAAGAATAAGTGAAAAACAGGGAATTCATGGATTATCTGATGAATTTAATAATTTTTTTCTACAACATACTAAAACTTTAAGAAAATGTATGGGTAAATTTTAAAGTTGCATTTCTATTCTATGAGTGAATTTATGGCATACTTTTTTTATAACATACTATTTTCTTATACATATATAATGTAGATATCCCTGTATTATTAAAAGCCTAGAATATAAAAGTAGTCTTTAATACTTACTTGCATTACAATATTTTTCTACACTTGCAATGGACATTGGAGGATTCAAAGTCAGATAAGAAAAGTGTGATTTGGTTAAATCTAATAAATACAAAGAAAAAACTAAAAAAGAACAAAATCCAATTTAACCATTGTGTTGCAAATCTAATTTCTTTTGTGCAATCCCCCATAAATTTTACAAAGTAAAGCATATACAATCAGAAAATTCCCACAATATGTTTGTTACATATCAAAACTACTGACTTATATTATTGTCAAGATGTAATGAAGGGGTCTCTTGTTAATAGAATTCTATGATGGACAAGTATGTGAGATGATCTAAGCTTACATAATTGTTTTTCAAAGAACAGAAGAAACATTTCAGTTTGGAAGCCCTTTGTAAATAGGCAAAATAGTTAATATGCATATTTCCTTGCATTCTTATTAGATAATAAGGGTAGAAATTTAAATAAAAATTATGAGGTTATTTCTTTTGAGAGGGTAAATATGTCCTTGTGGAGATTATTTGATCCTAGAGGACAACAAAAGTATTTTTGTTTTAGCCAGGTTAAAGATTGCTGTCTTATATAATGAACCTCTTACCTGTCACTTTCTTTACAGACTTAATTTCTAAATTCTAAATTCTTCCTATAGTGACTTTGATCTGAGATTCTCAAATTTACATACACCACTACATGAACTTTTTAAAGTGTTGAGATTTCAGGTTAAATGAAATCACAAGCCAACAGTACAATTTTACTCCCAACATCACACCAGTGTGAAACAAAAATACTAGATATTGGATAGAAAGAAAAATTAATGCAATTGTGGACTATTGGCACTTGACATAGGGTGAGAATAACACATAAATTGGCCAATTACTTGTTTATGTTTCTTCATATCATATCATATCATATCTGCTTGGAAGTAAATTTTAATGAATCAATACTTGCAAAACTCTTAGCTCATGGTAAGAAAAATGTAATAAAAATAAGCCTGATCTTTCGACTTTCTTTCTCTTCTTATTACATTTTTTTTAAGATGAATTTTTTTTATAGCAACATCATCTGTGTTGCAACTTGTCCTTAGTTTTTGGTTTTTGTCACTGTTGATAGAATTTAAAAACTGTTTTAGAATAGTGGATTTACATATAACTATTTCATCATAGTAATTATAGATCTTGTTTTATTTTGTTGAGCGTAAGAGTAATATTATTTTTTGTCACTTTTTTTTATCATTTGTAGGCCAACCTTAAGATAATAATGCTTTTTTAAAGTTGGCCTCAAAATATTCCTGTAAACATGGGAGGGAGTAGAAAGATTGCATTTTTTGCTTCTAATCATGCAAATGGGCTCTGCAGGCATTCCAAATATTCATATAGAACTTTCCTCAAGAACTAGCTGACTGAATACAAATACCTTCACTGCCCTGAAATTTGTCCCAGTCAAATCCTGTCTTTCAAACTCTGCATAATAGAAGGTTTGAGACTCCAACCAAGTTCTGGTTTAAATATTTAAGCAGATTTTCTTTCCTTTCTTCCCCTTTTGAAAGAACTGGCCCTGACTTTTGACATTCATCACTTGTAGAGGTTGCTGATCTTCCCTGTTGGAAGTTAGAGAGGATCATAATTGGTAGATACAAAAAAAGTCAGACCAGCCACTGAACAAGAGGATAAGATGGCTTTGGCTCTTCTCTGTCAACTACAATGTAGTAGTAATTCTCCGACCACTAGAAATGAAAATCTTATTGACTGTTATTCAGCAATTTCTAGAAATTAGGTAAGTTAAGCAATAGCTGAAAGACACATTGTACAGAATGTGACCAAGACCAGAGTTTGCAAACGCCTGGTATCTATTTGCTAGAAAGTTGTGCTTTGGTCGCGCGTGCGCGCGTGCACACACATACACACGCACGCATATATTTTATTTGTTTTATTTTAAACATACTCATTAGATACTTTTTAGAATATTGAGATATTTGGGGTGTGGTGGCCTATACCTGTAATCCCAGGGACTCCAGAGGCTGAAGCAGGAGCATTGCAAGTTCCAAGCCAGACTCAGCAACTTAGTGAGACTCTCAGCAAGTTTGTGCGATAGTTTCTCAAAATTAAAAAAAGATAAAAAAGGACTGGGGACATAGCTCCATAGTAAAGTACCCCTGCATTCAGTTCTCAGTACTGCTGAATAAATAATATTAAATTAAAAATTGGGATATTTTTGCAAAATTTTCAGATTCCAGTGTTTCTTCAAAAATCATAAGCTCTAGAACAATGGACATCTAGAGGGTGGACATTATTTTACTATATGTGTGGGTTTGTTATTGGATTCTTTATTCAACTTTATTCACATATTCTTTATACTTTTTCCAACATCACACTTCCTTGATTTCTATTGCTTTGGAATGAGTTTAGAAGGCAGGTATTCCTCCAAAATCATCCTTTTCCAACATTAATTTAGCTTTGATTGCTTTAGATTCTTTGTTTTTCCAAATAAATTTTAGAATAAACCTGTCAATTTCTATAGAAAATTTCCTGGTTGGACATTGCTCAGTACTGCATTGAATGTATAGATGAGTTTGGTGACAATTGACATTCTAATATATTGGATCTCTAAATATTGTACAGGTATATATATTTATATTTCCAAGCCATTTTAAGTTTTTCTTTATTCTTTATGGTTTCTTGCAGATATTCTGCCTGTCTTTGAAAATTTTTTCCTGAGTATTTTATATTTCATTATTCAGTTATAAATAACATTATACTTTTAATTCCATTGTACAATTCATCATTACTAATATTAAGAAATACAATAGATTTTTCTCATTCACTTCATGTTTTGTGACTTTGTTAAATTTACCTAATAGATGTGAAGTTTTCCATGGATTCTTCATGACATTCTACATAACTGAGCTATCTTTAAATAATGACAGTTTTACTTGTTTCTTTTCAATTTTACTTATGTAGTCAATTTACTTATTTATTGTGTTGACTAGGACTGCCAGTATAATGTGGAAGAAAAGTTATAAGAGAAGTCATTTTTCTCTTATTCCCAATCATAGGGAGAAAACTTGGAGTATTTTATCATTAAATGTAATAGCATTTATGGGTTCTATGTAGATGACTTTTCTCAGATTGAGGAAGTTTTCTTGTATCCTTAGTTGGGTGAGGTTTTTGTTTTGTCTTTACTTCATAAATAGAAGTTGATTTATTCAAGTGCTTTTTCAACATCTCTATTATATGATTTTTCTCCATGAATGTCATACATATTGGCTTTCAAATGTCAAACCAATTTTGCAATTTTAGGATAAATTCCACTTTAATATTATGTATTGTTCTTTCTAAATATATTTCTGGATTTTATTTACCAATACTTAATTAAGGAGTTTGGATTCTATATTCATGGGGATACTGGTTTGTATAATTTTTGTATCAATTATTCTGCCTCCATAAAATGAATTAGTGTATGTTCCTTTGTCTTTTATATTCTGAAAGAATATGTGTAAAACTGGTATTATTTCTTCTCTAAATATTTGATAAAAGTCACCAGTGAATCCATCTGGACCTGGTTAGAAGTTTTAAGTTATTAAATCAATGTAGATTCTGATAATGCAGTTCTGATTACAAATGTTTTCATAATTGCATTTTTAAGATATTTGTGCATTTTACCTATATCACTAAAATTATCAATCAGCATCAAGTGTTCAGAATGATCTTCTTAAATCTTAAAATCCAAAAAGTCTGTACTTACAATCCTTCACTCAATGTTGGTATTGGTAATTCTTTTTTTTTTACCCATTGGTAAGACCTATAAAAATTTTAACAATTTTGTTATTTTTTTCAAAACAAACTACTGTTGACTTTATTGATTTTTATATTGTACTCACTAGTGATTTCTGTATTTATTTTTGTTTTCTCCTATTTTTTTCTATTTGATTTGGATTTAATTTGCTTTTATTTTTCTCACTTCTTAACAACATATAAGCATAGATCATTAACTTTCCATCTTTCTTTTTTCCTTCTGTAAGCAATGAGATATAAATTTCCCTCTACGGATGCTTCAGCATCTGTTGTATTATTTTCATAGCTTTTGTTTTTATCACAGTTTTATTACTGGATTTCCTGATAAAATATTTCACTTTATAGCTTTAATTATAGCATTGATATTTTAAATACATAATATGGCAATGCTTTCAGGGCATTGGCAAATAACTCTTAAAAGTCAGAAACAAAAAATATTTTTCTGGTAAAGACAATTTCACTGTGAGAAAACATGCTTTTTAGGCTAATATGTTTTAAAAAAACAACTTTATATTTGAAAAATAGCAAATCATCAAGTTACATGTGAAATTTATCAACAATTATACATATATATATATAGTGACATATCTTGCTCTTTATTAACAATTTTCATTGATGTCTTCTTGCATATATGTTTATTTCAATTTTTCCAAACTAAAATGTAAGTTTTGTTTTTAAATTTTTGTTCATTTTTTCACAGTTATTCAACATTCTGAGAATCATTGTCGCTTGAAGAAATGGGAAAATGTTTAATGTAACCAGCATAATTTTTCTAGTCAAATATATTAATCATTCCTTTCCCTGTTTCTGTACTTTAATGTTTGTTGGATTTTTAAGTGTGAGACTAAGGAAGGAGATGAGTCCTATTTAGTGGTACCCTTAGAGTTGAGGTCAGCTGTAAAGGATACATGTTCTTCCACTCCATAGAAGTATTCCTTCCTTTTTTCTTCTTCCTCATTCTATTTTCTTGCCTTCTTCCTTTCTTCTTCCTTCCTTCTTCCCTTCCTTGCTATAAGTATATCATTTCCTTAATGAAAGAGAGTATACTTTCTTGGATTAAATACACATGACAGAAAAAGCCTAAATCAGTTCTTGTTTTTATATAATTGAGTTGGGACATTGGATGGAGTGTGTTGCACATTCAATAGTGGTCCCTTATCTAAGTAATTGGTAGTGCTCAGATTCTTCATGAAGTTCAAGAAAAATGAATGATAAAAAGAAGTCATGAAATCACCACTGGTACATGCAAGAGCTGAATCAGTTGCTTATGGGAGAATAAGAAAATGTGATATAGTTCATGGAAATTGAAGTAGAGAAAAAGTTGGAAGAAATCATTGGAAGTATGTTTAAAAGAAATGACAGGGGCTGGGGTTGTGGCTCAGCGGTAGAGTGCTCTCCTAGGATGTTGAGCCACTGGGTTCAATTCTCAGCACCAAATAAAAATGAATAAATAAAATAAAGGTATTGTGTCCAACTACAACTAAAAAATATTTTAAAAAGAGAAAGAAAAGAAAGGACAATTGATTTAAGAATAAAAATGGGCAAAAGATTTGGAGCGGAAATATCCCTGAAATTCATTGGCTCCATCAGCTATGTGTGAATGCTTATTGAAATAATTTGTTCCCAAAACATAATAATGGATCAATATTCTGAGGTTTCATAATATAGTATCACATTATTAAGCAGTGAACATGAAAATTTAAGCCACTGTATAGATATGAGAAAACCAAAAAATAAAATGTCAAGTGTAAAATGAAGTCATGCATATAAAAATTAATCTCTGTATAAACTTTCATTATTTAAAGATATCTATATATCTATATCTTTATCTATCTATCTATCTATCTATCTATCTATCTATATATATAAATAAATAAAGAACAAAACACACATGAGGATGATAATTCAAGATTCAGGAAAGCATTATCTCTAGAAAGAAAGAAGAGTGGAATTGTTTAGGAATCTACAAAGGGCTTCAGTTGAAAGTACTTTTTTTTTTTTTTAAATGGTAGAGGATGCAAACAAAACCCAGGATCATGATCTCCGTCTATGTGTGGACGATGTTTCAAATTAGCCTTGAGTTTCTTCTTCTTTTTTTCTTTTTTTACTTTTGTTTCCTTAGAAAACATTGTTATAGTCCTCTAAAATCCCCCTTTTTTTTTCTTACTCTGTGGTACTGGGGATTGAACTCAGGGATACTTTACCACTGAGCTACATTCCCATCCCTTTTTATGTTTTATTTTGAGACAGAGTCTCACTAAGTTGCCCAGGGTGGCCTTGAACTTGCGATCTTCCTCCTGAGTAGCTGGAATTACAAGTGTGCACCACTATATCTTGCTTAAAATCCTTCTTAATTATCAAAGGATAATGCCACCTGGTAAAATCCTATATACACTTCTGTAACATTTGTGAAGTTTGGGTTGGAATGGAATCCTTTATCTTTGGCTGTTTTTTTCCCCCTAGACATTGGGAAGAATAAGTAGAGATTTAAATGATACCTCAGCTACCAACTTCGTTCATCTGAGGACATTTTCAGGACTGCAAAAGATAAGAAACCAGGAGTTCCTGATAATGTCTTTCCATGAGACCTGAAGAACAAAGGTCTCCAACTGGGCAGCAAAGCTTGCTCCTCTCATCTTTTAGCATAATGTTCCTTCATTTAATATAGGATATATATTATTATGGATATGGCAGGGGAATTTGAAAAAAAAATTTGCAGTAGGAAGAAGGACAATTACATTTATATAAACTTTGTCAAAATTTATTTATTTATTTTTTGAGTGTGGGTATTAAACTCAGGACCTTGCACATGCTGGGCAAACACTGTAACACTGAAATACATTCCCAAATGGCTTTTATTTTATTTTGAGACAACTCACTAAATTGGCTGGGCTGGCCTGAAACTTGTAATCCTCCTGCTTCAGGCTACCAAGTAGTTGGGATGCACAGACATTCTTGAAACCATCCTGCTGTATCTCCCAAGATACAAGTTATTTGAATGCAATCCTTACATTTTCCTGATAAATGCAAGTATTTTTTTCTGATGCAAGTAGTTTAAAAAATTTTATATCCAAATTAACTCAGAAATATTGGAAAGTGATAAAGTGTTCTCAAGGTACTAATAATTAGCACATGATAAAACCAAGTAAAATGTTGATTCTTATTAGTAGAATTGAAATACATACACACTTTTCCTGAGTTTTAATCCTTACCCTGTCTAATACTAGCTGTAGATCTTAATCAGTTATTACAATTCTCTACCTCATGAAATCAGAATAATAAGGGTACCAACACTAGAGTTGCCAAGAGGATTACATAAGACCTTAAAAGAGAGCCTAGCCATGCAAGTGCCATGAGACCTGGCAATTACAATTCTATGTATTTATTCCAGAGAAATGAAACATTTTGCTCCCATGAAAATCTTTACATGAATGTTCATAGCAGCTTTATCTACTCTGGTCTCAAATTAAAGTCATCATGATTTAAAAAGTAGATAGTATTTTTATTCAGGTATGATGAGACTGACAGATTGAAAAGATAGTTTGTGATCCATTCACAGATCTATGAGTAAGGGACATGCCACACCATGCAGGGCCACATGGGGAAGGGGAAACACCAGGGCCATTAAGGATAATGAAGAAATAGGAAGAAAATATGAATAAGACTCTTAATTCTGATTTCTACAGGAAGGAATAAGTATGGCAGGGAAAGCAGGTGTAGGATTGGCTAGTTTGAATCATTGCAGCAGGTTCTGGGGTATATATATTTTACAAGTTGGGCAGTTTCAACTTGCCTGGTACTAGACCCTGGATAATGAAAGTAGAGAAAAATTGACTTGGGGTGTAAGATCTTGATAGAGAGAAGTGCTATGGGTTCTACATTTGGTCAGTCTGCACGTATAAAGTATAGTTACCAGGGAGTCATTATCTGGAAGAATTTGCTGGACTTGGGGGGTGTTTTCTTTAGGGTCAGTAAGGCCTCATGCCAAAATATCACACAAACCCGGATGTGATATATCTATGCTATGGAATACTATTCATCAGTAAAAAGGAATGGATTACTGATACAGTTCAACTTCGAAGAGTCTCAACATATGGGATGGAGTGATAGTGGGAGCAATGGTGGTGATGGTGGTGGTGGTGGTGGTTGGGGCAGTGGTTGGGATGGTAGTGGCGGTTGGAGTGGTGATGGTGGTAGATATGTTGTTGTCATTGGTGGTGGTGGTTGAAATAGTGTGGTTGGAGTGGCAGTGGTGATGGTGGTGGTGTTGGTAATGTTGGTAAGGTTTTGTTGCTATTGGTGGTTTAGGGAGAAGAATATTGTAGATGATGGTGGTGATGATGGTTTATGTTGTTGTAAAGCAAGAGTAGGCAGGATCCGCGTGACTATGCTGTTCTATACCTTGATGACATCAATGTCAATATACTCATTGAAATATTGTACTATAGTTTTATACTGTTACCATTATGCAAAATTGTGTAACTTATATATAGCATTTCTACATATTGTTTTTACAATTAAATGTATGTCTACAACAATCTTGAAATTAGAAATATAATTACAAAAAATTTCCTGTCCCATAGTTGCAGTTTATCAAATATTAATTATTTAAAAATATGATTTGCTTTAAGATCCTAGTAAATTCACTATTGAAATCATCAGATTAGATTGATTCATTACTTTCCAGTATTGGTTTAGCAAATACTTGCTGATGCTTATCATGTACAAGATCTCATAAATTAGGTATGAAGGCATGCCTCTTGCTCTCATGTTACCCAAATACAAAGAGGAAAGAAGGAGTTGCTTGCTGATCATATGACCAGAAGCATATGAAATAGTTAGAAGTAGGATTTGGAGCCAGGGAGTTGCCTGTTGAATGCCCTCAATTCCAATCTGTATTTTATTAAACAAGTTAGTTAACCTCTTTATTTCTGTAGCCTTGTTTATAAAGTAATGATGAAAGGAATTTACCCTTTCAGTGTTGTTTTGAAGTTTAAATGAGATACTATATTACCTTAATCTTTTAATAAATATCAACTGAATACCTTTTACTTGACTTTGTACTAGATCCTGGGGACCCAACAATGCTTAAAAAAGTTATGTCAGACTTCATGAAGTTTAAAATCTTGTGGATCTTTGATACTCACAGAGATTTGCTAAGGAATGAAATGCTTACCTTGCACCCTTAAATATTCCAATGCATCTATAGTTTGAAATGAGTGAAAGTACCTAATGTTTGCTGCTACATATGCTGGATGCTTTCTAAAACTGTGTATGTAAGCTGAAGTATATATTTCCTTTGTAATTTCATTAGTATGCTATCTTCATATATATTTGTATTTTGATGGGAAGCAAGTCTTACCACTTAGCAAGTGATTTATAAATAATAACATAAAACATAGAAAAAGATATATAAAATATTATATGAAGATAAAGATGATTTCTTTTAGGAAAAAATTTTTGGAGGAGGTGACATCTGAACTGGACCTTGAAAAAAATGACTAAGAATATAAGCATCCCTCAATCAGACCTAATTGAAGAAATTGAACTCAGATCAAGTTCTCAAAACAATGGAGGACTTTATAGTAAACTTACAGATTCAGTAACAATCTTTATTTATTTATTTTTTTGTACTGGGGATTGAACTCAGGGGCACTCAACCACTGAACCACATCCCCAGCCCTTTTTTGTATTTTATTTAAAGATAGGGTCTCACTGAGTTGCTGAGCACCTCACTGTTGCTGAGGCTGGCTTTGATCTAGCGATCCTCCTGCCTCAGCCTCCCAGGTTGCCAATATCATTCCTCATACTTTCATTTCACCTGTGAGCAGCATCTAAAAATCTGCCATGCAACTTCGGCTTCTGAGGCTAGAAACTCTTAATACATTGACTTGGTTAAGTTCTCTTAAATCTTTGAGCTGAATATACTACTAATAATTTTTTTCTAAAATCAGTGTATGAAGTATCTTACTGCTCTGCAATGATGCCGTGGGCTTTGAGGTTGGAGTGGCAATTATTTATGTCAGTCCCTCTTTTACTCAATAGTATTTTCCAGAAAACAGCCATTCAAATAATCAGTGTTTAGTTTTTGTTTTTCCTTTTAGATTATTTGAAGGTAATTGGATCTTTAAAGAAATCCTTAGAACTGTTAACAAAGACACCTCAAATTTTACATAAAGAATTCTGTAAAATGTTTGAAAGAAATTTTAACTGTTAGACCTGGAAGATAGCTATATAATTTTCTGAAAGCATTCACATTCTTGTCACTAGTTTTCTAGTTGACATTACCCAATGTTTGAATTCTGCCTTGCTCAAAACACACAAATGCTTTTATAGTATTTTAAAGTTCATTTTCTCAAACTTATTAGTTTCCTTTTATATATCATTTATATTTCTCAAATATTTATGCAACGTCCTTTTATATGTCCCCAAGGGTGTAAGTGAAATTTATGGCCAGCTGAAAACCAGAGGTGATGTTAAAATTCTCATTGCAGTAGATACAATAAAGGAACAGTCGGAAGAAAGTTAGGAACCTGGAGGGCAGGAAAGGATTTGAAGATGTGACAATGAGATGAATTCACCTGAAGGGATGATCACCTCCCAATTTAAGAGCTCCATTACCAGATATGCATGTGGTTGGGCCTTCTGTAGCTTCTTCTAAAGATTATGGGAAATGATTAACTTCAGCTTAGCTGTAATACGAAAATATATTAGATATCAGATGCAAAACACAAAAGTCCTTTGAATTCATCATTTTTTTCCCCTCAGTTGGCACAAGATTTGCTTGAGTCTTTATTTATTTATTTATTTTAATTAAACTTCTACTCCAAGGAAAGTTTCTTTTTCTTCCTAGAAAATATCTTTTGGAAAGAGTTTTTATTTTTTGGGGAGAATTTATATTTATTCAATCACTTAAACATGGTGAATTTCTATTTTTTCTAAATCAGAAATCTGCTTACACAAACTTGTAAAACATATCTATCATGATTTTATATAGAATTATGGTATTGTACATATTGTCTATATATTGTTATAATGATTTGTTGCTGTTTCATTGACATTTATTTAGAGAGAATTTAAAAACAGACACATAATTTAGAAAATGCTCCCCTATTGTCATTAGGAAGCATGTTTTTTACAATATACAAACTGTCTTGATATAGTATGAGATATTTTGGGGCTGTTGTTATACTTAAAAATTTATTAATTTAAAAATCGTTATTCTCAAAACAACTAAAGCTCTAATTCCTCTGAGATTAATTTGAACATCTGAGGATTTTTGAATGTTAAGGACAGAGTTGAGACCAAGAAAAAGGAATTTGTATGTCTCTTACTCATGTTTGTTTGTATTTTATTATTAAAAATATTTCTGTAGCAGCTAGGTTATAATTACCAGATGTTGACCAGAAGGGCTATATCCCCGTGTAAGCATTCCTCTGAATGGAACAGAATACAAAAAGAGAACACATAAAACTTTCTTCAAATTATGCCAACATTGTTTCCCCTTGTTTGAAAGAGGGAGAAACATCTCCATAAGAAGTCTGAAATATCACAAAATTCTGTCTTATCTTTAAATTATATTGTTTTATAATGTATTAATAATAATATCCACCCATGTTATATATCCTGGAAAATTAGTGCTTTAATATATTGTTTTAATTATTAAAGGAAACCTAGACTCTTCAGTTTGAGGTAGGCATTTTTATGCCTATTTTAGAATGAGGAACAGAGACTAAGAGATTAATTTGTGCAAAGTCACAACATGCTAAGAAGTAAAGATCTAAACTCAAAGTCTATGCCCTGCTCACCACCTCCTATTCCCCTCTCCTGTTGAAGTATTTGGATATTTGCAGAATCCTTTCCATTTTCTCAAGCCAGAACCTAAATGCATGCCAGTTTAATGTCACCACTGCTGATGAAATGGCTTATGCAGGAAGGCAACTGGGCTGTTGCCCAGCCAGGTAGGCTCTGGCTGCCACTGGTTCAGGTGGAAGCTGATGGATGGAAAGTTTAGAATGGTTGGCTTCATGGAACCTGGGTCCCCTTGCTCATCTGCATTCCCCTGTTTCAGGTCATTTGCATTCATGGAGCATGTCAGGAATCAGCTGAGTAAATTGCAGAGGCTCTGGTGTGGGCATTTCCTTGGTATGCAGGCACAGCTGAAGCTCCTTGAAGATGATGGTTGGTGCCCCGGGTAGGAAGTTGACCCAGGTGAGTTCTTTGACTCCTGAGAAATGAGCTCAGTTATAAGAGGAAAGAGTGTTCTGAGACTTGAAACAGTGGAAGGAGAAAGTGAGTAAAATTGGATTTAAATGGAAATCTGATGTTCATTTGAATTTGTTCCAGTTATGCTTGGAATGCCTGATGCATTTGAATTTTCAAGTTTAGAACAGTATTATGTGAAAATGCCTTGATAATTCCAGGAAAGGAGTATGTCTAAGGGGAATGAAGTAGGAAAGGTGTCTTTTATTACTTTCAGCTTTTCCTTAAATCCATTTAATTATGACACCAGCTTTCTTCTGTAATAGCTTTTCAGGGCACTTTGTGATATGGAACTTTATTTTATTCTTACAATGGATGAAGATTGTAGGCAACACAACTAGTATTTTTTCCATTGAATTAATAAGAAAACTGAGGGGGCAGAAAGATTACATAAATCTATTATCATTATTCCCAGTGGTGAGTTAGTCAAACAATAAAGGTATCTTTTTAAATTTAGCCAACCTTATTATGTAAATCTATTTATATACAGGTATATGCTATATATTAAATACATACTATATGCCTTAACATTTTAAACACAAAAATGTACATCCTGACATGGGCTACGGCCTTTCGTTTGTGTGTGTGTGTGTGTGTGTGTGTGTATATATATATTTTTTTTTATAGTGTGTATTATTTTTTAAAATATAAAAACAGAAATCATACCCTTGTTGTGATTTTTGATTTTTCTGGTTTCTATTTTCTTAGAGGAAGTAAATACTTGAAAATGTTTTTAAAAGCAATGTTTTGTGTTATATTATTATTTTTCAAATTATTTTATTGCTACATTTTAGCATTCTTTTATTTAGCAACTTGCTTTCACTGAATCTTACTAAAATATTAGATGGAATTTTTATAGTAATACTACTATTTTAGATCCATAGTCTCTTGATTTACTAGTTGTGAAGTTGTGTAATTACAAGTACAACTGACATAAACAGGTTTGGGAACAAACAATTGATTCTTATTAAACATTTAACACAACTAGTGGGAGCAGAAATGTGAGTGTAGTTCTAGTTTGCTAACTTAAGTGCACAATGTGCCTAAGAACATGTATGTTTCAGAGATGGAACAATTTAAGCTTCAATTTATCATTTATGGGAACTTCTGTTTTGAGTATAGATAATTAAGTTGAGATAAATGCATATTAGATTACTCATCTTAGTAATCTTGAATGTAGTCATAAAGGCAGCTGAAGTCTCATCAAAACATCTACATATGGGGGCTGGGGTTTGGCTCAGTGGTACAGCACTCATCTAGCATGGGCGTGGCCTGGGTTTGATCCTCAGCACCATATAAAAATTAATTAATTAATTAAAGATATTTTATCCAACTACAAGTAAAAAATAAATATTTTTTTAAAAAAATCTACTTATTCAACAAATATTTTGAAAGTGCCAATTTTGTGTCAGATACAAAGTTCTAGGGGCTAAAGATACAATATGAATAGAGTAGTTATGAATCTCCACTCTTAAGAAATTTAGAGTCCATAGTTGGGGGAGAGACATTAAACAAATTAAATACATATGATAATGAAAAGCCTATGGGAAAGAAAAAGTGGAGTTGGTATAAGGACTATAATTTTCAGGACTGGGGAAGTTTCTCAGTGGGTAGAGCGCTTGACTAGCATGACAAGGCCCTGGGTTCAATCCACAAGGCTGCAAAAAAAAAAAAAAAAAAAAAATTAAAAGACTGTAGTTTTAGGCCCTCACTAGGAAGCTAATATTACAATAAGATTGAAAAGAATGGGAAGTGGATATTCTTTAATGGTTTGAACACAAGCAAAGTACAGTGGGGAATAAAGGTGTAGCAGACAGTTTTCCTTAAAGTCAGCGTAGAGGTAGGTAGGTAGGTGGCCCAGCTAGGGAAACAGCAATTGGAAAAGTCCTGAAGTAAAAGAGCTCATATGTTTGAGGAATATGTATTGATTAGCATAGGTGGAGCACAGGGGAGAAGGGAAAAAATAATAGATTGGGCCACAAAAACATTTGTAAGAGGGTAGGAATAGAATTACATAGACAGTATTCTAATCTGTTATTAGACTTTTACCTTAAGGAGAATAGGAAGACATTAGAAGATTTCAAGCAAATGAGGGACATAATTGACAGATGACAGGACCACCCTGAGGGCAAATTTGAGAATGTTTTAAAGATGGTCAAATATAAAACCATGTAGACCAGTTCGTGGGCTATTGTAACAGTTGAAGTGAGAGACCCAGGTAAAGTCTGTGATTTCAAGCAATAGGATTACTAGAAGAAGTGGAGAATTATTTATATTAAAAAATTGGAACAGAGGAGAGACAGAGCCAGAAAAATAAGTAATTTAAATATTTAACAGAAGATTATCTAAATTATATTGTGTCCACATAATGATTTGTTGGATAAATTTATGCAGTAGGTAGAAAAAAAATTATGACACATTCAATCATGATATATAGGAGTGTTAAATAAATGTGGTACATTACATAATAGAGTACATTTTTTGCAAGTACAAACTGTTTATGCTATTTGTACATACAAGCCATGAAAAGGCATACATGTGGATTATGGGCATTTTAAAATGTTCTTATTTTTTGCTTTTATTCATTTTTCAAAAAGTTTATATACAATGAACATGCCAGAGATATTAGTGCATTCATTTCTTTGTTTGATCAACAGCTTATTTTTGAGCAGGGACCATCTTTAAAATTCTGCTCTTGCCTTTGAAAAAGATTAAAAAATGAGGGAGACATAGTTTTTGTCATCAGCCTTCACAATTTTAAAGGTGGAGAGAAAAAAAACATAACAGTGCATCTACCAATGTACCAAAAAATCATAGCAAGGAAACTAAAGAAGCACAAACAAAATATTACGAGGGGTTAAGAGGAGACAAATATTTAGCTGTCAGTGGCATTTGAGTTGGGCTGTGAAATATCAGGGAGGTGTTTTGACAGTTTGTGGAAGAGAATTCTCAGCTAAGGGAACAGAATTAGCAGAGTTATAGAGGCGGGGATGCACAAGTCGTATTTGTGAAAATAAGTTTCCTAGAATGGCTAAAATGTAGACGAAGTATGTAAGTATAGTATCAGGAAGTGTGTGTGTGTGTGTGTGTGTGTGTGTGTGTGTGTGTGTGTGTGTGTGTGTAGCATGTGTGCATGTGTATTACAAGGAAAAATATACAATTGAATAGAATCAGATTTGGAAAGAAATAGACAATGTAATAGAAAAGTACTGCTCGTTGAAGGAAAATATATATATATATATATATATATATATATATATCCTGTGTAATATATGTGTCCCACATTTGCATAAAATATATTCAAATTTCATAAATTTATATTCACATATTAGTTGATATTCCAGTTACTTGGATTATGAACTTGAGACTTATTACAAAAGTGACATTTATTTAAAATACAAATGGACCCTTGACTTCCATCTTGTCCAGAAATATTTCCTGGTTTGTTTTGAACTCTACCAGTACAAATATACAGTAAATGTCTGTTTGATTGAAAACCTTGCTTAAAGTCCCTCATGTACTGAATTTCTTCTGGGAAGCAGCTGGAAGAATCTAGTTCGTTATATGTGAAGTTTATTAGGAAGAAGGAAATGAATCATTGCCCTACAAAAGAATCTGGTAGTGATGGCTACAGAGGTTCTGGCCATCTAGTTTGAATTCCTATGACTGAAGGCTAAGCCCAGACCAACATCTTAGCTGCCCTTAGTCACATGGTTGCGGTTTGTAAGTTTGCATTAGTCAACAGCACTTTGAGGGTCTGATTACTTACTTGTGAACATTTGCTCTTGGCTGTAAACTGGTAAATATACAAAGGCTCTGCATGAGAGAGCAATGACATTTTGGTAATTCTAGGGGAAAAAAAGTCAATTTGAACACTTGATTATAAAGAGAGGAAACCAAGATGTTACATTTCGCAGTCGTTTGTCCCCCCCACCCACCCACCCATTTGTAACTGACAGATTGGATTTAACACATGGAAGCTGGAAGACTACTTGTCTTTAAAAACAGTCTAATTACATTTGGAACTTCAGGGAAATAGAAGATTCCAGGATATTTTTGTTTTGAATTTGAAATTGGGGACAGCGCATGCACAGTTGTTTGTTTTCACACTTTATGGGAATGAATCACACCATGTCGACCGTGAGATTTAATTATGTATTTAGCAGAGAAGCTGGCAATGTGCCAGTGCAATAGCTAAGCTGCTGGAATAGCCTGTGCATAGCCCCTTCCAGCTTCTAGACATTGCAAACCTTTCCTAATAGCACGTTTAACATAGGAGATGGAATGGTGTTGATGAGATGCATCAAATCTCAGTGGAATGCTTCTGCTAGGAAACAAGATATTGATGTCAAAAGAAGGACATTTTTGTAATAGGGAGCAAAGCTGCTGACCCTCTGGGCACAAGGTCTAACTTTAATTGAAGCAATATGAGCAAAACATGTCATCTCTGCCTGTTCCCATTGTTCTTTTCTACTACAACCCAGTGCCTGAACTCTCCATCCCAAACTTTCATACATACCCAGAACTTGTTGCAATATTTAGAGTCTGAGGACCAAGGAGTGAAATGAAACTTTTTATATTTAAAAATTTACCACAATTTTAATAAGTCTTTTCCAACAGTCAATTCAAAAGTAGATTGGCTAAATTTTTGGATTAATGTATATTCAAAGACTTTTTTTTTCCTGATAACAGTTAGCTAAATCGGTTCAGTTATTTATGATGGATTCATGAAGGCTAGCTACTGAAATCAACTAAAAGGGAATAGGCAAATCTGATATAATTTTGCCATAAAATATATTTCTTTCTTAGGTGTGTCTGATCCTGTGATTTTTCATTCTAAGGTTTATGAAAGTAGGTAGGACAAACTCTGACTTGTTCTTTTTTTCCCTTAAGACAGCAAAGCCTAACATAAATTGTACATTAGCTAGTATGAGACAGTTGCAAGACTAAATATTTTTTTCTGGTTTGCTATAATTGTGTCACCCTGGTTGATTAACTAGAAACAGTAATTTAATTTCTTTGACCATAGAGAAAAGTAGCAGAAAACAGACCTTTGGTAGAAAAAAGACTGCAACTCAAAGATATCACTTCTAATGTTAATATTCTTGTAATTATTTTTGTCTGCATTTTTCTTTGTCCATATTTAACAAAGGAGAAATAATGAATTTAAACATAGATTAGGAAGTGAAGCATGTTCGATTGATAATAAATTCTTTTGGGAAGCAATATTGGATCCTTTGATCCTTGGTCTGTCCACAGATACTCAAAGAATCTCCTGCTTCAGCTGAAGGAAACTAGTGTGTCCAAGGTCATGCCCTCTTCCAGGGGTAGTTGTGGGTGGGAGCAGGAAGTGGGTGTTTCTAAGAGCCTGGCCTCTCAGTCCAATTTGGGACAGCTGCAGAAGAAATTGTATTTTCAGAACTTCCTCAAGGCTCACATTGAGACCAAGTCAGCTTCTCTGTCAAGTCAGTCCTCCTTCTTTCCTTACCCCCTCAGTAGGCATTGATCACAGGGGCATGCTCCAATCGCCTCCTGTACGCTAATTCCTTCTGAGTGTGGTTTTCAGGAAATTCAAACCGCAGCACACTCAGAGGGTGGAAAGGAAACTGCTAATTCTGGCAGCTTTTATGTCCATAGGTGTAGTAGCCAGCCTGAGAGGCCAGCTAATTCTTGATACCCAGGCTGGGATGTTCTTCTATTTCTACCCATATATCCAAAATCAACCCATGCGTTCATAAGAAACTTTGAAACATCCTTGTATTGTATTTTAACTACCCGGAAGAACATCCCCCTTTCCTCACCAAAGTTAATTGCCTATTCTGATCCAAAGTATGCGAGATGATTTCAACTGAGCTTAAGCCATGTTCCACGTTTAAAACATCATTTTGGTTTTTGAGGCTAAGTAAAATATTTTGAGAATCAGAGGTTCTCAAATTAATAATGTTATGCAGCTTATTTTGTTCTCTAGAAGATGTTTCTTTGGGTTCCAGATGTTGAACATCATCCTGTTAGGAATTTTGTCATCTCTGTTATGTGTGAAGGACAAAATTCAAAATATTTTCATGAACTCATTATTTCCTATTTGTTTTTGAATCTCTATCATTTATAAGCAGAAGTTGCTTTTTTTCTGTGTCTGTTTTGGTGTGTCTGATTAAACCTGTTATTGCGGTTTTGTTTTGACACTCTTGGTGTCAATTTTCAGGAAACACCTGTCTAAAGAACAACACAGAGCTCATCATAGAGAAGTGAGCCAGCCATCTCTGCCAGGATAGAAGAGCTCTAGCATCTGTGTGTTCAGGCCAAATGGTGCTCGAACCAGTTTGATTCATTTATTTAATTATTCTCATTGGATGGAATTCACAGTATAGAGACATTCACAGAAAGACCATTTCTGCCAAACCCCAAACAATTTCAAAGTGTCTCTGGAATGTGTAGATATTGATTATTGAGTCGGAACTTCCTCTCAGACAGGCAGTTCTCCCATTATATCTTTAAATACCCAACATAGTGTTTGTTTGACCATGACTACATACATACTTTTCCTAGTTGGCTAAGATTTGGAAATAGAAGATGAAATTATTTTTTTTTTATCCCTGGCAGTGAGCTCCTTTATAAGTTCCCTTCCTGTATTTCTTTTTCTTTAGTGTTTTATTTTTTAGTTGTAATTGGACACAATGTCTTTATTTTATTTATTTATTTTTATGTGGTGCTGAGGATTGAATCCAGCACCTCTCACGTGCTAGGGAAGCACTCTACTGCTGAGTCACAATCCCAGCCCCTCCTTCTTATGTTTTTTTGCCATTTATATATACATGCCCACCTTCAAATTAAAAATTGGTAACACGGTAGTTGGAGTGATTCTCAAACTTTATTCTCAGATCCACAAAATTTTTCAGAGTGAAACAAAAGCCAACTTCTGAGGCCCTCTCTTGCTGTGATGATGTGAAGCTTGACTGCTTTTTCCTTTCCTCTCCTCCTGGACTGGAACATGGATCTGGGACCTTTTGCAGGGGTAAGACATTGGAAGGGAAGTATCCCTGCCTTTCATCCTGGTCACCTGTGTACATGGATGACTGCTGAGATGTTCCTTGCTCCTGTCACATAGTCCCTTGCACTATTGGCCTCTTTCTATGTCTTCCTTGCTACCTGACACTCTTTGAAAGGCTTCTGAGGTTGCATTTGTTTGTGAATTCTGTATATACTATTCCTTGAAATAAAGAAATCTTATAATTTCCTTAAGGTTTACTTGCTTGAATGAATAATAATAGTTTTACTCTCTTTTTAATAGTTTCTATTATAAAACCACTATTGAACCACAAATCTTGGCAGTCATTTATTTGGAAGTTTTCCTAGTGTAGACAGGTGGAGCAGAAGAAGTTCTGGATGAAGGAAAACAGATGCACCATGCATGCCCTGCTTAGAACTCAACACCAGGTAGCAGAAGGTGCTTCTGGAACTGCAGTGCATGTGTGGCAGACCTCGGTACCCAGAACAAAGGCGACTGCCTCAGTAGCAACTAGGTTCAAGGACATGGTAGAAAGTCAAAGGCCTCTCTCCTAAGACAGAGGCTTAAATCCTTATGAGACCTGGTTTCCTCTTAATTCCTCAGCTTTAGTTTTCCAATCTGAGAAAAATGGGCCATTTTAAAAATACTTCAAAAGTTACTGGTATTTATTATAAAAATGATTACTGACAACAATGATTGTTGAAGAATGGCAGGACATTGGAAATGTAGGTCACCTGCTGTTGGCTCCTATCCGTGGCAGAGGGGAAATAAAAATGGAGAAGGAAAATACTGAATTGGCAGCGTATTTACTTAGATGGAATGGAATTGATACTAGAAGGCACTGGATATACTTTAAATTGATAAGATGAAGTTTTCTGACATGAGACGACATGGGTGTCCATAAATCCATTTTTCACAAGAAAGTTAAAAAGCCTATAAATTCATATCTTGCTATGATAATTAGATAATCCCACTTTAAAAAATAACATGTAGTTGTAATGCATCAGACACAGATGCAGGATTTATTGGCACGGACTAATTGATTCTAATTAGTTTGATACCTAATTTGGTTTTATGTTTCTGTCTGCATTTTACCTCCAAATTGAAGACTCTTTACCTTAACAGCTTAAACAGCATAATCTCTTAAACATTTGTAGAAGAAGAATATATCATTCCCTTTGAAAGTTATTCATTCCAATCATAAAATGCCACAGGCTTTCTCCTCCTACAACCTCACCCTGCCCCCATTCAGAATTCTCCGGGGGCGGGGGAATGGTAGGGAGATGAAAGTCCTTTAAGACTTCTCCCTCTAAGAAATGAGGCTCTCTTTTCCCTAATTTAATTAAAATAAACATGACTTGAGAAAGAACAAGAAATACCTGCAGGTTTAATTCTAGTTTCTCTCCATCTGTCAGACCCATATTTTCTGAAATGACCTAGCAGCTGTGCTGCAAAGACACCCTACACTAATGTTCTCCTTTATATACACATAAGACTCTAGCTCTAGTAAATATTTCAGTATTTTATTTATATCAGGTATGATCCCCTTTTAAAGATACCATTGAAAGCTCTGTGCTTTCTTTGGAATGGTAGCACATGGGCAATTGAAATGAGTTATTTAGCTATATTGTTGACCTTTGAGAAGATTTGGAATACTCTTCTGGTTTCAAACTAAATGCCAAAAATACTCTCCTGAGTCAGTTTTCAGTGATTCACTGTGGACCGTGATCTGCTACTCTGGGTAGAGATGAACTTATGTTTTATATGTTCTCAACAAAAAGGGACCATAGATTTGTAAAGCCAAGCAACCATAACTTGGATGATGATACTGGGAACCAAAGTGAATGCTTTAATTGTTTATTATCATTAAACTATTTATTTATTGAGCATTTATCATGCTATTGGAGGAGAGGGTCTGGGCACATTATTTAGGTGTTATAGGTCTTGCTCTTAAATACATTTATGCTTAACATTCTCTTAAAGAGATAAAGTAATATACTTGAGAAAAAAAAGTTACAGGATTACTTTTTTAAAAGGGAGAACTGAGAGGCTGTTATGAATAAAACCCCTATGAAGAAGGCAACATTTAAATCTAAGCTTTGAGGGGTAGATATGATTTTAAGATGTATTTATGAAGAGCATTAGGGAGAGGCAACAGTGCAGATACATCCAAAGGAGGTCTGAAAGTGCAGAACCTATGCAGGAAGAATGGGTTCTGAAAAAGTAGCAAAAGAGTTAAATAGTAACTTTCATTACAGCTGTTGTCTAGTCAGGAACTTTCACCTAAGACAGTGTTTCTTAAAACTTCTACTGTTATGTATGACTAAAAAGAACAACAACAACAAAATAGTTCATTAAAGAGAAGAAAAAAACCCTAAACATTTGTAAAGTACATAAAAGAAAGGCAAGATGGGGGTGGGATGAATATAAACTAACAATGTTCTAAGCATCTTTTGTTCTTGGCCCAAATTATCAGGTATGCTGCTTATCCTGCTTATCTTGGTACCTGTCAAGATCCTGTAGAAAAACATTATTCATCTAAGAAATAATCGAAGTCAGGAGAAAAAAACAAAACAAAGAAAGAAAAAACTTTCTCTGGAGTGTACCAATAGTCAAGAGGAAACCGGTAGTATAACTAAAGAACAGTATAGGTTTAATTTCTTGGAAGCCTAATCTTTTCTCCTAATAATTCAGAGCTTGCATTTCCTTCCATAATACAGGTACTTTTTTCATATTTAATAATTATCGCTTTCAGGAAGATACCAGGATCCTGTGGACAGTGAGTGTCCCATAACCTGGGAAGTTTGAGTCTTGAGTTTGAGAAGCCTGGGCACGTATTTGCTCATAGGAGTGGTGGAAAATAAGTATAGCAAAGAAGATTAACACTAGATTGTGGTTGGCTTTGACTGTGCAGTTCTGAGCTAAAGCACTTGGAAGGAATTCTTTAAAGTAATGGGGGATGATAGAAGGTTTTAAATCAGAGCAGTCACAAGACCCAAACTTTTTTTGAGTAAGTAGGATTGGTTTGGTAGCAATATTTAAGATGGATTAGTTAGGGAAGAAAAAGGAAAGAGCCAGGTCAGTTAATAGCTATCAATGCAATCCAAGGTAGAGGCAGACAGCATGGCCTCAGAACAGATGGAACCTGCATCCTGGTTGCATGTTGGTGGATAAGAGGGAGAGAGAAATACATGAATTTCTTGTTTCTGGTTAACTGTGAGGTAGGCAGATAACATAAAGGACCATGAATAGAAGTAGGAAATGGAAGGACCAGGGGAGCAAGTGTGAAAGTAAAAGACCACACAAGTTTCACTTTAAATCACTAAATTTCAGACAGCTACGTGCCATTCTAGTAATCTGTCTTACATACACATGAACGATTTTTAATTTCCATTTATCTAACTGAGGAAGATGCATTTCCAATAAAATCTTTGATGTACTTAATATTGATTTGTCAATGTTTCAAATGTATATTTATTTAGTTTTATCAACGGTTTGCTACTTCTAAAATGATAACCCAGATTTTTTTAAATATTAGAAACTTAGAATCACAGGCAGTAAAATAATTGTTTCAATTCACAAAACAGAATACATTTTGGGTGCAGAGAAACGTGGTAAGAGAACAATAAAAGACTTTTCGGAATAAAATATGTTTCAGTAGAATAAAATTAAGGAAAATAAAATGAAATACACATTTAAGAAGAAAAGAGAAAGGTAAAATTCAAAATAGTAAGGAGTAGCTTGTTCATGTACCTTTAAAATAGATGATGGAGTATATCAATTTGAATGCCTGCAGTTTCCATTGGATACATTTGAAAGTGATGGGATTTCTATTTTGAAATGTCAATATTTATGATATGTTGGAAATTGCATGCTTCTTCAGCTATTTAAACTTATAATGAAAGTCTTACTTATCAATTTAGGAAAACGTAGGAGGAGTGCATAGTTATTCAAAATTATTTTAGGGAATACATGAGCAAAATAAAAAAAATTGAGGAGGTCTGCTCCAATGTAAGTTGTATTTCAGCTATTCTAGAATTACCACGTGGGATGCTGCTCTTCTGAATTTGAGATTGTTCTTGTCACTCTTCACTCCACTTGTGCAACCTCTCATCATGGCTGCAGCATGGAATTTGTTCCTGGCAATTCTCTAGATACAGTATTGCTAATTAACCCCCAATCGGTCTGGGGACCAGAAGTGGTTCTGGTGAAATACCAAATATCTGCCAGGTTTCACAGTTAAAATCCTGGTGTTTTCTGCCCAGGTGTGACCTTGGGCAAATTATCAACTTCTATGAGCCTCAGCTGTAAGCAAGTGATGTGGCCATAGCAAGTGCTGAGTATGATCATGTAACAGATTATATTTGGTATACAGAAAGAACTCAGTGTAGTTCTTTACAATATAAAGAGCTCTTCTTATATCTTTCCTGGAAGACGGGTATCTAATCTAGAGCTCCACACGTCTCATCTCTCCTGTGAGCCTCTCATATCCTTTCAACAGAATTCTTTGTTTGCTTAACTAACTTATTACTTCCCTGACTGAAACAAATAGAAAGTGGGTAGTTTTACACAATAGGCCTCTAAAGAAACAAACACCTATATTCTAATAAAGACACAGCTTAACCTAATCTCCATCTTTCTCAGACTATTCTAGAATCTTCTTTTATAAACCTGTATCTCTGCACAGTTTCCTCTTATTTGGTGTCTGTCAAGGTCTAGGCTTTGTGCTCTACAAGGAGCTACAGTCTTCTGGTTTTTGAATTTGAGAGTTCTTAATATTTCATTCTTCACTGACATGGTGGATGTGTATAAAATCACACCCAACATAGCTGTGGAGTGCTATGGGAGTAAGAATGAACTATAAAACCAGAATAAATGAGAACATCCAATGGGAAAATGTTTCTTGAAAAATCCCAGAGCATCCTAATCACCAAGACATATCTAGAGTGCAGATTTGTTTTGGAAAAGTTAATCAAAATGACAGGCCTTAATGAGTAATTGTCCTATCCCCCTTTTCACTGGAAGATGTAAAAAATGAAGCAATATGTTGCAGAGTTGGGCCTTTATTTCTTCTAGTAAATACAGGTTCTCCAGTCTAATGCTCAGGTCTTTAATCAACTTAAAGTTGATTTTTGTGCAGGGTGAGATATAGGGGTTCAATTTCATTCTATTACATATAGATTTCCAGTTTTCCCAGCACCATTTGGTGAAGAGACCATATTTTCTCCAACTTAAGTTTATGGCACCTTCATCTAGGATGAGATAACTGTATTTATGTGGATGTGCCTCTGTGTCTTCTATTCTATTTCGTCGGTCTTCATGTGTGTTTTGGTGACAATATCATGCTGATTTTGTTAGTATAGCTCTGTAGTATAGTTTAAGATCTCATATTGTGATGCCTCCTGCTTCATTTTTATGCTAATGATTGCTTTGGTTATGTTGGGCCTCTTATTTTTCCAAATGAATTTTATGATTGCACTTTCTATTTCTGTGAAGGATGTCATTGGGATCTTCATAGAAATTGCATTAAATCTCTATAGGGCTTTTGGTAGGATGGCCATTTTTATTATATTGATTCTGCCTATTCAGGAACATAGGAGATTGTTCCATTTTCTAAGTTCTTCTTAACATGTCGGCTTGGGAACCAAATTCCTCAACAAGACTCTTAAAGCACAAGAAGTAAAATCAAGAATCAATAAATGGGATGGTATCAAACTGAACAGCTTCCTCACAGCAAAGGAAACAATCAAGGACATGTACAGAGATCCTACAGATTGGGAGAAAATCTTCACTACCAGTACCTCAAATAGACATTGAATTCCAGGTATATAAAGAACTCAAAAAACTTTACACCAGAAAAAGAAATAACACAACCAATAAATGGGCAAAGGAACTGAACAAACACTTCACGGAAGAAATACAAATGGTCAAAAAATATATGAGCTGGGTGCGTGTAATCCCAGTGGCTCAGGAGACTGAGACAGGAGGATCACATGTTCAAAGCCAGCCTCAAGAATGGTGAGGTGCTAAGCAAATTAGTGATACCCTGTCTCTAAACAAAATACAAAATAGGGCTGGGAATGTGGCTCATTGGTTGAGTGCCCCTGGGTGCAATCCATTGTAGCAAACAAAAGAAAAAATGTTCAACATCTCTAGCAATTAGAGAAATGTAATTTAAAACTGCACTGAGATTCTACCCTTTAGAAAACTTAGAATGACACAGTTATCCCACTCCTCATTCTATACCCAAAGGACTTAAAATCAGCATATTACAGTGATGTAGTCACACCCATGTTTATAGCAACTCAACTCAAAATAGCCAAGCTATGGAAACATCCTAGGTGCCCTTCAACAAATGAATGGATAAAGAAAATCTGGTATAAATACATAATGGAATACTACTCAGCCATAAATAAGAATGAAATTATGACATTTGCTGGTAAATGGATAGAACTGGAAAATATAATGCAATTGAATAAGCCAATCCCCCAAAACCAAAGGTCATATGTTCTCTCTGACTTGTGGATGCTAAACCCAAACAAGGGAGGATGGGGAATGGAATAGTAGAAATCCACTGAAAATGAAGGTAATGGGAGAGGGAAACGGGAAATTCAGTAGAATTAATTGGATATAACTTTCCTATATTTGTATTTACATGCATGAGCAGGGTAAATCCACGTCATGTACAACCATAAGAACAGGAACCTAAATAGAATAAAGTAATACTTTATATATGTATATTCTTCCAAAATACATTCTACTATCATGTATAAATAAAAATAAAATATAACAATATTTTAAAAATTAAAAAATGAATCAGTAGCATCCCAGGAATGGGAGCCTAAGAAGGACTTAGACTTAAGTCCTATAACCCACCATCCTTGGAAAATATATGGAGTGAAATTAAAAGATTAAAGAAAAAGCTGAATATTTTGGTAAGCAGGTTTAAGAATTATGCTGTGTGAAGCAATGCTACATGTCAGAAAACACTTTTGTGCATATTGGTTTTAATAGCTCTGATAGTTTAGTAAATCTTTTTGACCTCTCTTAATTTCCTGATTATGGGAATATTGCTAATAACACATGGAATACATAACTTTTAAAAAGATTTCTCTAAGGATCCAAGATGACAGGCCAGAGGGAGGCAGCATTCTGTGTCGCTCCATGACCTGGAACTCAAATAGTGAGAATACTGCCTCTCTATAAGTGATATTCATGTTCTCACACAGGAATTACTGTTACCCATGTGGTTCAGGGCTCTAGGCCTCAGCTTCAGAGTAGACCTCCCAAATACTCGCCCACACAGGACTACTGGGTGACCAAACGGGATCATTAGCATCAGCACCCACACAGAACTTTCGGACACCCATCCAAGCAGAAATCACAGACACTACTCCCATGTAGGATACCAGGGAGCTTCCCATGTGCAGTAATCCAGCCTTCACTCCCGTGTGGACCCATCTACCAACTTGGGGTTCCCCTGATTGCCACTACCTTAGGACTCTGCAGCAGTGGAGATAGTCCCCTAGGAGCCAACACCTGGGAATTTTACACAGGTCTTGATGTCAGCTGACAGCCACACACTGCATACCACAGATATGTTGGGATCTGATAACCTTGTCCTTCACCTCAAAAGAGAGCTATTGGATCCCTACAGGGGTAATCTAAGGCTATAGGGTAAAAACGGTAATGCTTCAGATCCACAGTGCTAGAAGGGAAGACACACAACCAAAATGAAAAGTCAAGGGAAGAAAGTGCCCCAAATAAATAAAGTGACCCAAATAAATACCACATTATTAGTATTTATGGCCAACACAGCAGAAGAAATGACAGAGAAGGAGTTCAGGATGTACATGATTAAAAAGTTTTGTGAATTAAAGGATGATATAAGAGAGTAAATTCAGGTAGAAAAAAATAATTTCATCAAAGAGCCACATAAATAAATAAAGGAAGTAAAAGATTACTTCAATAGGGAGATAGAGATTAAAAAAACTAGCAAAATCCTTGAAATGAAAGAAATAATAAACCAAATTAAAAGTTCAATTGAAAGCATCACCAACAGATTAGACCACTTGGAAGTCAGAACCTCAGAAAAGAAAGACAAAATATATAATCTTGAAAACAATGTAGACCACACAGTGAAAATGCTAAGAAACCATGAACAGAACATTCAGGAAATTTGGGATACCATAAAAAGACCAAATTTAAGAGTTATTGGGGTAGAGGAAGGCATAGAGTTCCAAACCAAAGGAATGAGCAATCTAGCCAGTGAAATAGTATCAGAAAATTTTCCAAACATGAAGAATGAATTGGAAAACAGAATTCAAGAGGCTTACAGGATGCTAAATATATAAAATCACAACAGATCCACATCAAGGCACATTATAATGAAAATGTCCAACATACAGAATAAGGAGAGAATAGTAAAAACCATGAGAGAAAGGAATCAGAGTAAATATAGGGGGAAAACAATTAGGTTAGGTGCAGATTTTTCAACTCAGACTCTGAAATCTAGAAGATCCTGGAACAACATATATCAAGCTCTGAAAGATAATGGGTACCAAACAAGAATCTTGTATCCAGCAAAATTAAGCTTTAGATTTGATGATGAAATAAAAACCTTCCACAATAAACAAAAATTAAAAGAATTTGCAACTTGAAAGCCTGCACTACAGAGCATACTTGGCAAAATATTTCATGAAGAGGAAATGAAAACAGTGATAAAAATCAGCAGTGGGAGGTATTATGCTAAAGGAAAAACTAATCAAAGGAGAAACCAAGTCAAGTTACATACCAGAAATAAACAAAAATGGTTGGGAATACAAATGATGTCTCCATAATAACCTTGAATCATAATTGCCTAAACTCACTAATCAAAAAACATAGGCTAGCAGATTGGATTTTTAAAAAAAGACCCCAAAATGTGCTGCCTTCAAGAGACTCATCTCATAGAAAAAGACATCCACAGACTGAAAGTAAAAGGTTGAAAAAATCATACCACTCATACAGACTGCAGAAGCAAAGAGAGGCTTCCATTTTCATATCAAATAAAGTAGACTTCAAGCCAAAGTTAATCACAAGGGATAAAGAAAGTTATTTCATACTGTTTAAGGGAACCATTCATCAACAAGACATAACAATTATAAATGTATATGCCCCTAAAATGTAGCATCTATATTCATCAAACAAACTCTTCTCAAGTTCAAGAGTCAAATAGACCAAAACACAATAATTCTGGGTGACTTTAACACACTGCTTTCACACCTGGATAGATCTTCCAGAAAAAAAAAAGATGAACAAAGAAAATGTAGAAATAAATACTAAAATCAATAACTTAGACTTAATTGACATATATAGAATATTTTATCCTTTAATGAATGAATACACTTTCTACTTAGCAGCACATGGATCCTTCTCTACTATAGACCATATATTATGCCACAAAGCAACTCTTAGCAAATATAATAAAACTAGATATACTATTCTCCATTCTATTAGATCATAATGGAATGAAATATGAAATCAATGATAAAATAAAAATAAAAGCTACTTCAACATCTGGAGACAAAATAATATGCAACTGAATGAACAATGGTTTGTATAAGAAATTAAGGAGGAGATTAAAAAATTCTTAGAACACAGATACAACATATCGAAATCTCTGGGACACTTTGAAGGCAGTTCTAGGAAGAAAGTCCATTGCATGGAGTTCATTCATTAAAAGAAGAAAAAGTCAACAAATAAATGACTTAACATTATATCTCAAAGACCTAGAAAAATCAATACCAAAAGCAGTAGAATACAGAAGATAATTAAAATTAGAGCAGAAATCAATGAAATTGAAACAAAAAAATATTGAAAAAAATTGACAAAATAGAAATTTAGTTCTTTGAAAAAATAAATAAAATTGACAAACCCTTACCAAAGCTAATGAAGAGAAAGAGAGAGAAAACTCAAATTATCAACATACATAATTAGAATGGTAATATCACAACAATACAGAAGATAATTAGAAATTATTTTGAAAACTGGTACTCCAATAAAATAGATAATATCAAAGGTATCAATGAATTTCTACAATCATACACTTTGCCCAAATTGAATCAGAATTATATATACTATTTAAATAGATCAATTTCAAGCAATGATATATAAGATGCCATCAGAAGCCTACGAACAAAGAAAAGACCAGGACCTGAAGAATACACAGCTGAGTTCTATTAGAACTTTAAAGAAGAACTAATACCAATACTTTTCAATTTATTTCAGGAAATAGAAAAAGAAGGAGCATTTGCAAACTCATTCTATGAGACCAATATCACCCTGATAACAAAACCAGAAAAGACACGTCCAAAAAAGGAAACTTCATACCAATATTTCTAATGAACATAGATGCAAAAATTCTCAATAATATTCTGGCAAATCAAATACAAAAACATATCAACAATATAGGGCACCATGATCAAGTGGGGTTCATCCCAGGGATGCAAGGTTGGTTCAACATACAGAAATCAATAAATGTAATTCATTGATCTGTAGACTTAAAGATAAGAACCATATAATCATTTCAATATATGCAGAAAAAGCATTTGACAAAATATAGCAACTCTTCATGTTCAAAATACTAGAAAAACTAGGGATAACAGGAACATATCTTAACATTATAAAAGCTACCAATGCTAAGCCACAGGCCAATATCATTCTAAACTTAGAAAAATTGAAATCTTTCTCTTTAAAAACTGGAACAAGACCTGTGATATTACCCTCTTTCACCACTTCTATTTAACATAGTTCTTTAAATACTGGCCAGAGCATTAGATAGACAAAAGAAATTAAAAAGATACAGATAGGAAAAGAAGAACTCAAATTAGCAGTATTTGCTGATGATATGATTCTATCCCTAGAAGACCTAAAAAATTTCACCAGAAAACTTTTAGAACTAGTAAATGAATTTAGTAAAGTAGCAGGATATAAAATCAGCACTCTATAAATCAAAGGCATTTTTGTATATCAGTGATAAATTCTCTGAAAGAAAAATTACCCCATTTATAATAGCCTCAAAAAAAAAACACTTGGGAATCTACCTAACAACAGAGTTAAAAGACCTCTCCAGTTAAAACTACAGAACACTAAAGAAAGAAGTCAAAGAAGACCTTAGAAGATGGAAAATATACCTTGCTCTTGGATAGGCAGAATTAGTATTGTCAAAATCACCATACTACCAAAAGCAATATACATATTTAATGCAATGCCAATCAAAATCCCAATGACATTCCTCACAGAAACAGAAAAAGCTATCATGAAATTCATCGAGACCCAGAATAGCTGAAGCAATCCTTATCAAGAAGAGTGAAGCAGGTGGCATCACTATACTAGACTTTAAACTATACTTCTACAGAGCAATAGTAACAAAAATTGTTATCAAAATAGAATGGTAGACCAATAGTGCAGAATAGAGGACACAGAGACTTACTCATATAATTACAGTTTTCTTATAGTAGACAACGGTGCCAAAAACATACATTGGAGAAAAGATAGCTTCTTCAACAAATGGTTCTGGAAAAACTGGAAATCCATATGCAACAAACTGAAATTAAACCCCTATCTCTCACCATGCACAAAACTCAATTCAAAGTAGATCAAGGACCTAGGAATTAAACCAGAGACCCTGTGTCTAATTGAAGAAAAAATAAGCCCAAATCTCCATCATGTCGGATTAATACCCAACTTCCTAATAAGTCTCCTATAGCACAAGAATTAAAATCAAGAATCAATAAATTGGATGGACTCAAACTTAAAAGTTTCTTCTCAGCAAAGAAATAATCAGTGAGGTGAATAGATAACCTACTTGTTAGAAGCAAATATTTACCACTCACACATCAGATACAGCACTAATCTCTAGGGTATATAAAGAACTCAAAAAGTCAAACTCCATAAAAACTAATAACCCAGTCAATAAATGGGCCAAGGGACTTAACAGACACTTCTCCAGTGGTGATATACAATCAATCAACAATAAATAAATAAATGTTCAATATTTCTAGCAATTAGAGAAATGCAAATCAAAACTACTCTATTCATCTCACTCCAGTCAGAATGGCAGCTATTATGCATACAAACAACAATAAGTGTTGGCAAGGATGTGGGGGAAAAGGCACATTCATACATTGCTGATGGTACCTCAAAATGGTACAGCCAATATGGAAAGCAGTGTAGAGATTCCTTGGAAAACTGGGACTGGAACCACCATTTGACCCTGTTAGCCAACATCTCGGTCTATTCTCAAAGGACTTAAAAACAGCATACTACAGGGACACGGCCATATTAATATTTATAGCAGCACAATTCACAATAGCTAAACCATAGAACCAACCTAGATGCCCTTCTGTAGATGAATGGATAAAGAAAGTGTGCTATATAAACACAATGGAATATTACTCAGCAATAAAAGAGAATAAAATCATGGCATTTGCAAGTAAATGGATGGAACTGGAGAATATAATGCTAAGTGAAGTTAGCCAATCCAAAAAAACCAAATGCTGACTGTATTTTTCTCATAAAAGAAGGCTGATTCATAATGGCGTTGAGAGGGGGAGTATGGGAGGATTAGACAAACTCTATATAGGGCCAAGGGGTGGGAGGGTAAGGGACGAGGCATGGGGGTAGCAAAGATGGTGGAATAAGATGGACATCATTACCCTAAGTACATGTATGAGGATATTAATGGCATGAATATACTTAGTATACAACCAGAGATGAAAAATTGTACTCTATATGTGTAACATGGATTGTAATGCATTCTGCTTTCATATATAACAAATTAGAATAAAAAATAAAAAAATCTTCTTCATTTGCCATGATATGTGTAATTTATTTTTATTTAAAGTTGTTTTGGTACTAATTAGTGGACAAACATATTTCAGACATTTTGTGACAGATGAGGGCATAGTAAATAAGGCCTCTTTGTCTCAGAGGGCTTCATATTTTATCTCTTAATACAGAAGATTTTGAACTTGGATCTAACATTAACCCTAGACATGTTAATAATCTAGTGTGGCCAGACAGCTGTCTTCTGATTTCATATCTGAAAAGATGAATATGGTCTTTTTGCTAATCAAAGTCAACTTCAATTTACTTGTTGACTAGTCACAAGCTCAGTAGAGGTTTCTACAAACAGAATGAACTTTGAAGATATCACCTAAAAATGAAAAAAAAAAAGAAATAAAACAAACACACACTCAAAAACCCCAGCCATCTTCAGGAATAAAATACAGACTTCTTAATATATTTGTTTAAATGTGATAAATGCTCCCAAACCTTGGCAGATTTAGTGATATGTCATGACTTATGCAGGAATTTTCTAGTCCATGAAAATAGAAAGATTTTTCTTTAACTTATAAAACCTATATGACAACGTGCAGAGAATTTGTCAAATAGAGGGAAGATATAAATCATAATCTTAAACCTTAAACATTAAACTGAGCATAATATTCGTGGACTCTTGTTTTGATTTTCATTCAGACAGTGTTTTCCATTATTGAAATCATGATATACTTATAACAACTCTGTTCCTACTTTTTCAGTAAACTTATGTAGGGTTTTTCATGTGTTTCTGTTTTAACTCATAATTATCTATTTTAAAATCACATAGTTTTCAGTCAGATTTACAGACATATTATAATTGCTGTAACACTCTCTACCTGTGGAAATCTGGTTTATTTTTAACATTTTGAATAAAAATGTGTTTTAATGTCTTGTGATTCTTGTGTTTTGTATCTTTTGGATAATGTCCCCAAGACGAATTTTATATGATGCTTTAAAAAAAAAGAAAATGGCAATTTTGGTAAGATTAATTACAAGGGGAATCTTGGAGAATAAAAGCAGTTTTCAAATGGTTAAAGAATCAATAAGGAAAACACTTGAAAAAATTTTCTGACTGAAAAATAAGGGAAAAAAATTAAAACAATTAAAGCTATAGGAACAAGAAAGGATGACCAAATGAACAAGACCTGGAAAAGGCAGGATGGTCTGAGGTCCAGCATATTTGAATGATCATGGAAAGTTAATAATAGAAATGATATCTTATTCCTTTGATATGAGGGAAATTATAATTGTGGATGTGGATGCAAGTAAGCCTGTTGTTTACAGGCAAGAAGCTGAGCGAACTCTTCAGTGATTGCAGGGGTCAGTCCTCTGCTGGGAAGAGAATAGACAATGTCTAAAGTAGCCATTATTAAGAATGAAGGAAAATTGACTAGTAATGATAATAGCTGGCATTTTCTTTTGTGTAGTTATTACATGCTTACTAATATGCTAATTTCCTTTTATGCATTGTCATATAATAGTTGGATCAATTTCCATCAATTTTCTGTGGCACTGGTGTAGGCAGAGTGAATAAATTATTCAAGTGTGAAATCTGGCCAAGTGAGTGCATTGGAAGAGGAAATGCTGATAGGAAATTGAGGATCCTGGCAGGAGAGAGGGGTTAAGGTGAGAGATCATCCATCCCAACTAGATGGTAGAGGGTCTAGCAAGATATGTACTGTTGACTATGTTATGCAAAGCTAAGGAAAGATTTGTGCTAGGGCATTGAGTGAATGAACTATAAGTAAAATGATAATTTATATAGTCAAATCTTGGGTCATCCTTTTTGTTAATAGAAGAGATCTGACTCTACTATCACTTATTTCCCCTTAGATGAACAGTTCATTATTTCTTAAACCTCCAAGGATATATAGGTGAAAAGCAAAGTGGAAAAATAAATTGAGTTTGAATGTCTTGAGTAGTCACAGCAAGAGGAGTCATATATTGTCATAAGCATCATTATGAAGAGGCATATGCTGGTTGTGACTGTTCAGGATTCGGGGACAGCTTGTTTAAGTTAGATTTTGCCTCTGCCACTTACCGGCTGGTAACCTTCAGCCAGTGTTTCTATGACTCAATTCTCATATCTGTAAAATGGAGATGATACTGGTATATGCCTAATAAAACAATTCTAAATATAACATAAAGCACAGAGAAGCTAAATTTAGACTATCATCGTATGTTTATTCCTATAACAACTCTATTGTTGAGGCTCCTTATTACCTGTAATAAGCTAAAAGGGGCTTATCCACATTTCTTAGAATTCCTTTACCACTTCCTTTCTGCCCATCAGCCCTGGGCATGCTTCTCCCTGACCAAAGCCAACATCAGTGTATCTTTGGCAAAGGGTTGCTTTCAGGCTAATAAATCCATTAGCATATTTATAAGGTCATGTAGATTCTAAAGAGAATCATCAGAATGACTTGTTATCACAGACTGCTGACTCTTTATCTCCAGAGAATGTATGATTTTAGGTTTGCAGTGGGTACTAGAAATTCCATGTTTAGCAGGTTCCCAAATCCACAAAACCAGAGAACCACTCTAAAGTCTCCGTTTTAATCACTGGTAAGCATTCAACATTACTATGGAAGCAACTGTTCCTGCATAGATGATATATATTGCTGTATAGAATGGAAACTCATTTAAAGATCCTAAACAGACCACTTCCTTTTGATGTGCATTGCTCTTCCTCTTTCCTTTCACGGTGTTTCTTTCAAGTGGCATAGAGCTGCTTTCTGCTTTTAACTTGACTGTATTTTGGTTAAAAATGCATGCATGGGTCTACTCCATTCTCTTTTGCATTTTGTTTCATGGTTTCCTATATTTTTTGATGTTTTGTATTGTTCTTTCTTTTCCTTTCTTTCAGTTATTATTAGTTTGCTCAGCGTGCTGTTTATTCCCATTTTCTTTTTCATTTGGAAGGTTTGCTGTCTGTATATTTTCATTCCAGCGATGGTTACCACTCCTCTTCCTGCTCTTTTAATGAGGTCCAGATGATTCTACTATAAGTTCTGCACAATGGACCAAATATTCCCTAGATGGACTCGGTATCTACCTACTGCCATGCTTTAATGACTTCTCCTCCAGCCTCTTCTCCCCATAGAAACAGGCCTGACAAAAGTCTCTACTTCTCTCCCCTCTTCCCTCAACCCTGTTACAGGTCTGGAACGTTTTCTTTCACCTTCTTTCTCTACCCATTTACTTTTAAGCCCTAGGGTTTGCTAAGATCATCATTTATTAGAATTTTAGAAATGATGCTGTGTGCTTCCACATGCGAATGGCAATTAAAATTACTTGGAGGCAGTGAATCACACCATAGAGCCCTTTTCTCTCCTTCCTACTCTTAGTCTAATTAAAGGCTCAGCTCTGCAGGTATCTTCCTTGAGCTGCTTGGTCTCAAAAGAGCTTGGCCTACACCGTGGAAGGTTTATGCATGTTCAGGACCCTGCATGCTGCATGTGTGTATGCATGTGTGCATACGTGCATGCCTGGGTGAGAGAGTGCACATCTTGCTATCCACTTTCTAGATGCTAGTTTTTCAAATACTAGAACCTCCACGGAGACTTCCAAGGGTAAGTTCCTATTGTTCTTCTATTTTTTCTGTGCTTTTTGAGAAGGCAAACAGAAATCAAAGTGAGAAAACTGTTTTCATAAGGATTACCTGGATCGCTGTGCAATTTAAGATGGCAAAGATTTCCCTCTAGTTACCAGACTTGGGGCTTCCCTCACAGCACCATTCAACCCACTTGGTGCTCTGACTGGCATGTTCTTTGGTGCCCTGAGGATGGTCCTGCACCCTTCAGGCTTCCTGATAACTCAGTGTCTGCAATAAAGTACAAGCTCTTGTCCTATTTCACCTCTAGGAACCTTTAGGTCATCTGTTCGCTGCACAGAGCAAGGTATCCCATAGTAAAAGAAACTGAAGGGGAGACTGGGTTCAACCTTCATCCAGTTGTTTACTAGGCCCTGAGGTCAGGCTGCATCATTGTCTTTACCAGGAGAAGGTGTGCTTTCCAGTTGTGGACAAGGTACCGTTCATATTTACTTGTTCCCTTAGAAGGTCTACTTGCCTTCCTAAATAATTTCAAGATGTATCTAGTTTTATAGAAAAATTTCAATATGTAGGTTTCCTGACTCTGACCCCTCCCCCATTTTCCTCCTTGAAACCCTTTGATGTGCCCCTGACCCTGTGATATGGGGTCTGTTGAGTGCAAATTCTGTGAATATGAAAAGCAAGAAATTTGCAAGATTGTGGTATGGTCTTCACTGAGATTATATTTTGTTTGAGCACAAGGGCTTGCATTAGTATATGAAACACTTAATCAAAGAACCCAGTCCTTAGGTTGTGTTAGGTCGGTTTGAGGTGGTTTGTTCCCTTAAACAAAGCACCAGGCAACCTGTCCTGGCAAAAGAACAACCAATCAGGTGCCCACAAACAAGCAATGATAACCACCTGTCAATTAGAGGGGTCTTTTGACCAACCCCAGGAGGACAAGGGACCCTAAAAACCTCCCTTTCCTGTCTCAATCCCTCCCTTCCTGCCCTAAACCCTATAAAATTCCAATCTGGCTGAGCTTGGGTATGACTCCCTCTGACCCAGTCTGTTGGACTGGAGGGTCTCACCTAGGAGCGAATCTCAATAAAGCCTTGTTCAGCAGCTTTTAATCTGCCTCCTTTTGGTCACCTGAGCCTTGATTTTACAGGTCGGAAAAAGACCAAAAAGGCATTGCAAATTATCTAAGTATTTTATAGTCTTAATAGAAGATTATTTCTGAAAAAGAGTGTCAAAGTTGATGTTTAAAAAGTCCTTATGATCAAAATTTTGGATTTTTAAACATTTACTTCTATTTTCTGTGTTATTTTAATGATTTCATTAGTGCATTGTAGTCATAGTTGGGTTCATTTTGATATAATCATACATGTATGGCATTTAATTTTCTTCACTTTAACCTCTGGTGTCTCTACTTTCTCTCCCTCATCCCCTCCCTTATTCCCCTTCTTCTATGCTACTGGTGTTCCTTCTATTTATTTATCTATTTCAAATTGGTGATTTAGAGATACAAATGAAGGTCGAATTCACTGTTATGTGTGTATATACACAAAAAGAGCATGATTTTGTCAAATTCATTTCACATGGGAACCTTTCCCATCCTCCCCCTCAATTTCCTTCTACTCCACTGATCTTTCCTCTATTCTTATAATATCTGATTCCCCTCCTTTTTACCCTAATTTTGCTCTAGCATCCATTTTTGAGATAAAACATTTGAACCTTGATTTTCTAAGTTTGGCTTATTTCACTTAGCATGATGTTCTCCAGTTCCATTCATTTACCAGCAAATGCCAGAATTTCGTCTATCTTTGTGCCTGAGCAAAACTACATTATGTGAAAATATATCACATCTATTAATCCATTCATCTTTGAAAGGCAACTTGGCTGGTTCCATAACTTGACTATTATGAGTTGTGCTGCTATAAACATTGATGTGGTTGTATCACTATATTATGCTGATTTTTTTGATAAATACTAAGGAGTGGCATACCTCAGCTATATGGTGGTTCCATTCTTAGTTTTTTTAGAAATACATAGTTCCTTCCAGAGTGGTAGTACTAATTTGAAGTCTCACCCACAATGTATGCATGAATCTTTCCCCCACATCCTCATCCACATTTATTACTATTTGTATTCTTGATGATCATCATTCCAAGTGTAGAAAGATGAAATTGCAATGTGGTTTTGATTTGCATTTCCCTAATTGCTAGGGAAGTTGAACATTTTTTTCATAGATTTGTTTGCCATTTGTATTTCTTCTTTTGAGAAATGTTCATTCAGCTCTTTTGCCCATTTATTGATTGGATAATTTGGTTGGTTTTGGTTTTAAGATTTTTGAGTTTTTTTAAAATTCTGGATATTAACCCCCTGTCAGAGGAGAAGTGATAAAGATTTTCTTCCATTCTATAGGCTCTCTCTTAACATTCTTTATTGTTTCCTTTGCTCTACAGAAGCTCTTTAATTTGATGGCATCCCATTTAATGATTCATGTGTTTTTAAGGTCTTGTTAAAGAAGTGGTTACTGCTGCAGTGTGTTGTAGTGTTGATTCTATGTTTTTTTTTTTTCCTAGTGGCTGTAGAGTTTCTGCACTAATTCCTAAGTCTTTGATCCACTTTGATTTGACTTTTGTGCAGGGTGAGAAATTAGAATCTAGTTTCATTCTTCTATGTATGGATGTCTAGTTTTCCCAGGACAAAAGGCTATCTTTTCTCCAACGCATATTTTTAGTACTTTTGTCAAGTATTAGATGAGTGTAACTATATGGGTTTGTCTCTGGGTCCTCTATTCTATTCCATTGATTTTATGTTTTTTTTGATGCCAATACCATGCTGCTTGCTTGCTTGCTTGCTTGCTTGATTTATTTATTTATTTATTCATTTATTTATTTATTTATTTTTACTGTAGCTCTGTTGTATTATTTGAGATCAGGTACCAGGATGTCTCTAGCATCACTCCTCTTGCTTAAGATTACTTTGACTATTCTGGTCGTCTTATTATTCTAAATAAATTAAATTTCATGATTCTGTGGTGAATGTCATTGGTATTTTGATGGAATTGGATTATATCTGTATAATGCTTTTGGTAACATGGCTACTTTGATAATGTTAATTCTACTTATACAAGAACGTGAGAGATCCTTCCATCTTCTAAGATCATCTTCTATTTCCTTCTTTGTGTTCTATAGATTTCATTGTAGAAGTCTTTCACCTCCTTAGTTAGATTAATTCCCAAGTATTTTATTTTTTGAGGTATTGTAAATGAAGTGATTTTCTTGATTTTTTTAATAGATAAATCATTAGTGTATTATAGGAAAGCTATTGATCTTCTATCTTGATGAAGTTATTTATCAACTCTAGAAGTCTTCTGGTAAAGCTTTTTTTTTGGGGGGGAGTGTCTTCTAGATATAGGATCATGTCATCCTTAAGCAAAGATAATTTGTCTTCTTTTCCTATTTCTATCCCTTTAATCTCCTTCTCTTGCCTGATTGCGCTGACTAAAGTTTAAAGAACTATATTGAATAGAAGTGGTGAGAGTGGGCATGTTTGCCTTGTTTCTGTTTATGGAGGAAATACTTTCAGTTTTAGTATGATGTTGGTTTGGGGTTTGTCATATATATTCATGAAAATGTTGAAGTAAGTTACTTCTAGCCTTACTTTCTCCAGCATTTTTATTTTGAAAGGGATCTGGATTTTATCTAAGGTCTTTTTTGTGTACTGAGATGATCATATTATTCTTTTCCTTAGTTCTAATTCTGAGGTGAATTATAATTTAATTCAAAATGATTTGCGTATGTTGAATCTACCTTACATCCCTGAGATGAACCTATTTGATTATGGTGTACCATTTTTCTTGATTTTTTAATGCAGTTGGCTAATATTTTATTAAGGATTTTTATGTCTATGTTCATCAGGGATATTGACCTCTAGTTTTCTTTCCTTGATGTTTCATTGTCTGGTTTTGATATCAGGGTTATACTGGCTTCATAGAATATATTTGGGAGTATTACCTCAATTTAAATTTTATGGAATAATTCAAGAAATACTGATATTAATTCTTCTTTAAAAATGTGATAAAACTAGACTGAGAATTTGTCTCAACCTGGACTTTACTTGTTGTAAACATTAACTGCTGTTTTATTTCCATTGCTTTATATTGATCTATTTAAGTTTTCTTTTTTAATAATTTCCTTTTATTAGAATTTGTTATATATGACAGAAGAATGTGCTATAATTTATATTACACATGTAGAGCACAATTTTTTATATCTCTGGTGGTATACAAAGTATATTCACACCATTTGTGTCTTCATATATGTACTTAGGGTAATGATGTCCATCTCATTCCACCATCTTTATGAATAAGCCTCCTTCTATCAGAGAAAACATTTGGCATTTGCTTTTTTGAAATTGGCTAACTTCACTTAGCATTATATTCTCCAACTTCATCTATTTACCTGCAAATGCCATGATTTTATTCTCTTTTATTGCTAAGTAATATTCCATTGTGTATTTATAGCACATTTTCTTTATCCATTCATCTACTGAAGGGCATCTAGGTTGGTTCTATGATTTAGCTATTGTGAATTGTGTGGCTATAAGCATTGATATGGCTGTGTCTCTGTAGTATGCTGTTTTTAAGTCCTTTGGATATAGACCAAGGAGTTGGCTAGCTGGGTCAAATGATGGTTCCAGTCCCAGTTTTCCAAGGAATCTCCACACTGCTTTCCATACTGGCTGTACCATTTTAAGGTCCCACCAGCAATGAATGAGTGTGCCTTTTCCCCCACATCCTTGCCAACACTTATTATTGTTTGTATTCTTAATAGTTGCCATTCTGACTGGAGTGAGATAAAATTTTAGAGTAGTTTTGATTTGCATTTCTCTAATTGCTAGAGATGTTGAACATTTTTTTTATTTATTTGTTGATTGATTGTATATCACCTTTGGAGGAGTGTCTGTTCAGTACCTTGGCCCATTTATTGACTGGGTTATTAGTTTTTATGGTGTTTGATTTTTTGAGTTCTTTATATACCCTAGTGCTGTATCTGATATGAGTGGTAAATATTTACTTCCAAGTTGTAGGCTCTCTATTCACCTCACTGATTCTTTCTTTTGCTGAGAAGAAACTTTTAAGTTTGAATCCATCCAATTTATTGATTCTTGATTTTAATTCTTGGGCTATAGGATAATTATAGGAAGTTGGGGACTAATTCAACATGATGGAGATTTGGGCCTACTTTTTCTTCCATTTAGACATAGGGTCTCTGGTTTAATTCCTAGGTCCTTGGTCCACTTTGAATTGAGTTTTGTGCAAGGTGAGAGAGAGGAATTTAATTTCAATTTGTTGCATATGGACTTCCAGTTTTCCCAGCATCATTTGTTGAAGAAGCTCTCTTTTCTCCAATGTATGTTTTTGGCACCTTTGTCTAATATAAGATAACTATAATTATGTGGGTAAGTCTCTGTGTCCTCTGTTCTGTACCATTGGTATACCATTCTATTTTGGTGACAATTTTTCTTACTATTGCTCTGTAGTATAGTTTAAAGTCTGGTATAGTGATGCCACCTGCTTCACTCTTCTTGCTAAGGATTGCTTTAGCAATCCTTATTTTTTCCAGATGAATTTCATGACTGCTTTTTCTATTTCATTGAGGAATGTCATTTGAATTTTTATTGGAATTACATTAAATCTGTATATTGCTCTTGGTAGTACAGTGATTTTTGACAATATTCATTCTGCCTATCCATGACCAAGGTAGATTTTCCATCTTCTAAGGTCTTCTTTGACTTCTTTTTTTAGTGTTCTGTAGTTGTTACTGGAGAGGGCTTTTTCCTCTGTCATTAGGTTGATTCCCAAGAATTTTATTTTTTGGGGGGGCTATTTTAGTGTTTATTTTTATTTTGTCATTCATTTCTAATTTTATTCCATTATTGTCTGATTGAATGGAGGGTAGTGTCTCTAGTTTTTATATATGCAAATACTTGCTTTGTGACCTTATATATGGTCTCTTTTAGAGAAGGATTCATGTGCTGCTGAGTAGAAAGTGTATTCATTCATTTAAAGATGAATTATTCTATACATGTCAATTAAGTCAAGTTAATGATTGTAGTTTTGAGTTCTATAGTTTCTTTGTTCATCTTTTTTTTTAATATCTATCCAGTGGTGAAAGAGGTATGTTAAAGTCACCTGATATTATTGTCTTGTGGTCAGTTTGACTCTTGTACTGAGAAGAATTTGTTTGATGAACATAGACACTCCATCATTTGGGGTATATATCTTTATAATTGTTATGTCTTGTTGGTGTCTGTTTTCCTCCAGCAGCATGAAATGTCCTCCTTTATCTCTTTTGATTAACTTTAGCTAGAAGTCTAATTTTTTTGATATTAGGATGGAAACCTCTGTTTGCTTCCACAGTTCATACGAGTCATATGATTTTTCCCAACCTTTCACCTTCAGTCTGTGGATGTCTTTTACTAGGAAATGAGACTCCTGGAGGCAGCATATTGTTGGGTCTTTTTTTTTATCCAATCTGCTAGCCTATATCTTTTGATTGGTGAGTTTAGGTCATTAAGATTCAGAGTCATTATTGAGACATCATTTGTATTTCCAGCCATTTTTGTTATTTTTGGTAGGTAACTTGACTTGATTTCTCCTTTGATTAGCTTTTTCTTTAGTGTAATACCTCCCTCTGATGATTTTCATTATTTTTCATTTCTTTTCATTTGCTAAGGATGTTCTATAGTGCAGGTTTTCTAGCTGTAAATTCTTTAAACTTTTGTTTATTATGGAAGGTTTTTAATTTCATCATCAAGTATAAAGCTTAATTTTGCTGGATACAAGATTCTTGATTGGCATCCATTTTCTTTCAGAGCTTGATATATGTTGTTCCAGGATCTTCTAGCTTTCAGGGTCTGGTTTGAAAAATCTTCACACATAATATAATTGTTCTCCCCCTTTATGTAATATGATTCCTTTCTCTCATGGCTTTTAATATTCTCTCCTTATTCTGTATGTTAGGCATTTTCATTATAATGTGCCTTGTGTGGATCTGTTGTGATTTTATACTTTTGGCCTCCTGTAAGCCTCTAAAATTTTGTTTTCCAATTTATTCTTCATGTTTGGAAAATTTTCTGATAGTATTTCATTGGATAGATTGCTCATTCGATTGGTTGGAAACTCTATGCCTTTCTCTATCCCAATAACTCTTAAATTTGGTCTTTTTATGGTATCCCAAATTTCCTGAATGTTCTATTTATGGTTTCTTACCATTTTTACTGTGTGGTCTACATTGTTTTCAAGATTATATATTTTGTCTTTATTTTCTGAGGTTCTGACTTCCAAGTAGTCTAATCTGTTGGTAATGCTTTCAATTAAATTTTTAATTTGGTTTATTGTTTCTTTCATTTCAAGGATTTCTGCTTATTTTTTTAACCCCTGTCTCCCTATTGAAGTAATCGTTTGCTTTCTGTATTTATTTATGTAGCTCTCTGATGAAATAATCTTTTGCTGCCTGTATTTGATCTCTTATGTCATTCTTTAGTTCACAGAGCACTTTAATTATTTACATCCTGTACAGCTTCTCTGAAATTTCTTTTGCTATGCTGGCCATGGATTCTAATACTGTGGTATCTTGATTTGTTTTGGGCACTTTTCTCCCTTGTCTTTTTGTGTTGCTTGTTTGTCTTCCCTTCTAGCACTGTGGATCCAAGGCATTACCGTTTTTACCCTATAGGCTTATAGTGTCCCTGTAAGGTTCTAATACCTCTCCTTTGAGGGGAAGAACAATGTTAACAAATACAAATATAAACAAAATGCAACCTTAAAAACAATGAGTTTCTGTTAAGACGCTTACAGATTGGTCATAATGTACAGAAATAGTGAATCCAATTATTATCTACAATATAATCAGTAGGTTTGTAAAAGGGTTTACAGTTTCTGACAGTGGACAAAGAACCAGGGTTGAGGTAGGTGTAGGATGATATTCTGAGAAGGTAGGAAGTGAGATATAGAGTCATTATATCTTAGGAAGTGTGAAAGAGAAATCTAAAGTAGAAGTTTAGTAGCAGGAGAATAGAGAGGAAGTAATTTGGGGTAGACAAGTAAGTGGGAGGACTGTAGAATACATAAAACAAACACACATATATATTTAAAAAATTAAAAAATGTTAAAATACTAAAAATTGGATGGGGAAAAATAATATACAACACAACTTTAATATACTATTCAAATGTCCCAGTTCTCAAAATCCTAATTCATGCAAATTACTTGGTTTCATATATATTGGGGTTTTGAGGATGGGAGAATAGGGAAGGAGAATAAAAAAGAAATCTCAGAAGGAAGAAACAAGGATTGTTTCCTGTTTCCCTTTTCATCTAATAGGTAGGGTCATCTGTTGTTAGCTGGTAACTTTGCCCTCAGGGTGAAGGCAAGCAGGATGTCACTGTGCCAGGTTAGTGGCTGGTGGGGAAAGAGGGCAGTTAGAACCTGGGTACCTGGCCAGCTGGAGTTCCATACTGAGAGTTGCCCCCACTAAAGACGGTGATGAAGGTGACCCAAGTTGGAGGCAGCTGCTTTCAGGAAAGTAGTATAGGGTTGGGTTGGAAGAGCCAGGTGATGGCATTGGACATGGACGATGTGTTCAGAGAGAGCTCTGGGGCATGCAGAGTGAGGTTTTGCCTGTCTTCAGAGCCTGTTTGAAGTTTCTGGGTGCAGGCTGGCTACCACACAAAGGATATTATCTCAATTGCTGCAGAATCCCAAGATGGAGGTGACTGGGGGAGCCCCACATAGTTAGATGGGGGTCCAAATAGAAGTGGTGGCTGGAGTTCCTGCATGGGGGGAGCTGCTGGTTGTCTTGTGTGGGAGTGGTGTCTGGGATTTCTGCTCAGGTGGGTGGCCGAAAGTTCTGTGTGTGTGCTGATGCCGATGGTCTTGCTTGGGCACCCAGTAGTCTTGCATGGGTGAGTAGTTGGGAGACCTATTCTGATGCTGAGGCTTGGAGCCCTGCATGGGCATAGTGGCCATGATTCCTGCGGGGGAGCAGGAATATAGCTCCCAGAGAAACAGTATTCGTACTACTTGAGTCCCAGGTTATGGAGCAACACAGAATGCTGCCTCCCTCTGACCTGCCATCTTGGTTCCTCTATTTAGATTTTGTAGTTTTTTGGAGTATAAGTTTTCAAAATAGTTTTTAATTATCCTCTGTGTTTCAGAAGTGTCTGTGATAATAATCTCCTTTTTCATCTCTAATTTTTGTATTTTGGGCACATCTTTCTCTCTCTCTTTTTTTTTTTTTTTTTTTTGGTTAGTTTGGCTAAGGATTTCTTAATCTTGTTTATCTTTTCAAAGAACCAACTGTCCCTTGTACTGATCCTTTGTATTATTTTTTTAGTCTTAATTTCTTTAACTTTAGTCTGATCTGAATTATTGTCTTTTTCAACCAATTTTGCCATTATTTTTTTCTTCCTTTTCTAAGGCCTTGAAGTATAACATTCGATTATTCAGATTTTTCAGTTAAGATATTCCTGGCTTTTTTCTTCTTTTTTAGTGTAGGCACCTGTGCTGTTAGAACTGCCTTCATACTATCCCAGAGTTTCTGATATGTTTGTATCTCTGTTCTCACTTGTTTTTAAGAATTTCATTATTTCTTATCTCATTTCCTCTATTATCCAATTCCTCATTCAATAATATTTTTCAATCTCCCTATGTATATGTGGTTTCTGTAATTTTTGTTGCTGTTGATTTCCAGTTTCATTCTATAATAACCATAATGACCTAATATAATGCACAGGATTGCAACTGTATTTTTTTTTCTTTGCTAAGACTTTGACCTAGATTATTGTCTACTTTTGGAAAAGTTTCCATGAGCTGCTAAGAAAAAAGTGAATTAAGTTCTTTTTGTGTGAATAGTCTGTAGATGTCTGTTAGACCCATTTTATTCATACTAGTATTTAGATCATACATATATTTATTGATTTTATGTTTGTATGACCTGTCTTGATGAAAAGGTTGTGTTGAAATCACCTAGTATTATTATATTGCGGTATATCTGGGATTTAAAGTCAAGAAGAGTCTTTTATAATGTAATTACATGGACTGACATTCGGAGTGTAAATGTTTGTAGTTGTTATATATTCATGTTGTATTGTTCCTTTTACCAAGATGTAGTGGCCTTCTTTGTCCCTTCTGATTAATTTTTCTTTGAAATCTCCTTTGTCAATTATGAGAATAGCTACTTTTGCTTATTTCTGGACTTCATTTGTGATATATATTTTCCCATACTTTTACTTTCACTCTGTTGGTGTCTTTTTCTATGAAATGAATCTCTTCCAAGTATATTATAGTTGGATCTCTCTCTTCTTTTAATCAATTCTGCCAATCTATGTTTTTTTTCTTTTTTCTTTCTTTCTTTTCTTTTTCTTTTTTTGTGTATGCTAGAGATTGAACCCAGGGGCACTTAACTGCTGAGCCACATCCCCAGCCCTTTTATATTTTTATTTAGAGACAGGGTCTTGCCAAGTTGCTTAGGGCCTCACTGAGTTGCAGAGGCTAACTTTGAACTTATGATCCTCATTTCTCACTCAGTCTCCTGAGTTGCTTGGATTATAGGTATGCACCATGTCACCTGGCCAATCTATATCTTAATTGTATTATCTAATACTTAATTTTAACATTCAGTGTCACTATTGATAAATATTTGTTATTTCTTTCCATTTTGGTGTGTTTGCTGTATTAATTTTGTTCCTAATTTTTAGTTTGTTAGTTGCTCTTCTAGTGAGCTTCATCTACTTGAGAGATTTGAGGTTTGTTTTTGAGTTCTTCTGTGTGCAGTATATCTTTAAATTTTCTTTTTAGTGCAGGATTAATGGTCATGGGTTCTTTTAGTTTATCCTTATCATGGAAGGCTTATTTTTGCATTGATTCTGAAAAATAGCTTTGCTGGGTATAGCAATATTGGCTAGTAATTGTTTTCCTATAGAGTTTGAAATAGTTATTTCAGTCCCTCCTTAATTTTTTAAAATATTTTTTTAGTGGTCAATGGATATTTATTTATTTGTGGTACTGAGATGATTCTCAGTGCCTCACACTTGCTAGGCAAGCGCTCTACCACTGAGCCGCAATGCCAGCCCCTCAATCCCTCCTTGCTTTTATGGTCTGATTTGATGAGTTATAAGTGAGCCTTATTGGTTTCTATCTGAATTTGATCAAATGTGTTTTTCTCACAGCTTTTAATATTCTTTCCTTATTTTGCATGTTTAGCATTTTTAATATGATCTGTATTGTAGAGTTTTTTTTTTTTATCTTGTCTATTTGGGGTTCCATGTGTGGATGTCTGTCCCATTTCTATGTTTAGGAAAATTTTCCTGCTATTATTTCACCGAAGAGGTTTTTTTTTTTGTTTGTTTATTTGTTTTTGTTTGTTTTTGTTTTTTTGTACCAGGGATTGAACCCAGGGGCACTTAACCATGGAGCCACATTCCCTGCCCTTTTTATTTTTTTTTATTTGAGGCAGGGTTATCATTGATTTCAATGAGTGCCTTGCTAAGTTGCTGAGGCTGGCCTTGAACTTGTGATCCTCTTGCCTCTTTCTATTGAGCTACTGAGATTACAGGCGTGTGCCACCACACTTGGAATTAAGGAGGTTATTTTCTTTTTTGGGGGGTGTACCATGGATTGAATTCAGGGTACTTGACCACTGAGCCACATTCTCACCTCTGTTTTCTATTTTATTTAGAGACAGGGTCTCATTGAGTTGCGACTTGTACCCTCCTCCCTGCACTGAAGAGGTTCTTAATGCCATTAGCCTGTATCTCCATGACATGTCTCCAAATGACTTTCATGTTTGGTCTTTTGATGCTGACCCAGAGTTCTTGTATGTTCTGATCGTGTTCTTTTGTTTTTTTCCTTTATTGCATACTGAGCATTTAGGTTCACATATCCAGTCTTTCAAGACTTGAAGTTTCATTTTCAAGACTCAAGTGCTATTTCCTATGTGACTTAATATGCTGGTAATATGTTCAAGTAAATTTTTAATTTGATTCTTTGTGTCTTTCCTTTCTAGGACATAAGATTTGTTTCTTTTCAATATGTTTCTTTGTAGAAATAATCTTTGACCTCCTGTATTTGTTCTCTTACTTTGTTCCTTAGATCTTCTTTTAGCTCATTGAACATTTTCATAATCACACCTTTGGAGATATTTCCTGAAATTTCATTCACTTCCATATCTGTGGATTTCTTTGTTGGAGGATTCTGAATATGGGGAAAGATTTGTTTGCCTATTTTCTTGTGTTTTTAGAGGTCTTAGACTTGTACATCAGTTGAGATGGATTCCTTTTCCTCTTTTATGTGTGTGTTGTTTGGTATGTAGTTATCTTTTTTTGTTCCGGAGGACTTCTCTGGTTTTGCAATCAGAATAGATGTTCAGGAGTGGAACCTGAGGTCCTGCTTTAGTTGTTCCTACTTGGCACCTGGTCATTGGTTTGGGGTTTTTGTCTCTCCTGTTCTGTGTATTGAAGTTAGTAGAGGCTCAGCTTGGGCTAATTCATGCATGGAGGGAGATTTGCTTTCCTTGCCTGACATGTGAGTGTTGCTTAGCAGAAGAATCTCTGCTGTGTGAACTTGAAGCATCCTAGTCACTAGGAAGCCCTTCTTCTAGAAAGGGTGAGCAAGGATTAGCAATAATGTTAGCAATTGATGTACAGCCTTAAAATAAATGTCCAGTTGGGCTGGAGTTGTGACTCAGTGGTAGAGTGCTTGCCTAGCATGTGTGAGGCACTGGGTTTGATCCTCAGCACCACATATAAATAAATAAAAATAAAGGTCCATCAACAACTAAAAAATAAGTAAGTAAATAAATAAATTTTAAAAATTAATGTCTGGTGTCTACTTTGACATCTGTAACACTTTAGAGGAATGGTGGGATCAGTAATTTTTTAACCTATTGATACAGCTAGAACACAATCGCACATATAATCATGCAGATTGTGAAATGTACAAGAATAACATAAAAGTTTTAAAATTAAAGAAAAGGAAAATGAGGGGAAAGGAACAAAAATCTTAATGAGAAATAAAGGCTTATTTCCACTGAGGTGGTGAAAACTGTTGGCAAAGATGGATGCTCATTGCTTGTAGTGTTGTGCCATTCTCTGTACTTATGTATTTATTTATTTATTTTGGGGCTTTGTGGCCCTTTGGCCAAGGGCTGGGGGTTGTGGAGTCCTGCTTCTCTGTTTCCTACCAAGCTACCTGCCACTGTGGTCAGGAGCCAAAACTACTTATAGTGATATTCAACTTCTTGTCTCATGAAATAGGATGGATAAAATGCAGAGTGCTAACAAATGATGCAATTCCATGGTGGGGCTGGTGAAGAGCTCTAAACTGGAAGTTCCAGTAGGTGGTATTTGTGCTTGGCTGACCTTTAGAATTCTTGGAGAGTATTTGAGATTTGATGTGTGCTCTCTATTGCTGGGCAGATGCTGATTTCTGATGGACATCTGTGTCTCAGAAGCCTCCTAAAAATTCCACTTTTAGGGTGAGGAATCTAAACCTTGACAGGCCCACATATTCACAATCACAAATGTGAATTACGCAGAATCAGGCGTGGAGTGCAGATGTGCCTGTCTGTCCAGTGACTGGCATTTTCCCAGTGCTTGTATGGGATACCAATAGGAAAGGGGCTTTTTTTCTTTGGCACCTCCAGTCTGAATCATCCAAAGCACAATTCTCTCTGCACCAGTATATACTACACTGGTTCTATCACACTCTGGCCCCATAGAGTTGACTGCTAGGTCAGGATGGCCACTTCCTTTACGTGTTCATGATCTCCTGCCTCTACTTGCTGTCGCATGGTGGCTTGAAAAGGGTTCTTTCCATTGCCATGACTCTGGTTCCCACTGGACTATCTGCCTTTTGGCCAAGCGATTTGGGTTGCTTTTCACTTAGCAGCTTCCCTCTCCATTTGTCAGTTGGTTAAGGTCAGCCTTCTTCATCATTGCACAGATTCCCCCAAGCCAAATGTATTCACTGCACTTTCCTCTGTCTCTGCCTGTGCTCCCTCTCCCCTCTGCAATGGCCTGGAACTTCTCTAGCATATAAGTGTATTATTTCTTATTTTATGTTCAAAGTTTTCATCTCTCTGTGTCTGTATAATTATTTTACTGTCCAAAGTTGGATTTTGGTGAATTCCCTTAGCCACCCACCACCCTGAGGTGCAGTCTTCCTGTTGTTTAAATTGTGCTCTGGAACGCTGCGGGGGAGTGCACATTGCCTGCAATCTGCTACCTTGTGAACATTCACTTCTTTGTTTTGAGTATTAAAATGGAAACAAACTTTTGAATTACAATCAACCAAGCAACCTTCGCTCCTTCCTTCTTTCCCTCCTTCCTTCAAGTCTCCAAAAGTAAAAGGATCCCTGATAAGTTGAAGTCATATAGGGACATCCAAGAGGAAACAAAACAAATGCTAACACTCACTGCTTTAAAGTAAACCGAGGCAATTACATTCCTGAATAGTTTTATTCATATGAGACAATTTAGTTACATATGATTTTTTTGGAAAACAATTAAAATACATACTAGAAAAGAGGAAAAGTGATAGAGGGAAAGGAGAAGGACAAGCTCTTCCTACCCACTTGCCCATTTACATTTTGGGGAGAAATATTCAACTTGGAAGAAAATTCTTAGTGCCCTTTTTCTGGTTTGTTTGGTTTAACCAGTGCAGTTTTATAAAATGTGTTATGTTAAAATATCAACCTCTTGGTGTTATTCAAAATCGAATGTGCATTAGACCTGAGGTTGGGAGACCTTTAGCTGAAGAGTGATCTGAAGTTCTAATCTTTAACTTCATGACTCAAGGCATTTTAGCTATGACATTGGGAAAGCCAATTCATCAAGCTAAACTTCACTCTTCTCTTTTTTTTTTTTTACAAAAGTTTTATGAAGGTCAGAGATGATGGACACACAACACTTTTTTTCCCATTTTATTTTGTTTTTTTAACTTTTCCCCAAACTATAAAATGCCACATAACTAAGGAATTCTTTCATTTCTCCAAATATATGCATGCTCAGGGAAATTTTCATTTTTAAATTATAGATGGGACTCATGTGGAAACATATTCATAATGAATTCACAAATAATTGTTTACTGTAGTGATAGTTGAAAACCCTAAATTTGATTTTTTTTCAGAAAAAATAAGCCATTTATTTCTCATTAATATATTCAAAGCAGAACCCAGAAAATCTTGACAAAGTTGAACTATGGATACATGCCCTGTAGGGTTTCCATGAATGCTTTTGACTGCTTGCCATATTCATAGTTACTCCTGTAGCTTTCCCCAAATCCTACCTCACATTTCAAATGACAACCTCTGCTTGAACTCCATCTACAGCCTACACAAATTCTAGCTTTGGAAACAACAGCCACCTGTTCTATTCTCTCCTAGATCTGAAAATCTATTTCCTTATTATATACCTCAGCAAAGCAAGAACATTTAGAGAACTCTAAATTTGTGATGAGAATTGAAGGAGACAATATGCCAAGATAAGGCCTGGAATTTGAATTTTTATTTTTACTTATTTATATAGCATTTATGAAGGATAGATCATATGTTTCTTCTTCTTCATTTGAACTGTGAGGAAAGGTCATAAAATTGAGAGGCACTGTTGAATATCTTGCATTTTTATTGAAGTAGCAAATAGGCAAGTTAGATATTTTAATCTTGTTCTGTCTCTGAGCCTTCATGACCTTTGAGTAGAAACTTTTGGCTTAGCACAGAACAGAATGAAAACACACACACACACACACACACACACACACACACACATTAAGGAATAGAGAGTACATTACTTTAAAGCATTTTGTTTTTTCTTGGTAATATATTCTTATTCTCAAAACTAGCTTTCTCTGAAAAACAAGAAGACACACTAGAACCTCTCTCACTATGACCTGTTAGATCAACTTTCTTGAGTTTCTTAATATAATACTTTCCTGTGGATTATATTAAGAAAGTGGAAGACAGTAAATCTCTTTTGACACATTACTTTAATAAAGTGATTATCTTTAGTAGACTCATGATTTGTCACCAGAATTTTATTTCTTGTTAGATTAACTCTCAAGCATTATGATTTGGACAGCTATCAGGTTGCTGTCAAAGCTTGAAATATTCTTGCTAAATTCATGTTTTAAAAATTTATTTCATTGAAGGATAAAAGAAGTCATATAATATGTATATATAAAAGAGATTGTCCAAAATTTAAACAATATCACATTTACATTTTGGCATTTGTCCTAACAAATTTCTTAAATATTATATTTCTTATTTTTTCTGTCATTGCAGAAATAAAATTACAAATTCTATTTCATTTCTATAATGTAAAGTGATTATATGCAAATCTAACTTAAGAGGTAGCATAAGGAATTTGGGGACATCAGACAGGAATGTGCCTTTCATCCAAATTCTAGTTTATATTCTCACTGTCACCCTGATATAACCTCCATTGCAGGCAGGTGAAATAAACTTATTAGAGAAAAATTACGAATTAAAAAAATTAAATAACATTAAATGGGGACTATTGACTAACCAATGGCCATTCCCCTGTTCTCTGTAGTGAACAGAACACCAATTATGACTAGGGATCGAGAATCAGAAGGCCAACCTCTCTAGCACCAGAAGATGAATCATAATAGAGCTAGGCCAAGAACATTCACCATATTATCCTTTTCCTGTGGCTGGTATAGAGATATTTATGCAAGTTATGAGAGCCATTTGGTGAAACTTGCCAGGTAGGTTCAGGGAAAGGTTTTCCTTTTTAAAGGAAAGAGACATGTGAAAATTGTCCCTCCCCTACTTTTTCATTTTCGGACATGTTCAGGTGAGATGTGTTGCTTGCAATGACAATAGTTATTGGTCACCATGGGAGGAAAACTTGTAGGCTAAATACCTGCCAAATTAAAACCATCAGAGTTCTAATGGCACCATTAGGACCTAGAGGCTAGATTAATCTGCACCAACTAACTCTACAGACTCTTAACTTTTTGTTACTAGAAGTAATCCTTGTACTTTATTAATCACTGTATTCAAGCTAGTAGTCATTTTTCCCCCATTACTCCCAGTTTGAATATCCTTATGGACATATAAGCTTTTTTGTGTTTTCCGGTTTTCTCAGCTCCATACTATATATACATATATATATATATATTATTATCCTACTTCTTTGTCTACTTGCTAGACCTCTGACCCTAATAATAACAGCTATATCTTATGACTAATCCTCCAAAAATACATTCTTCTCTACATTTACTTCTTGTCCATACTATTTCACAGAGAAAAAAACTTAGGGAAACAAGATTCAAGATTCTGGCTTAGTGTGTTACAGATCAAGCATTTCCACCTCCTTTTTTTTTTAAAGTTGTTAATTATTTTGTTACTGGGCATCTAGCAGTAGGACTCACTGGATTCACTGTTTCCGACCACATTTGCTTCAAAGTTACAAACTTAGCTTCATTTCCCTTCCTGACTTGGTGTCCAGCATCCCTCCAAGGACTTTCTTGCTCATCTCCAAAGATTTTCTTTTCCCATTATGGAGGATTGAGCCCAAAGGTAGTTTACCACTAGCTTTATTCCTAGGCCTTTAAAAAAATTGTTTTTATTAGTTCTAATTAGTTATATATGGGAGTAGAATACATTTATGCATTTTGATATATCATACATAAATGAAGTATAATTTCACATTTTTCTGATTGTACATGTTGTAGAATCACACTGGTCATGCAGTCATGAATTCTACTTTCCTTTCTATCCCCACTATCCCCACTTCCTCTCCCCACTTCCTATCCTCTCTCCCTTCCCTTCATGCCCCCTCTAGCTAATCTAAAGTAACTCTATTTTTCCCTAGTTCCCCCACCACCATTGTGAATTAGCATCTGAATATCAGAAAAAACATTAGGTCTTTGGATTTGGGGGATTGGCTTACTTCACTTAGCATAATATTCTCCAGATTCATCCAATTACTGGCTAATACCATAATTTCATTGTTCTTTGAGGCTGAGTAATATTCCATTGTGTATATATTCCACATTTTTTATCCATTCATCAATTGAAAGGCACCTAGGTTGGTTCCATAGTTTAGTTATGGTAAATTGAGCTGCTATAAACATTGATATGGCTATATCACTGTAATATTGCTGATTTTAAGACCTTTGGGTATGAAACAAGAAGTGGAATAGCTGGGTCAAATGATGGTTCCATTCCAAGTTTTCTGAGGTATGTCCATACTGTTTTCCATAATAGTTGCACTGATTTGCATTCCTACAAGCAATGTGGAAATGGGTGTATCTTTCCCCCCACATCCTCACCAACATTTACTCTTGTTTGTATTCTTCATAATTGTCATTCTTACTGGGGTGAGATGAAATCTTAGTTTTTATTTGCATTTCTCTAATTGCTAAAGATGTTGAACATTTTTTCATATATTTGTTGACCAATTATATTTCTTCTGTGCTCATTTATTGATTGGGTTATTTTGTGTGTGTGTGTGTGTGTGTGTTGTTTTTGAGTTTTTTATGTATTCTGGATATTAATGATCATCTGAGGTATGTGTGGTAAAGATTTTCTCCCATTCTGTAGACTCTCTCTTCAAGTTATTGATTGTTTACTTTGTTGAGAAGAAGATTTTTAGTTTGAATCCATCCCATTTATTGATTCTTGATTTTACTTCTTGCATTTTAGGAGTTTTGTTAAGAAGTCAGATCCTAAGCTAACATGGTAAAGATCGGGCCTACTTTTTTCTTCTATGGTATGCTATCTTTTTGATGCCTAAATATTTGATCCACTTTGATTTGAGTTTTATGCAGGGTGAGAGGTAAGGGTTTAACTTCATTTTGTTGCATGTGGATTTCCAGTTTTCCTAGCACCATTTATTGAATAGGCTATCTTTTCTTCAATGAATGTTTTGGGTGCCTTTATCTATTATGAAATAATTGTATCATGATTGCTTTTTCTACTTCTATGAAGAATGTCATGGGGATTTTAGTATGAATTACATTAAATCTGTATAAAGCTCTTGTTAGGATGGTTATTTTGATGATATTAATTCTGCCTATCCAGGAGCATGGGAGGTTGTTCATCTTCAAAGGTCTTCTTCAGTTTCTTTCCTTACTGTTCTGTAGTTTTAATTGTAGAAGTCTTTCACCTCCTTTGTTAAGATTGATTCTCAAGTATTTCATTTTTTTAAAGCTATTGTGAATGGGGTAGTTTTTCTAATTTCTCTTTCAGTAGATTCATCATTGATATATAGGAATGCATTTGACTTATGGGTATTGATTTTATAACCTGATACTTTGCTGAATTCATTTATAAGTTTTAGAAGTTTCCTGGTAGAATTTTTTGGCTCTACTAAATATACAATCATATCATTGGCAAATAGTGATAGTTTGATAGTTTGAGTTCTTCTTTTCATATTCATATCTTTTTAATTTATTTCTCCTGTCTGATTGCTTTAGCTGGAGTTTCAAGGACAATGTTGAATAGAAGTGGTAAAGAGGACATCCTTGTCTTGTTACAGTTTGTAGAGGAAATTGTTTTATTTTTTTCTCTATTAGAATTTTTGGCCTTGGTTTAGCACATGTAGCTTTTACAATATTGAGCATGTTCTTACTATCCCTAGTTTTTCTAGTTTTTTTGTACTGAAGGGGTGTTATATTTTGTCAAAATTTTTTCTGTATCTATTGAGATGATCATATAATTTTTTCATTTTAAGTAAATTTATGTGATCAATTATGTTTATTGATTTTCATATGTTGAACCATCCCTCCATCCCCGAGATGAACTCTACTTGATCATGGCATGCTATCTTTTTGATGTTTTTGTACGCAATTTGCCAGAATTTTGAGAAATTTTTTTTAATCTATTTTAAAGGATAGGTCTGAAGTTTTCTTTCCTTGATGTATCTTTGGCTGGTTTTGGTTTTAGGGTAATATTAGCCTCATAGAATGAGTTTGGAAGGGTTCTCTCCTTTTCTATTTCATGGAATACTTTGAGGATTATTGGCGTTAGTTCTTTGAAGGTCTTGTAGAACTAAGCTGAGAATCTGTCTGGTCCCGGGCATTTCTTGATTGGTAGGGTTTTGATGGTGTTTTCTATTTAATTATTTTGTAATTGATCTGTTTAAATCATGTATGTCCTCCTGATTCAGTTTGGGTAGGTCATATGTCTCTAGAAATTTGTTGATGTCTTCAATATGTTCTTTTATTGTAGTATAAATTTTCAAAATAGTTTCTGATTACCTTCTGTATTTTAGGAATGTTCATTGTGATATTTCCTTTTTCATCATTTATTTTATTAATTTGAATTATTTTTTCTCTTTGTTAGTGTGGCTATAGGTTTATCAATTTTATTAATTTTTTCAAAGAACCAACTTTTCATTATGTCAATTTTTTAAATTATTTCTTTTGTTTCAAATCATTGATTTCAACTCTGATTTTAATTACTTCCTGTGGTTTACTGCTTTTGGTGTTGATTTGTTCTTTTTCTGTGGCTTTGAGATACAATTGTCATTTATTTGTTGACTTCTTGTTCTTTTAATGAATGAGCTCAGTGCAATGAACTTTCCTCTTAGCACTGCCTTCATAGTGTCCCAGGGATTTTAATGTTTTATAAGTGTTTTCATTTACCTCTAAGAATTCATTTTTATTTCATCCCTGATTACTTCCGTATTCTATTTGTCATTCAATAGTGTATTATCTAGTCTCCAGATGTTAGATTAGCTTCTATTTTTTATTCTATCATTGATTTCTAATTTTAATTCATTGTGATTTGATAGGATACAGGGTATTATCTCTGTTTTTTTGTATTTGCTAATAATTGATTTATGACGTAGGATATGGGCTATTTTTATGGAAGATCCATGTGCTGCTTAGAAGATAATATATTCATTCATTGATGGATGAAATATTCTATATATGTCTGTTAAGCTAAGTTATTGATTGTATTATTTAGTTTTATAGTTTCTTTGTTTAGTTTTTGTTTGGAAGACCTATCCAGTAGTAAGGGAGGTGTGTTAAAGTCACCCAGTATTATTGTGTTCTGGTCTATTTGATATTTGAAGTTGTGAAGGGTATATACAGATGCTCTAATGTTCGGGGCATAAATATTTATGATTGTTATAGTCTTGTTGATGCATAATTTCTTTAAGCAGAATGAAATGTTATTCTTTGTCCTTTCTGATTAAATTTGGCTTGAAGTCCTCTTTATTTGATATGTGGATATAAACCCCTATTTGTTTAAGCAATCCATGTGAATAATGTTTTTTTTCCCATCCTTTTCACCTTCAGTCTGTGTATGCCATTGCTTATGAGGTGAGTCTCTTGAAGACAGCATATTGTTGAGTCTTGCTTTTTAATCTAATCTGCCAGTCTCTGTCTTTTGATTGATGAGTCTAGACCATTAGCATTCAAGGTTATTATTTATTTATTAAAAAATGTTTAAGACCACTCAATTTTTTTGTATAGTTTTAGATGAACATCATGCCTTTATTTGCTCATTTTTTATTCAGTACTAAGGATCAAACCCAGTACCCTACATGTGCTGTGATTGCCACTGAACCCCAGCCTCAGCCCCTCAAGATTTCTATTGGGATATAATTTGTATTCCCAGTCATTTTGGTTTATATCTGTTTTTTTAATTTGACTTAGTTTCTTCTTTGATTAACTATTCCTTTAGCATTGTTCCTCTCTTTGCTGGTTTTCACTTTTTTTCCCCAGTCATCCTCATGGAACATTTTATTGAGTATCTTCTGTAGTGCAGGCTTTCTAGTTGTGAATTCTTTTAACTTGTTTATCATGGAAGGTTTTTATTTCATCTTCAAATCTGAAACTTAATTTTGCTGGATATAAAATTCTTGGTTGACATCCATTTTCTTTCAGAGCTTGAAATACATTATTCTAGGACCTTCTAGCTTTGAGGGTTAGGCTGAGAAATTAGTCGAAATCCAAGTTGGTTTCCTCTATATATAATTTGATATACATATTTTTTTTATCTCATGACCTTTAAGATTTTTATCCTTATCTTTGTGTTAGTCATTCTCATTGTAATGTGTCTTGGTGTGGGTCTGCTATAATTCTGTACATTTGAGGTTCTATAAGACTCTTGTATTTGATTTTTCATTTCATTTTTCAGGTTTGGGAAATTTTCTGATATTGACTCTGATATTGATATTTTCTGATATTTCTTTGGTTCATATCCATGTTCCTTCATATATCCCTATAACTCTTAAAATTGGTCTTTTCATGTTATACCATAATTCTTAGATGTTCTGCTCATCATTTCTTACCATCTTCTCTGCATGATCAACTCTATTTTCAAATTATATATTTTGTCCTCATTGCCTGAGGTTCTGTTTTCCAAATGGTCTATTTTATTGATGATGCTTTCTATTTAATTTATAATTTGGTTCATTGATTCCTTTATTTTGAGGATTTCTGCTTGTTTTTTTCCACAGTCTTTCTTCATTGAAGTAATCTTTCACTTCCTGCATTTTTTTCTTTGATTTCAGTCCTTATCCTATCTTTTACTTTGTAGATCAGTTTAACTATGTACATTCTAAACTCTTTCACTGACATATCTTCTACTGTATTGTTAGTGGGTTCTGTTATTGCAGCATCCTGGTTTGTTTGGGGTGCTTTATTTCCTTGTTCATGTGTTTTCCAATCTAGTAGTATGAATATGAGGCAGCAAGGATTCTAACCTGAAGATTTATAGTGATCCTGAAGGTTTTTAGTACCTCACCTTTAATGAGGTAGACCACTATCACCAGCATTCAATGCAAACAACATACAGCCCCAAACCCACTAGATGTGATTAAGACTTCCACGGTTTTCTTGCAATAAGCAGAATAATAGTTCAGTTATGGTCTACACTATATACAAAAAATTTTGCTAAAAGTGCTTATAATTTCAAATGTTGGACAAAGAACAGAAGTAGTATAGGACATGATGTCCATGAGAGAGGAGGAGAGAAGCCAGAAGTAAAAATCTGCATGAAGAGTGGAAGAGGAATTGATAGATTGACCATTTAGCAGGAGAAAGACAGTGAATCCAGGAAAATAGACTAGTAAGAGGACAAGTGTATACAATAATTAAAAACATAAGAATACACAACAAAATTGTAAAATACCATTGATATATCACAGTCCTCACCAAATTGATGCATGAAAAATACCTGGTTTCAGATAATGCTAGAGATGCTAGAGAAGAGAAAAAAAATATTAAAAACCCAAACCCAAACCCAAACCCAAACAAAACAAAACAAAACAAAAAACTGAAGGAAAACTGAACAACTGTTTATGTCAATGTTCAAAGATTTCCCAGTCATATCTCTGATTCTTCATGGGATTGCCAGGCATAGACTGACCCATGCAGACCCAGTCACAATCCCATGGATCTGGGTTTCAGATACCTGAGAACGTGGTCACATAGCAGTTCCAAGATCTCAATGTTGCTCCTGTTTGCAGAGAGCTCACCAGGGATGTGCTCACACAGAGGACAACCCTGATAAAAAGCTGCAAGCTGGCAATCACCAGCAATCCAACAGGAAGACTCCAGGCTCAGACAAGCCTGTAGGCACCCTGACACTGGACCTCCCAGTCCTGGCCAGTGCCCCCCGAGGAGGCCAGGGTGTTAGCCCATTTGCAGTTGTGCTGGCAAATGGGCTGGCACCATGGCCTCCCAGGCACTGGCCAGTGTCCCAAGAGGGAGTCACTCTGGAATGGACTTCTGGTTTGTGTGTCAGCAGCAGTGGGCGATTAGTTGTCTGCCGCAGCACAGGTGGCAGTGGCACCTAGAGAAAAGACCTCCAGGTGAGGGCAGAATCCATGTTGGCTTCAGTGGTACCCGGGAATACACCAGAGTCTCTAGGTCAAACATTCTTAATCTGCAAATCAAAAACCCAAAATGTTCCAAAATCTGAAACATTTTGGATTCCTACACAATGCCATTAGTGGAAGATTTTATAACTTACCTCATTTGATGGGTTGCAGTCAAACTACAGTTTTCCTAAAAGTATTGTATAAAAACTAACTTCAAGCTATATGAATCAGAAATAAATTTAATGTTTACCCTTGGGTTCTAGCCCCAAGATATTTCATGGAGTATATACAGATATTCCAGAATTGAAAAATATCATAAAATCAAAAACCTTTGGTACCAACATTTTCATATAATATATACTGAGCCTATGTTATTTATATATTGGTCTTGGTTCTTACACATAATTTGTTATTGTGTTGTCCTTGCTGAATGCTGTCATCAATTATGGATAGTATCTCTGCCTGAATTTGCTAAGTTACCTCTTGCCACACCTTATTTACATTTTTCTTTTTTAAGGAATACTACCACTTTATCTCATCTATACAATTCTTTTCATCTTTGTGAAGTACTAACTTCTAACCAGGAAAGTCAAACATCTATCTATCTGTCTTTTGTGGTCTCTACTTCAGGTTTATTTCTAAACACGGTTCAGTTTAGATTCAGGAGCCTGTATATGTGATGAAATTTCCTTTACCTACTCTGGTATTTTGAAACAAACTCAAAAATCCAATAATTCATTTTTAGGTATTTCAAAATATGTTTCTAATACCTTTCAAAAAAATACAGGTGCAATACCATTCTCACACTTGAATTAAAAGCAAGTCCTTAACAGGTTCATGTAACATTTTGATTGTCTCATGAATTTACTTTATATTTGATTTATTGAGTTAGGACTTACAGGTTATACATAAAGCCCACACATTATTGGTAAACACATTGGACATTACTGAAACCTATCTATACTTGCTTTTCAACTTATATTTTGTTATTTTTATAACATTATCCTTTTACTTGCCTTTGATTTCTATTCCTTCCTTAAGCTCTCTGAAAATTTAAATACTTTTTATAAAATATGCTTCTATTTGTCCTATTATAGAAGTACTTTTTATTTTTTAAGCCTGTTGCTGTATGGAATGTCTCTCAAGGGTCCATATGTTAAAATCTTGATCCCTAGCTTGCTGCTGTTGGGACTTGGTAGGAATTTTAAGAAGAGGGTTTAGTAGGAGGTCTTTTGGTCATTGATGGAATATCCTTAAAGGAGATAGTGGAACCTTCTTGGCCTCTTTCCCCTGCTGTCTTGCTCCCTAGCCATGAGGTCTGTATGTTATTTTGCCACGTACTTCAATCATGACTTGCTGCATCACCATGATGTGCTGTCTCACCAAATACAGTGGGGTCAATTGGCTATGGACTAGAACTTCCAAAACTGTGAGTCAAAATAAACCTTTCCTATTTATAAGTTGATTGTTTCAGGTATTTGTTGTAGTTTTATAAATTTAACATATTTGCTGACTAGTTTCTTACTGTGATTTGTTATTTTTTATTCTGAATTCAACTTGGAGAATGTTTGCAGTGGATGATGTTCTTTTTTCCAGACAAGGTAGTTTGACTTTTGCTTTTCAACTTTTTACTCATTGCAGGTTAACTTTTATAGTAATTCTTTCATTTGAGGGCTTTATTTCTCAGTAGTAGGATTCATTCAGATCTTGCTACTCAAAAGTATAGGATCCTTGTTAGCAATGTGTTAGCAATGTAGAATCTTGAGCTCTTACTGAATCTGAACCTGAATTTTAACAAAACTCCAGGTGGTTCATATTCCAGTTTGTGCTCTCCACAAGAGGTATCTTCTTGGGTTTCTAATTTCTTAACAGACTAAATCTATTTTTATCGATGTCTTGAAGAAAAAAGAAGCATTCAGCTTACTTCTTCAAGCAGATAGGTAGAATTTTTGATTCTCTATTTCAGAAACAGGGCTGGCCTTTGTGATTGCACAAAGCCTGTGCCCTGGACATGCCTCTCCAAGTGGGTATTTAAACGTCAGGTCTGTGGGCTACAGATGGTTTCTATACTACTGTGAGTCTTTTGGCTTTACCAAACAAAATAGCCTGCCTTTGTGGTCTTTCTTTATTCTATTCTAGTATGTTTCTTTACATGAAAATTTTCTAGTTATTTGCCAAAAATAAACAAACAAATAAATAAATAAAAATAAAATGGTGTTTTAAATTTTTTTAGCATATACTTGCTTTTAAAATGTGAGAGGGTTATCTTTTCTTGCTATCACAGACTGCTCTATTAATGGGAAATCTAGATTGTAAAGAATTTAGCTCAGTGCAATTATGGGAGATAGGTAGAGTTAAAAAAAGGATATTAGAGAAAGACATAGTTGTTATTTTTTATTAAATAATGGAGTAATATAGACTTAATTATGACCATTAAAAACTGCATAGGTACACTGTAAAATTGATATGAAGAAAAGGTATGGAGAGAAAATGAATAGAAAGTTGATTTAAGCTGAGAAGATTAATGAAGCATAAAGAAAAGAAAAGATAATAAAATGTGTTAAATAGCAAGGAAATAGTAAATGGAAAATAAAATGTGATGAAAGTAATTGATATGTGAATTATCTTAGCAAGTGAATTATTTTCTCCATCAAATAATCAGAATTATGTTAATTCAATAGATATTTTTTAAGGCAAACACATGTAACAAAGTGGCAATTAAAAGCCAAAATACTTTAAAACTGATGAAAATATAACAGATGAATGTAAAACCATAAAGAAAGCAAGGAAGAAAAGTAAGAAAGAATTCAGACAAAGCAGAATTAAGATTACAGTCATTAAGGAGGACTGTTAAAGTAGACTTCAGACAGGCTTTAGGTTTTGTTCAGCTGAGGGATGGTACACTGGGGAAGCTGATCTTCACTCTACTTATCTCTGCCTACACGCTGTGGGAAAAGCTAAGGCTGTTTGTACCAGCTTCTTACATACTTTGAGCAGGCAGGAAAGAAGCCAGATTTTCTAAGTTTAGGTGGTTGATGAAAATAAAAAATTATCTTTTGAAAGCACAGAGGAATGCCCACTTCATGTAGGTGATAGTTACAACATCTTCATGTTCCTGTGGGGACACAGAAACCATGGAGTCTAGAGGCATCCCATGATTGCACCTCCATCATATAACTCTTCCCAAAGTTCCCTTAGTCTTTTCACCTAAAAATACTTTACATTCTCTCACTTTGCGTGGTGGAATCTTTATTCAATTGCATCACAATCTCATTTACATTCCAAACAGAAATGACAAGATGACATGAAGTAACACCAAATATTTATGTTGTTATTAATAAATACAAATTAAATAAACGTGATTTCTAAAATAGTAATATACATTTTTAAGACTCTTCAATTCAATAGCAAAGAAAATCCAATAAGATAGGACATGTGAGTAATGAAAATAGATGTCATCATAGAGACTGTAATTTACTTTTTTTTAAGTTTATGAGTAATCAAGTAAAAAAATAATGTAAAACTAATAAGACAGATCAAGATTCTGTTTTTAGGACAATTAAAAATCTGCCCTTGAAATTTGAGAATAGATTAAAAGAATCCAAATTTACTTTCACCCTAAATGAATTTCCAGCTTCATGTAACTTGTTTTCAGTTTTGTGACCATATTAAAGAGAACAGGAGCCAAGACCTAAAGCCTGGCAGGTCTTTTTGAAGATTGTGCTTAACATATTAAGCTATGATTAAATGATAATAAAAGACAACACCTAAGGTAAGAACATGCCTCAAATCATTACATTATTTTTCTCTTATCATGTATCTGAGATGATGGGATGGGTAAAAAAAAGCAGCAAAAACCACCTGTGTTGGCTACAGATTAATTATTTACAAATTTGCAGGCTAGGTATATAAAACATGGTGGTCCAGGGAACTACAGCCTGTGAACTTGATTTAATTTTCCTGAGGGAAATAAATGTCAGTGCTTTTATTTGAGTGGGTGTAGGGTGGTGGATTCTAAATATATATATATATTTTTTTTGGTACCAGAGATTGAACTCAGGGGCACTGGACCACTGAGCCACATCCCCAGCTCCATTCTGTATTTTATTTAGAGACAGGGTCTCACTGAGTTCTTTAGTGCCTCACCATTGCTGTGGCTGGCTTTGAACACATGATCCTCCTGCCTCAGCCTCCCGAGCTGCTGGGATTACAGGTGTGCCCCACCATGTCCAGCCTAAAAATAATTTGTAAGGACTTGAAACTTCTCATGAAGGTACCAGTCATCTTGGGAAAATAGATTTTAGTAATAAGAACCAATAAAAATTGTAAATAGCCTAATATCCTTCATTGAACTTCAGATATTAGAATTTTCTAATCTAAATTATGAAAAATATTGCCTAATATATTCAAAGAAATGACCTAAAATAGCAAAGGGTTTATAAATAATAGGAATTCATAAAAAGCCAATTTATCAAATAACTGATTTGATAAAGAATGAAATAGGACTTCTAGAAATAAAAATTATTGTATCTGAAATTTAAATTTTAATGATGTGATAGGCAGCCGCTTGGTATAGTGGAAGAAAGAACAAATAAAATAGAGATTAGATCATGAGAAATATAGTATAGAGGGATTTAAAATATTTGTTTTCATATACATATATATATATGAAAAAATGTAAGAAACAACTTGAAATTCTAAAGATAGATGCTTTAAGTTAAAAATTTCTTTAATTGATTATAAAAATACTACTGATTAAAATTTATGAGATGCACCTGAAATTATGTTCTAAGAAAAAATATATGCAAAAATTATATATGTTAAAGGAAAGATAAAAATTTAATGTGAATTATTTTAGTTCAAAAATTAGAGAATAAACAACAAAATAAAGCCTAAAAACAAAAACTGCAAGAAGGATATAATAAAGATAAAATTGTTAAATAAACAAATAAAGAAACCACATAATGAAAAGATGATATCTTGTTTTGAATTTTGAAAAACATTTGGTGAAAAAGATAAACAAAAAAAGATAATTAAAAAATGAATATCAGGATAAAAGCAATATCACTATAGAAACTAGAGCCATTCAAAAATAGAAGCTATTACAAACAATTTTATCATATGCATTTGAAAAATTGAGATAAACTGGACAGATCCTTAAAAATATTCCAAGAAACTCTTTCATTTTTTAAAAAAAATTTTAATTGATTTTTTAAAAGTAAATGACAGCAAAATTCATTACCTTTCTTTTTACACATATACAGCACAAAATTTTATATCTCTGGTTATATATAAAGTATGTTGACACCAATTTGTGTCTTCATACATGTACTTTGGATAATGATATCCATCACATTCCACCATCCTTGCTAATCTCCTGCCCAATCTCTTCCCCTCCCACCCTCTGCCCTCTCTAGAGTTCCTCTATTCCTCCCTTGCTCCTCCTCTCTACCCCCTATGAATCAGTCTCCTTACAGCAGAGAAAACATTTGGTATTTGTTTTTTTGAGAGTGGCTAACTTCACTTAGCATTATATTGTCCAGCTCCATCCATTTGCCTGTAAATGCCATGATTTTATTCTCTTTTATTGCTGAATAATATTCCATTGTGTATATATGACACATTTTTTTTATCCATTCATCTACTGAAGGGCATCTAGGTTAGTTCCACAGTTTAGCTATTGTGAATTGTGCTGCTACAAATTGAATCATACTTTTATTATGTAAGAAATTGAGAAAATAATTAATTTTGTTCATATATATGATAAAAGTGCTAGGTTCAGATGGTTTTGCCAGAGTTCAAGTAGACATATGACAAAGCAAAAATCTAACTTTATGCAAATTCTGTCAATCAACAACAAAAAAGAAATTATATTCTCTTCCTAATATTATGATGGTAGCATAATCTGGATGCAAATCTTGAACTGCAAAAAGAATATTACAGGCCAGCTTTACTTATTAACATAGCTATAAAAATTCTGAAAAAAGTAACATCAAATTGAATTCAATGGTACACATGTTTTTTATCTTATTAAATAAAATTAGAATAAGACATATTTCACACTTTTACAATGATATCAAAATGAATTCTACTGTCATAACTAAACTGAATCAATTAAAAAAAAACAACCTGTGGGAGGTCACTGATTTGGACTGAGTGTGTATACTAGATTCTAATAGAAAATCTAAAAAGAAATCATTCATGCTAAAGTTCCATGTTTCCAAATTGAAACTAAGTTCTTTATTTGACTTTTAGAGAAATCAGGAGTGAGAAAACACCATATCCTCAAATAAGCAAGTTTTAGGTGGCATGATGAGGAAGTTTCTTCTGTTTTAACCTTACAAATAAAGTAGTCTGAAGTATTTTTTGTATTATGCTATTTCCTTCCTGCTCAAACTCTCTTATAAAAACTGAATGTTTTATGATGCTCATTGAAGTGCCTTATCTAAATCTTTAGGTGAGGTGCTTCCTCAATTTATTAATCACTAATAAAAGCGAACTTGACTTTTAAAATAATTTTTTTGAAAGTTTGTATTTTTAACAGTCTCTTCGTATTTGTATCTATTTCTGTCTGTGTACATCATCATGCAGTTGGATTTATTCTGAGACAGCAAGATTAATTTCACATTACAAAATCAATTGTAGCCCAGCAAATTAGCAGATTATAAGAAAAATTATAATATGATCACATTGGCCTGTACTGCAAAGCTTTGTCTGAAATTCAACATTGATTCAGAATTAGAGAACTGAAAATGAAAGGGGAAGTCCTTAGCCTAATAAAAGTTGTCCTTGTATTCACAATGATTAAACTTAATAGCAAATTGTTTGAAACTTTCCCTCTGAGAAAAAGATGTGTATAGTTAAAACACCATCCCTGCAAACACACACATACACAACAACTTCTATTGAACATTTTACTGCAGGACCTAATCAGTCCAGTTAAACAAAAAAAAAGAGGTGAAAGGTATACAAACAGGCAAAAGACAAATAAAAATGTTATATTGAGTGAAATGAATGTTAAGTATGAAAAGAACATAAAACATATGCATGAATTATTAGAATTAATATCCAAATAATCACAATACATTACATATATCATTTAAATGATCACATATTGTATCACATGTATCATTGAAAATTAGGAAGCATAATTCCAAAAGATATATTTATGGTAATTAAAAATGGCCAATAACAGTTATAGCAGAAATACGCAGTAATGTTTGAGTAAATGTCCAGATTTTATTAAGAGAAATTAAAGAATATCTAAAAAAACAGAGCTGTATTGTGTTCATAGATTGGGAAGCTCAGTATTATTATAAAGGACATTCATGTAGTTCAAGTACATTGTCAGTTCCAAATATCTGCAGTTTTATTTTTTTAATTTAATTTTTTATTATGTGGGGAACTGTGGAAGACCAACCTTACACGTGACTGAGTCACACTCCCCTCCCAGGCTGGGTGCTGAGGCGCTCCACCCTTCTTTCTTTCTTTCTTTCTTTTTTTCTTTCTTTCTTTCTTTCTTTCTTTCTTTCTTTCTTTCTTTCTTTCTTTCTTTCTTTCTTTCTTTCTTTCTTTCTTTCTTTCTTTCTTTCTTTCTTTCTTTTTTTAAAGAGAGAGAGAATTCTTAATATTTATTTTTTAGTTTTTGGCGGACACAACGTCTTTGTTTGTATGTGGTGCTGGGGATCGAACCCGTGCCAGGCGAGCGCACTACCGCTTGAGCCACATCCCCAGCCCCTCCCCACCCTTCTTGGGTTCCAGGGTCCGTGTCTCCTGCATGGGTGTGTCTTGCTACAGCCCCATGGGTGAAGCTGTGCTCACCTGTTCCTTTGTAATATAACCCCTTGCCCTGTTTAGGATAGAATCTTCCATGGAAGTGCCTTGTGTGTGTCCCTTTCTCTTATACTGTGCCCTTGGGTGTGGTCTACCCAGGTGACAGTCAACCTGCTGACAGTGGACATCTTGAAGATAGACTCAGCCCCCTGAAACCTCACCCCTTGCCTCATTTGAATAGCTTCTCCTCAATAAAAGGGGTCAGAGCATGTTCTCTCTCTCTTCCTTCGGACCCTTAAAGTCAGATGAGCCATCACAGCGACCCCAAAGAAAAAGTATTTGTGTCTCTTGTGTGGTTATTTTGCGTAGTCCAGTCAGCCCAGTTCAACTGGAGTGACCCTTGAGCCTTTTAGTTGTGAGAACAGAAACCCAGCAGGGAACTACTTTTATAAATAAATTTGCAAATAAATTCCATGATATATATGGGAATAGAAAGGATTGATGTTACTTCAGACTTCTGATAGAAGAAGAAGGTGTGAGACTTCTTTATGAGATATTAAGAATTATTACAATGATATAAAAATTGAGTGTAATATTGCCACATGAATAAATAAATCTTTGCAGCAGTACATAGAACCCAGAAGTATGAACACATTAATGGATGTCTGATTATAAGAACTTGACACTGCAGAGCTTTGGGGAAAGATAATCTTTTTAAAATATAAGTGATACTGAGAAATTTTTGTGTTGAGGGAGAAAAAAATTAATTGGGTATCTGCCTCACACCATTTATAAAAATCTTTTCAGGCAAGTCATACATATAAATGTGGAAAATAAAATTATAGTTTCTACTTAAGATAATAACTTCATGATTTGAAGGTTCTGGAAAGATTTCTGAAAACAGGAAGCCAAAAAGCATTAACTGTAACTGAAAATATTGTTAGTTGTACTATATCAAAATTAACTACTTTTTTTGTCACTAAGTGAGTAAGAAGACAGAACATAAAAGATATAATTGCAACTCAAATAGATGTTAGACACTAAGAATGTACATTTTACACAAATGATAGCACTTTATACACAATTTTCAACAGTTCCTCTTTTAATTTAATATCTGTTGGAGATATTTTTATGTTTAAATGCATAGTTTTGTATCTTCATGTGAATCCATTTTTGTTTCTATGTCTGCTCTTATTGCTTCTCTGTGAAGTATTCCACATCATCTTCTTGGGGGGCTTAGAATTCTTTGGTGTTCTCTTGAATTAGTCATACAATCACATATAATAGTTCATAAAATTAATGAAAACTCAATTATGTTTATCTTTTTTTAACATCGATAGTCATATCCATCCTTATTTTAATAGTTAGTCCTTCTCAGTGTTTCTGGTAATATAAAAACAGAAAAAGTTAATTATAATTATATTATTTGCTTGTTGAGACTCTGAATGCTTTATATACACCGACTTATTTCAGCAGTAATGACTGCATTCTAATATACATCCTATTAATTAATTAATGTTATCAAAATACGAATATAAACCAGTGTTGATGAATTCCCACAGCTAGTGTTAGAGCAGAACTTTGAACATTTGCCATTATATACATTAGAAATTCACATAGTAAAAAAGATATACTGGGAAAAGTGGCTTCCTTCTAGTTCCTCCCCTCAGAGGTAACCCACTGTTTATATATTCTAATGTGATCTTTGTCTTAATCAGTTTGGAATTTTTTAACAGAATACCACCGGTGGCTTAAACAACAAACATTTATTTCTGTCAGTCCTGAAGACTGGGAAGACCAACATCAAGGTGCCCGCCAGTTCCTTTCCTGGTGAGGGCCCTATCCTTGGTCGTTTTACAAGGGGGAGAGTGATCTTGAGTCTCTTCTTTTTTGTAAGGGTATAATCCCTCATGAGGGATCCACCCTCATTACCTGATCTGATTTCCTCTTAAAAACCATATCCTTAAATACCATCATATTTATTGTTAGGGCTTTAGCATATTTGAGGCCTGTATAAACATTTATTCCATAGTTCCCTCCAAAAATAAAAATATAAATTTATTAAAATATAGACATACAACTGTTTTTAGAAAAAAAGAATAGAGTTAACACCAGCTGCTTTGAAATTGGAAGAATGTTGATGTGAATTGTTAAGTGACAAAAGCAATTTGAAAAATGTGCATTAGCTGATTCCAATTTCATTTGTAAAACCCAAATCTGTAAACTAAAAAACAACACCCCCCAAACAAAACAAAAGGTAAGAGGCATAAGTGTGGACGGTTACACTTTGAATGTCAAAATTTATTTGTCACAGTTGCAGGTCAGTGAAGGAGAGAGGAGGTGTGAGATATTCCATATATATTAGTTTTGTTTGTATTCTGACATATGTATGTTAAAGAACAATAAGGTAAACGTAGACTCTTATCCTAGAGGAGCTTGATAAGATTATCTTAAATATACTGATTTCATAAATTAAGATAAATTGGAAGACTCATTTGAGTATAACATGCAGCTATAAAAATTGAGTTATCCACAAAGCTGAATTAGTGAAAGCAAAGTAAAACCTAGCAACATGGAATATGCAACACAATATTAAACAAATTTATATTCTTTTTATTCATAATTAATTATTAATACATGACATCAACTTTTGCATATTATATTTTTGCAAGTCAGTAGACTTGATTAAATAATTTTTGTGTTTATTAATATTTCTGTAATCTTTTAAAATTTCTGTGACCCAAATTCCTTCATGCCACCTATGTGTTGAAAAACTCACTTATCTTTCCTGTCATCAGATATTAGTGGACCATTTAATTAAACAAACTGTGAAATAAGAATGGCTCTGGAATGGTTCTTACAACACAAAGTGAAAGAGTCTGACAAGTGCTACCACTTTGCTTCCTTCTTATCATCTACAGTTAACTTAGTAGGTCCTCCATGTATGTGCCTGTGGAAATAAAATCAGGTGCAAACAAATGAACACATACACTAACACAAAAGAGCACACAAATAATCCCAGGTAGGTTACACATTTAGATGTATTACAAATCAGTAACAAACTATGAAAATCTAAAAAACCACTAAGACAATCAGAAACAAATGTAAAATATTAATGTACTTACTACTTTTCACTTTCTGTTACTATCTTCTTTCCTCAGGCTCTTTTCCAGAAGTATTTGCAACTGTAGCCTCTGACTTACGTTAAATGTCAGTTGTTGAAGGTCTAATCAGGACAATTTGGAAAGAAATGAAATAAAAGACATCTCAATTAGAAAGGAAGAAATAAGTCTTTTCTACATTTGCAGATGACATGATCTTGTACAAAGAAAATTCTTAAGGAACCCACCAGAAACTGTTAAAACTCATATGTAAGTTCAATCAGATTGTAGATACAAGATGAATATACAAAATCAGTTATATTTCTATGCCCTATCAATGAACATTCCATAAATGAAACTGAACAAATAATACATTGATGAGAGCATTGAAAAAACAAGATACTTAAGTATAAACTTAACAAAAAAATGCAAAATTTGCATACTGAAACCTATGAAGTATTGTTGAAATAAATTAAGAAGATCTACGTGAGTGGACATGCTGTGTTCATGAATTGGGAGATTTAATAATGTTAAATGGCAATATCCCCAATTTGATCTATAGATTCAATGCAAATTCCAATGAAATAAGAGATGGTTTCTTATAAAAATTGATAAATTGATGTTAAATTCATGTAGAATTTTAAATGAATTAGGATAGCTGAAACAATTTTTAAGAAGTACAAAGTTGGAGTACTTAATTCCAGTCTCAAAACTTACTATATATCCACAAGTAACTAAGACAATATGTTACTGGTATAAAAATAAACATACAGATCAATATAGTATAAGTGAGAGTACTAAAATAATTCCCTAAATTTCCAGGTAATTGACTCTTAACAAAAGTATCCAAAACAATTTAAAAAGTCTTTCCAACAAATAGAGCAGGGAGAATTAAATACCCACATGCCAAATGGTGAAATTGAATCTCCCTCAAATCATACACAAAAATTAACTGAAAATCTGTCATAGACCTCAGTGCAAAGGCTAGATACTTCAAAAATCTTAGAAGGAACATAAAAGTGAATCTGAGATTCAACTTCAAGAGTCCAAGGAACAAACAAAAGATAAATGAAAACACATCTACTCCAAAACTTGTACATGAATATTCATAGAAATATTATTTGTAATAACCACAATTTTGAAACAACCCAAATTCCAATCAGCTGATGAATGAGTAAATGAAAGTGGTACATCTCTTGTGGGAATATTATCGAATGACAGAAAGGAATGAGGTACTGTGCTACAACTTGGACTATAAAAGCCTTATGCTAAGTGAAAGAAGTCAGTCCCCTCAAAACACATGGTAGAGTACTCCATTTGTATGAAATGCCTAGAATAGGCAAATCCATAGGGACATAAAATATATTTGTGATTGACTAGGATTGGGGGGGGTATGGAGTTTTTTGGGAGGAGATGGAGAGTGACTGCAAACAGATTTTACACACACACACACACACACACACACACACAGCACAAATGCAGTGTGTGGGTGTGATGAGAAAATGTTAAAAAATTGTATGCATATAATATTTACACACATGTGGTGGAAAAAAATGTTTAAGAATTAGACAGTGGTGATGGTTGCATACCCCTCTAAATATGTGAAAAAAGCATTAAATTATACATTTTAAATGAGTGAATTGTATTGTATATAAATTTATATAATAAAAATCTATTAAAATGACATTTTAAAATACCCCAAGTCACAAACTGTTGAAGATTTTGAACTACCCTGGGAAGGAAAGGCAATACCACTCTGTCTGAGGGCCCACTGGAGAAAGCAGATGCTATTCATACAATATTCTACATTTCCAAATGTGCTTCAGTTTAGGTCATCTCTGTTTGTTCTTTTAATAGTCTTATAATATGAACTTATCAGTCATTAAAATAGAGGTTTTCACTGATTCTGAGAAATTAAATGGTTTTAACAGATTTGTATCCTTAGCAAAGGGATAATTTTGTGTGTGTGTGTGTGTGTGTGTGTGTGTGTGTGTGTTTTACTGCTTAAAATCACGTACACTTTATTTTTAATTATTTTTTGGTTGATGCATAGAAATTAATTGTATTTATCACATGCAACATGATATTGTGAACTATGTGGAATAACTAAATTGAGCTAACATTATTACTTGAAATACTAACCTTTGGTGGTGTGAGCACTTACAATTCACTCAACAATTTTCAAGAATAAAATGCATTGATATTAGCTATGGTCACCATGAACAATAAGTCTCTTCAACTTATTTCTCCTAACCAAAATAAGTTTGGCCAGCATCTTTCCAAGGGTCTACTGCATTCTGGTAAACCATCATGCTACACTCTCTGTGAATTCAACTTTTTCTTGATTCCACAAGTAATTAAGATCATGTAGTGTTGGGTTTTTCTGTGTCTAGGGTCATTTAACGTAATGTCTAACAGGTTCATCCATTTACTGCAACTAATAGGATTTCCTTCTTAAGGCCAAATAGTATTCCTTTGTGACGTTATGTACTGTAATTCAGTTATCCATTCGTCCACTGATAGTTATTTAGGTTGATTTCATATCTTGATTATAGTGAATAATACTGTACATGGGAGTGCAGATACATCTTTAGCTTATCAATTTCATCTCAATAGAAAATCTTCATATATATAAAGTTCTTCCACCATGTCTGGATAACCTGGATTTTTCCTTAGATTATTGCCATCTGTATGTACCAAGGTCAAAACAATCTGAGCATGTTTGAGGTCTTTCCCTGGTTTAAATTATTCCTCCTATTGAGAAGAAATATCTTTTATATATGTAGTCAGTTTTGCTATTTGGATATTAAACTATAATTAGTGACCATGAGTTTGACTCATACAAGTAAAATATAATTTCTAGAATCAGGTGAGTAAAGATTCTAAGGTTCCAGTGGGAAATGAAATCCCAATTGGAAAAGAAAAGAAAAGAAAAGAAAAGAAAAGAAAGAAAGAAAGAAAGAAAGAAAGAAAGAAAGAAAGAAAGAAAACCCAAAAACCCAGGACTAGGAAAAGGAAAAAAGAAACTTTAGAACCTAGGTATCATATGTAAACAAAAAAGAATATTCCATGCGAGCTCATAAATGCCCAGCACATGATACTATATCTTGTGAGGCTAGAAACCTGTCTCTGTGCTCAGAAAAAAACATGGCATATTCTGGCAAAGATGACTGTGACCATCTGACTGACTTGGAATGTGATAGGGCAGAAGGGTTAGCAGTTCCAAACATTTGCTTCTCTCAGGGGCTCCAATTTTTCACTCTATGAAAACTTGGCAAGGTGCCCGTTTCTTGGGGGAAAAGAATTTTTTTTGCTCCCCTTTTCCCTTGCCAATGTGCATTGCATGGCAACTGGGAACATGCCTGATCACATAAGGAAAATTCTGATTGAGGCTAAGCAGTACACTAAGCCCTAGTTCAACTTTGAGCTTTGCCTCTGACCCAGATACATACAACCTAGGGACTTAAAAACCACATGTGGCAGTTAGATGCAAGAAAGGAACTGGCTTTCTGCCTTCACGTAAAAATAGATAAAGGTGCTGACAAAGAAGAATATACCTCTTAAGTTTGGGATTATTCAGACGTGTGAACTCCATAAAAATTGGTGCCACAGGGCAAAGTAATAGCCACAGTTCAGCATTGCAGAAATCCTTTATGTATGACTTTGTTTATCATAAACAGCCTTTCAGTTGTAGCAAAACCTGAATCTGTCCAACAGTGAGATACATCATAAGAGCAACTCTATTTCATTTCTTAGAATATATTTAGGATTTTCTGTTTTAATTTAATATAAACAGATATCTGCATTCAGAATTTATTCTGAAATTACCAGATTGTCATGTATGTTACTCTAGCTCATGTCACTTGACTATTAAAGGTAAAGGATTAAAAACAGACCATGGAGATATTGTTTTATTTTGTCTACTGAACACCGTTTTCAGTGAAAAAAAGCACAGGTAGCAAAACTTCATCTCCCCCAAATGCACTTCAATACATTTTAAGTGTAAAAACCTAATTTAAAATAATGTCAGCATCTTTGGGCTGTAGAATATGAGGCTCAGCATCTTTAAATTATTTAAGAGGTCCACAGAGGACCAGTTATGCTTATAACGTCAGATTTACTCAAAGAAAGGGGAGAGCAAAGCAAAATGTTGAATAAGGGTTTCTGATGCAGTTTCATTGAGTTATTTCTCCATTCTGTAATTGCAACAATAGTCCTACCAAACTCGAAAACAAAACCAGATATGCCTATACATACAGTTATGAGATCTATTTTCTATGTTAGTTTTGTGTTTTTAAAACAAATATTTGTGTGTGTTCTAGTACTGCCACTTTTCTTTTTGGCTTTTATTTTTGAACCAGAAGATCTATCCAGAAGACATGTTAAAAGATGATGCCCCTGACTCCTCTAAAAATTGTCCTGTTTCCTTGAAATAAGAGTCTAAAAAATATATTTTACATAACTTCTTTACTTTCCTCTTTTCCAGTGGTCTGGAATATAAAAAAAAATCTTTTTTGCCCCATTAAGGCAAAACATAATGTATAAATAATTTTAACAATACTAATTGGCAAAGTTTCACTTAATAAAAATAAAAGTCTATAAAATATGTTTTACAATACTTGGACTTTTTGATGATCTGAAGTGATAAGTGAATACATTGAGAATATTTGAAAGTATAATCACTATATAAAATGAGCATGGTAACATGGTGGGAGCTATTGTAAGAGTATTAATTATTACTATTTTCTGAAGCCTTTATGGTATGTTAGAGTTTCTTCTCAGGAGTTGAGTAGATGTGGGCACTGTGTATCTGTATATCTATTTTGAGAATACAGTTTACTTGAATTAATTAGTGGCCACTTGATTAATGACCCTATTTCCATGTTAAGGCCACAGGTATTGCAAATTAGCTTTACTGAGGAATATCCAGAAGGAAACTGTAGAATAAAACCTTCCACAGCATATTTGGTAATGACCTACATCAGAATTTCAGAAAGAACAGATCTCTGATCACACCAAATTTCACCTGCTGCTTTTCCATACATTTCTGAGTTCTTTAAATGGACTATCATATGAGTTACCTTTTACTGTGCTGAAATTTAATTTGATCCTCTAGAAATCAATGTAAATAGTGAAAGATAATAGATTACCTAGCTATCAGTGTCTGATCAGCGAAAAAAGACTGACTCTTCAGTAGAGAAAAGTTGGCAGTGCAAAGTTGACCATTTGTATTTTAAGGGCAGCAAATATACTAATGGGCAATGTATTTAGCAGTTTCACAGCAGATTCAGAAATATCTTCTATATGACTCTTATTAGAGCAAACACTAATGTAAAATGAAATTGTACTTCTATCAAATTTCAGTGACCTAATTGGACACAATAGTAAAATGTATATAACAGAAATAAGTGATTCATAACCTGGGTAGGTATAGGAAGAGGGATATATCAGTATTATTTATAATCATTTTCAAACTATATACACTTCTCTGTCTCCTATCTTCAGAGAATTTCTGACACATCCATTCCCTAAGAGAGGCTCTGCATTGGTCATGCATAAAGAGATGGGCTTCATTTTTCATATAAGTGGATTTTTCACAAAGGCACTCAAACATATATAAATATCAATCATCACAGTCTTTGAAATGTAACTAGAAATTGAAATGATTATTTAGTACATTTTAATGAGCTGAAAATATATGAATATATTTATTGCATACATTATAGTTTTCCATTATATAAACCCTCATCACATTTTTAAATGCCCATTAACAACTTTGCAAGACTTGGAAAGTATTTTGATCCTTTTAAAAGTTATTTTGGTTATTGAAATTATATGTTATTATGTAAGAAAAAAATTCTCAGCAGGATTGGAGAAAGTTGTCTTTGGCACTGCGAAGAAGGGTAGAGAACTACCAAATAATGACTGAGATGGTAATAATTTTTGAGTTATAATAAAGATTTATTAGAAAAAGATCGAAATTTAAATTAAAATTGATTAAAATATCAAGAAACAACATACAGTTTTCTGCTTCTATCCAAGAATAGAGTCCAAGTAGGAATTGATTTCTGATAGCAAAATTGAGATCCAATTTTCCACACATTTGATTTGGATCTGTCATAATATTACATACACAAACTGAAATTCATACTCATATACAAGCACAACTGGTATCTTAATATACATATAATTACTTATCCTGTTTTTACTTTAGTGTTGTATCTTCACATGATAGTATGATGATTTTCTCATGCCACTTTCCTTTCTGCACCTTTATTTTTAATGTTTGTATAATACATGGATGTACCATTTATGTTATTCCTAATATAATATTGATACTCTCTGACTTTCTAGCTAGACTCATCTTAGAGCTAGGAAATCATCAGATCACTTGGTAGATGTTTTCCATTGAGAAGGGAGTGATTACCTGATACCTGATACCTTGAGGTGAGAATATGGGTTTCTTTTTTTTCTTTTCTTTTTCTTAAATGTTTATTTTTAGTTTTAGGTGGACACAATATCTTTATTTTACATTTACGTGGTGCTGAGGATCGAACCCAGAGCCTCACCCATGCTGGGCAAGCACTCTACCACTGAGTTACAACCCCAGCCCTATGGGTTTCTCTTTTATCTTTTTTTTCTTTTATTTATTTTTATTATTATTAGTTGTTCAAAACATTACAAAGCTCTTGACATATCATATTTCATACATTTGATTCAAGTGGGTTATGAACTCCCATTTTTACCCCAAATACAGATTGCAGAATCACATTGGTTACACATCCACGGGTTTCTCTTTTTTCTATCTCATGTTTTCATTATATCAATTTCCTTATGACTTGCTATGTTTTGTGTATATGTATATTATATATACATATAATTTCTTTCTTTTCTTTTCCCTCTCTCCCTCCCTTCCTTCCTTCTCTGATCTACCCCAATAGCATCTAATCTATATCTGAAGCCCCTATTTTCCTCCAAAATTTATATATCCGGTGACTTGGATATTTAATTAGTATTTCAAACCTAACACATTCATAGTTGAGCTTCTGATCACCATTTTTACTTGCTCATATAGCAGTTTTTTTCCTATCTAAATACAGGGCAAGTCTGTTCACCTAATAATACCTTGGAGCAAAAATCTTGGACTCTCTTTACTTCTGTCTCCCATAATCCCCACCCTCTTCATATATCAGCAAGTTCTTTTGGTTTCATCATTAAAAATCTCTAAAATTTGATCTAACTACTTCTGATGTGAAACTCAGGGTCCCATCCACCATAATTTCTTGTCTAGATTAATGCCATATCCTGTTTACAGTTTGTGTTTCTGTGGTTTGAAATCATGTGATACTTGCTGCACATACAGGCATTGTGAAGAACTCTGTCATGTAAATTATCATGGAGTATTCATTACTGTTTATGTGTTCATCAAGAGAGGAAGTAACTGAAATAAAATTTTCATGTGACCTCATTCCTATGGTTGGCCAAATTAAAAAAAAATTGTGAAGGTAATTCATTGCTTTATAAGCCACTTTTAGATAAGTACGTAGTCTGTTTAAAGTTCAAATGCTCTATAAATGGGTGTTTTATGGACTTTCTATTGAAATCTGCATCCCCATCTCCTTGAGGAGTTCCCTGTCACTGTCAGGATTACAGAAGGGACACCAGAATACCATGTGCTCTTATTAAGTTCTTAATGGCTCCTTCTTCCCACCAACATTTCCTGATTTGCTGCCATCTCGTGAAACCAAAATTAATATCCTTGTTTTCTTCAGTTACTATTCATCCATGTCACCGAAGGCAGTTCTCACACCTAATAATTTCCTCCATACATGGCTCTTTTTTTATCCCCTTTTCTGATAGAATCTCTTCCCCCACGTCGGTTTCTGAAACATATCAGCTGTGCCTTGTGTAGCTGATATTACTTAAAACCCATTTTTTTTTTTACTCAAACTCTTCTTTGAATATTGTTTTGTTCATTCATCTGTTCTTATGAGTGAACCTTGTCTCTTTCTGACTTGCTCTCTTCTGATGTCTGCCATGGATGTCTGTTCATCCTCTTTGGTTTACTGGATCAATATCATCAAAAGAACAGCACAATTCACAATCTGACATCATTAAACTATTCTATTAATTTCCACACCATTTTCCCTCATTGTTGAAAGTTTTGGCTAGTTTCAGGGCCTCTGTTCTGTCTCCAGTGTTTATTTTAGTATCTATTCACACCCTGCTCTTTGAATTCCTTTAATTCCTTTAATTCTTCTTGTGTTCTACCCCAAGTCCTTACTACTACTCTCATTGCTGACTCTAGATATTATCAATAACTCTAACCCCTCCATAATCTCAACTTTAGTCATGTTTTTCTCTGACCATCTTGACCATAACACTTTACCTTCAGCTTACTCTTTATGTAGTTTTTTTAGCCCTATCAGGATATAAAAATCTGTTATCCTATTTTATTTATTATTTTTTTAACACACTCTTTCTTACTGCCTAAATTTCAGTTACTTATTTAGCTATTTTTGGTTTCAGAATATTTCATTTTGGTCCTTCCCTTAGTTACAGCCTCCACATATTTTTCCCTATTGTTTTGATACTTATCTGGGAAGCAGCAACTCTGTTCAATATCAGCCTCTAACTTCGCTGTCTACAACTTTACCACTATATTTTTGTAGGTGAAAACTGATGGACATCCTGATGGGCTTTAATCTATGGCCGCTGATCTTACCTAGGCCTGTTGTACTACTCTGCAATCACAGAACAGCCCCGTTTCATTTCTGCCTATAAATGACTATATCATACTCTCTCTTCTTAAATTTTAAATACTCTCATTTCTCACACTCACCTGAGAACACTGCTTCTTATTTTCCTGAAAGATAATAGAAATAATCAGAAGAGAATGTCCTTAAAAATCTCACATTTGCTATACACTTGTATCTCTGCCCATCCCCTCCTCTTTTCTTCCTGGCTCTGTTTGAACTCACTTTGTTGCTCCCTAAGACTAATCCCTCTTTTTGTTCACTAGATCTTGTCCCCCTTCACCTACTCTAAATATATCACTTTTGAAATTACTACTCTCTCTCCTTCATTATCATGCTTTTTCTTAATTGTATCATTTCTATCAGCATCAAATATATGCTGCTCCCATAGAGAAAGGAAGATAATGTTTTGGCCTTTCACCACTCACTGTGCATTGACTCCCCAGCCACATAGTGTGGGCCTGGCCCCATGATCAAGCCTTTTACTCATTCTCTCTCTGAAAAGTAATTTAGCATGTTTTTCTTTAAGTAGAATTGGATGACTACAAGGATGTTGCTGCAGAGTGTGAAGTCCAATGCATGTCAGTCTTCTAATTTTGAGAAAGGGAGAGGAAGTAAATGAAATTTCTTGAACTAATAAAGCTAATTAGTTACTACCCTTATTAGTTACTAATACACTTACTAAAACCACAGTAAGTGTATTGATCTAACATGTTTTTTTGAAAATATAACCAGCTATTATCCTTTGAAACTTGAACTTTCTTTTATTTACAAAAAAAATATAAAGTATAGAGACTAAATATCCATGAAAATGGCCTGTGATTGTATACACAGTAAAATATTTATAATAATAAAATATTAATTTATTATTTTTAATAGTATTTGTGTTCACACTGTGGGCGTCTTATAGTTCAATCAATTTGGATACACAAAAGTCTCAGTAAGGAAGGCACAGTTAAAAATATAAATTTTCTATCTTGTTTGATTATTTGCTTACAGTAGAGAAATTGAGTTATTTTTAGGATGAATCACTATTGACACTGAATATGAAAAAGAGTCTAGAGATCCCAAATATATTAAGTATGGGTAAGTTCCTCATCTTAAACAACCATTCTTCGTCTTTTCTGTAATATTCCATTTCCAACCTCTTTTTCAGACATGCTTAGTTAGGCTAACGAAGAAAGAAATGTAAACCTGAATTCATTCGTGGTTTCTAAATTCTCTTTTCCCAAACTGATTTTACTCCTTGGCAACTGTTCCCTAATTTTGACACATGTATTGTTTAACTGTGGGACACATAGCAAAATCTAAGACTGAGTGCATCTGCATTTCATCAAGTGTTTAATATGTCAGTGGAATTTCACTTTAAATGAAGGTACAAATTAATCATGTTGGGATACAATATTAAATAAATTCATATTCATTCTGCAGATAATGCAATGCTAAAGCATGTCATTTTGTCAGAAGGTAATTAAGAACTGTTTTTTTTTTTAAAGTTACTAAAAAGAGAAAGGCCACATCACTGAATCTTCTGCTACAGAATAAACTGGTAGCAATCAAAGTCTAAGGCATTCCAACATGGAGTTCACTTATATACTTTCATAGAGTTTTATTTCCACTCTTTAAAAAATATGCTCCTTACAACCTGCTTCAGAGAAAGAATAGATGATAATGTGAGATGAATGTAAGGCAGACTTTCAGACTTGGAAAGCCTACTTATAAGAACATGATCAGGCCAGTCATGGTGAGGCACACCTGTAATCCAAGTGACCTGGGAGACTGAGGCAGAGGGATTGCAGGTTTAAAGCCAGCCTCAGCAATTTTGTGAGGCCTTAAGCAGCTTAGTGAGACCCAATCTCAAAATTTAAAAATATAAAAAGGCTGTAATGATTGAGTAGAATAGTCCTGGATTCAATCCCTAGTACCCCAAAATAATAATAATAATGATAATAATCAGTCTACTCTTGGTGTGTACTTTTTAAAGTTAGCAAGCATTTAACTTTCGTGAACTTCTGAGAATGTTCTTTCCTTCACATGATACTATTCCTATCAAAAAAGAGCAAATTGTATTTTTGCAACTGCTAACAGAAATATACCATAATAGTTTTATTTCATCCGATTACATTTATTTGCGTTATTATTCCGAAGCCTCTTGATATATTCTAATCTTTTACTTTGGAATGTATCTGAACAACAGTCAATAGAGAGTGAATCAACAACTTAAGATAAATTGAAGTTATATATGTACATCATATTAAAATATATGGCAAATTAAATGTTCCAAACTAGCCACTATGCAAAAACAAACAAACATAATTCTGTACAAATTGAACTAGTGTGAAACATTTCAAATCACACCTTGTTTGTCTTCTTATTTTTTTATGTTTTCTTATATTTCATTACCTCCTGGAAAATACATTGATTCATTTATTTTTATTTCAAAAGTATTTATTCAACACCTACTATATGATAGGCACTGTCCCAGAAGTGAGCCAAAGGAAATACAGCACCTGACTTCACGAAGCTTAAATTTATGTATTACTCTAAAGATAACAAACAGTTTCTAAATGCTCTCCTAGGAGCTGAAGTCATCCATGGATTATTATACAACTCTTACCCAATTAATCCAAGTTAACGACTTCATGAGACAATAATGACTCTGATTTAGGAGGAGATGGTCCCTGGACACAAATGTTTTAATTATCAAGCCACAACTGTGCAGAAAATATTTTTAAAATGAAGATAAATTGATCCTTATTGCAATTCAGACTGGTTTATTACTAATTAAGAAGGGATATTAATTAGGATATATAGTTAGTAGTATAGCTTTGACAAATTTTTCATAAATACACACTTGATTCCAAGTATCATATGAAAGCATACAGAGAGTTCTCCCCTATTTTTTCCTGATTAAAGGAGTTAATATTATAAAACTAGTGCAGGAAAGACAAAAAATAAAATAAAAATAACTTGTCTTTTAACAAATATTTCCAAAGTAATGTTGCACTTTAAGGTGGGAAGAATACTGACTCTCAAAGTTCTCCATGTTTTAATCTTGAAATTTTTAAGTATGTTTCTTTATATGACAAAGGAACTTTGCACAGATAAATAAAACCTTGAGATGGCAAGATTATGGATTATCTGCTGGAGTTTAATCTAATATCATGAGTCAAAAAAGTGAAGAAACTGTTTCCAACTATGATCAGAGAAAATCTAAACATGGAAAATGGGAAAGAGTGATGCTACATTGCTGGAATGAAGATGGATGAAGGGGATCATGAGCTAAGAAAAATGCAAGCAACCTGCAGAAGCTAGAAAAGGTGAGGCAACTGAAAGACTCCTACAGCCTCCAGAAATGAAGGCAGGTCTGCCAGTAACCTTGATTTCAGCCCAGTGAGAACCATGCCAAACTTCCAACCTAGAAACTTCAGTGTAGTAAATTTGCATTATTTTAAGTTAGTTTGTTGAAATTTCATATATCAACAATGGAAGACTTTTAATACATATTACATTAAAATGTTGATCATATCTTTTTCCTAATAGAACATCTCTCTCTTCCCCGACCTCACACATATGCACACACTCTCTGTCTCCTCACCCCTACATACCTATTGTCTTACTTTTTGTTGGTCAGAGGTTACAAATAAGGTTAAGTGTTTACCTAGAATGGTAATCTTCCTCTTTCTTTCTTTTTTAGAGCAACCAAGAGATCTTTATTGCAGTTGTGTCTGATTTAGATAGGGAAGGAAGAGAAAGAGAGAGAGAGAGAGAGAAAGCCAGAGGAGGGGGGGAGAGAGAAAGGGAGAGAGCAAAGAGAGCCTTCCTATTTCTTTTATTATGTGTTTCACACGATAGTAATATAGTTCTTAGAATCTCAGAATTAGATTTTAATGTAGTTGTCAATAGGATAACTTGAATTAAAGTGTCATTTTAAAAATAGTATTTACAAAATTTTCTTATTAATATCTAGTAAGAATGAATTTAATTAAAGAATGGTGAAAACTTCCTGATAAGAGCCTCAGATGTTCCAGAAGAAGGCCTTGTTATCATAGGAGATGAGGACCACACATATTGTTTTTTTCCCTTGAAGACCTCTCAGTGGGATAAGATGTGGAGGTAGAAGATAATATTATTGATGGTCCTGACCCTGCATAAGCCTAATGTTTATTTTGTGTCTTAAGGCTTTAGCAAAGTGATTTAAGCAGTAAAAAAAGTGAGATGTAAAAAGATTATAGATGAAAGTTATAAAGAAAAACCTTGCATAGCTGTACAATGGGTTTGTTTTTTCTAAGTTACTGCAAAAGAATCAAAATGTTAGAAGAATTGTAGGCTTATAAATTTAAAAGGTTTTCTAATATGTTTATTATAGAAGAAAGAAATTTAAAAATAAGTTTAGTATAGTCTTACATGTCCAGTGTTTTTATAAATTTCATAGCAGTGTACAACAATATCCTAGACCTTCACATCCACTCACAACTTTGACTCACCACTGACACATCCAGAGCAACTTCCAGTCCTGTGAGCTCCATCCATGTTATGTTTTTATATAGGTGTACCCTTTCTTACCTTTTATATCATACTTTTACTGTAACTTTTCTATGTTTATAAATATTTAGATCCATAAACATTATTATGTTAATATTGCTTGTACTAGTCAATATAATAACATTCTGTACAAATTTGTAGCCTCAGAACAGTAGGCTATAGCAATATAGTCCAGCTGTGTAATAGGCTGTATCATCTAGGTTTGTGTAAGTATATTCTCTGATTTTTCACACAAAAACATGATAAAATATATTATTAATAGTTATAGAAATGAAAAGAATGAGATTAAGTAAGATTAAAGTTTGGCTGAAGTACATATCACCAGTAAAGCACATGTCTGGTTTTAGAAATAAAACCTTTCTGATTTGTATTACAATGCTTTTATTATATTACCACTATGATACCTTATGTGATAGAATTGTATAAGTTCCAAGAACAGTAAAAAAGGTATGGTACTTTACAGTCCCAGAAAGGAAAGTGGAGTTCAACTGTAATCCATGAGTAGTTTTTCTAGAGGCTCGTGGATAAGGCTCCAGAGCTCTTAAATTTATATTTAAATTATATATAAAATTATATATAAAATTGTTTTTTTCAGATTGGACAGGCTGTGCAGAGCTGGTTTGCTGCTGCAGGCTTCTGTCCATACATAACTCCAGTCTACTGCACTGCAGTCTGCTTCATTCTTGGAAACAAATAAGGGTATTAGTGTCCCTGAACCCTACTGTTGGGCTTCTTTGGAAGCAGGCTCCAATGTATGGCTCTGCTATGTGTCTTCTACCTCACTGACAAAAGGGTAGAAGGGTTCCTTTTCTTTTTCATCAGTGCATGGTAAGAATTGATCTCATCTTCTAAGAGAATTTTCTCTTTGATAGAGGGATACTTAGCTTTTTTATTTGATAAGTATATATTACAGTTTGTAACTGGAGTGTCTCCCAGACACTGTGTGAAAGATTGGTCCCTATGGTAGTGCTATTGGAAGGTGGTGGAAACTTTAGGAGGCAGGGCCTAATTGAAGGCAGCAGGTCACTGGCAGTGTGTCCTTGAGAGGTATACTGGGACTGTGGCCCCATCCTCTTTCTCTGCTTCCTGGCCACCGTGGTGTTCTGCCTCACCACAGGTCCAGAAATAATGAAGCCGAGTAACCATGCTCTGAAATATTTGAAACGATAAGTGAAAATAAACTACTTATGTTGGGATGAGTGGGAGTCGGGGGGGAAGCATGCCATGAAGTGTTTTAACTTCTAAAACACTGTTTGGACTAAGATGGCTTCATAATTAGATGGTGTTCTGGACAACTTAGGTTTTTTTTTTTTTCCTCTGCTCTCTTCATTTAAAATTGCTTCGTGTATGGAAAATAGAGAACTCTATAGCAAAAACTCCAAAGATCCATTCCACAACCCAAAGGAATTTTTCTTTGCTGTTAAATCATACCACAAGGTTAAGCTAATGTGTTTTAGTGTCATTTCTTATTTTTTAAACTGGTTTCCACCAAACGAGAGATCTATGGTATATACATATGTTATCATGTATATTTTGAAATTGCAAACAGCACTGTTAATATTTCACATAGCTAGTTTAGTAATACAGGAATTTATGCTGACATTAAAAGCCATCCTGAATTGCTACTAGGGATATTTTAAGAATCTCTGTATTACTAATGTGACAAATGATGACTTTAATGGCATCATAAACCAGATATATGAAACCATTATTAAAAAATTGCTTCATAAAAGAGTTATCAAGTAACTATCAGTTAAGCTGTTTAGACATGATGAAAGTTCAATCTAAACACACTGGACCACTTCAGATACACTGAACTAGCAATATTATAAAATGTGGAGGTAATGAATATTACAGCTTCAAAAATTGTCTTTGCTAATCTCACTCTGAATAAATTGTGTTGGTTAGGGAGATACACCTTATGAGACCAATTCACATTTAAAAGCCATTTTATTATTATGAAGCATTTGTTCAATTCACTGTCCAGACATATAGTTCACATACTAAAACTACATCACTGACTTTGGCTTAAATATTGAAATAGTGCACTTATATTTTAAAGATACGAGGCTATGCACTAAAGAGTATCATTCCATTAATTATTCAAACTCTATGTGGTGGTTAAACATTTATGTCCCGTACACATTTTATCTTCTACTCTTTTTTCCCCCTTACAATTAATGAGTCTATAAGACACTTGTGGTGATATGAGCTGCTTTAAGTTGTGGTAGAATATATTTTATTGCAGTGTTCTCCATCTTTGCAGAAGTGTAGCAGCAAATCTGTGCCAATGTACAAGTGTAATGACTTGAGAAATCTTATGCTACTTATACATAGGTTTACTTAAGGAAATTATTTCCATTATTCTCTTGAAAGCCATTTGCTTGAAAATATCCATCAATAGAATAGAATGAGGCATTCATGTGACCATAGGTTGATCAGATATTCTGGATTTGAATTACCAAATTGTGTTATTGTATAAGTGATTATTTTTTTTGTGAAAATGCCTCTTTAAAAGGTATTATAAGTAGGCTTAATCTATAAGTAATATCATACCTACATTCTGGAGGAGAGAAATCCTACAGAGAAATAGGTGAATGAAATGAATGAAATGTATATAAGGTAAAATGGACATAAAAATTCTGATTGTGGTAGGCAGTGGGATCATAGTGGGAAGGGAACAGCAGCAGGCATTTGCATTATAGCCTGATAGGGTTAGTCTTCTGTAGCAATTTGATCATGAATCAGTATCACCTGCAGGAGTTGGTAAAGCACATATTTCTGGCCCACCCTCAGATTTTCTGATTTAGTAGATCTGGGCTGGGACCCTCAAATTTGCAGTTCTAACAATTTCTCAGGTGCTGCTGATACGCTACTCTGGGGAACACACTTTAGGTGTGTTCCCTATAAGGCCAGTCTGAATATAGTACCAGCTATTATATTCAAATTTGTTTTCTATTTCAGTAGAGAAGTATAGACTATTATTGTCATCATCATCATCTATTCTCAGTAGAGTGTAGGAAAATCAATCATAAATAAAAACTTAATTACTTGAAATTCAGAGATTAATTTATGTCTGTGTACTGCTATAAACCTTGTGTGACATACTATCATAAGCAGCATTTGCTTTGTTCTTAGACCACCCTAAGTGTCACTAAGTATTTCATTATACCTCCCAGTAAAATAGTGCCTCTCCACCATGACTAAATGCAGACATTTATTTTCACAAAAGAACTTTTTCATACTTTTTAGAACAATATATGTTTACCAGAGACATTTTTGAGCAAGAAATAATAAATATAAAATTAGATGTGGCAAATTAGCAATACCTTCAGGTATACACTGAAAAATTGTGACAACAGATGCGGATTTACTGAAATTTTTACAGGGAAGGTGAAAGAGAAGGATCTAACTTGCTCAACATCCTGCAAACAATTTCTTAAAAATTCCCATTTGGCAATAGGCCTCTTTGTGAGAAATATTCCAGTGGTGAATTTTCAAAATATAGTATTTAGCTTTAAACAAAATTACTTGGGATATAAGAAAGGCAGCTGGAGGGGAGAGCAGAGTGAAAAGTTACAATTAGTTACAAAAGTTACAATTGGCTTGTAAAAATTCACAATCCCTTGACAAATAGGAGGTGAGAAGAAAACCCCCCAATCCCAATCTGACCAGAAAAGATCAACTCTGTATGATACCAAAAGGTACTCAGCCCCACCACAAGAGAACAAACAAGTTGGGGACAACTAAATTTATATTTCTTTAAATAACCCAATAGGAAACAGTAAAACTAGGTGATGTTCAGGAAGACTATGTATCCCATAGTACTCAGCCAATGAGGAACTGGAAAAGGAACATTATGTTCTAAGAGATAAAAATGCTGGTTGCACTCAAATCTGTGTGTGCCTGCTTCCCTCCCTCCTCCCACAGACACCTGACACCTGATCTTACAAGATCATCATTAAAGTGAAGCCTAGCTTTTTGCTCTACCTTGTATTTCTTAGTCTATTCTTTAGGTTTGGGCAAGTGAGTTTGTTTCTCATGACTTGCCATTTTGTCTGCCAGCAGCTGATTTTCATTTTTTCTATTCTTGTCTCCTATAGTCTCTAGTCTTCCCTCACCAGCACCACTCAAGAGTTCCTCCATTTCTCTATTTTTTCCTCATTTTTTCCTTCTGTTCTTGTCTTTCAAGCCTGCATTCTCATGCCAATGACCTCTTACTGTAAAGAACCCTTTAGTAACAAGAATCTACTCTTTTTAGAAATAGTGAGGTTATAAATACTTTTATTTCTGTTGCAAATTTTTTTCGAGTCATATATTGTCTCTTTATGTATAGTGAAAATCTAGAATCTCAAAAAGTTAGGGTGTTTTGTCACTATTCTGTTGCTGTGTACCATATTATAGCAAAATTATCACACTACCTAATCTTACTATTTCATGGTTTCTGTAGTTCAGATCTGGGCACAGCACAGCAGATTCTCTGCTCAGGGTGTCTACAGATATTATGGGTCCAATTGTATCACCCCAAAAGGTATGTTGAAATCCTAACCCCTTGTAACTATGAATGTGATCTTATTTGGAAATAGAGTATTTGTAAATAGAATCAAAGAAATATAAGGTCATTAGGTGGCCCTAAACAAATATTACTGATGTCCTTATCAGAAGAAAATGCTGTGTGAAAATGGGGACACATAGGAAAAACACATGATGACTGAGGCAGATTAGAATGATGTGGCTGTATGCAAAGGAATGCAAAGGCGAATGATCCATAAGAAGCCAGGAGGAAGCCAGATAGGAGTCTTCGCAGACACTCACAAAGAGCTTGGTCCACCTGACAACTTGATTTCAGAATCCTAGCATCTAGAATCTTGGAAGGATAAATTTTTATTCTTTTAGGACACCCAATTTGGGACACTTGGTTATCCCAGTTCTTGGAAACTAATTCAGAATGCTAAAATTGAGGTGTTGTATCTTTTTCTCATGTAGGGCTCAGAATTCCTCTTCCAATGTCCCTGGTTGCTGGCAGAAGTCTGCCCTTTCATCTGTAAGCACTAAGGTCTCTGCTATCTTGCTGGCTGTTGGCTGGTGATTGCTATCAGCCCCTCCATGGCTTTCACAGTTCCTTGTTATATGGTCATCATAAACACTTGGCAACATAGATGTTAGTTTTCTTTTAGTTCTGCTGAGTTGTATCACTTTAATTTCTTCTCCTTCTCAGGCAGTTAAAATTTTGCTTTTAAATATTTCATGTGATTTAGTTCAGGACCACCCAAATAGAATAATCTCTATTTTAAGGACAACTCATTTTGAACCTTAATCACAGCTGTAAAATGTGTTCAAAACAATACTGGAATGAATGAATGAATGAATGGAGAAAAGTGTGCTTACCTCCAGGATTTGGAATTTGGGTGGGAGGGAGTGTTGTGGAACTTTTCCTACCACAGGTGTGTCCTGATTTATCAGATTTCTCACATATACTGAAAGAGGCCACTGGGAATTACCCAAATAGTCATTTTATTTTAGTTATCCTATTTCTACAGCTAAAATAAACCTCTCTGGCATGAATTGCTTTAATGCAAGTACCACCACAGCTTTGTTCCAATGAGTATTGGAAACTAATTCAGAATGCTAAAATTCATGGTGTTTATTTTTCTCTATGGATTTACTGTCAGATTTTAAGCACTAATTAAATTGTATTTTTTTCATATATTTGAAGCAAATACTAAATACCCTTGAGTTAAGGGGGCAAGGGGAACATATTCTTCAGTTTTTCTATTATGAGTGGTTTATTCTATACTTGCTTTTATTATATGCTGGCATATGATGGTATGTGTATACTTTTGTCTTTGTACTTATGAATATAATAATTATGCTCTAGATAAATGATCTTCTGGGTTAATTGATATTTTCTCAGCCTTCTGTCACATATATTGACTGTGTCAGTGACTCACTCAGTGCTTTTATCTTGTAAGTACTTTCTAGGACAAGTACATGCATGTAGAGTTTAGTTGAATGCTTATCAAGAGCTCATGGTTTACTCTCAGACTTTCTAATAACTTTAATTGTTATTTTGCTCAGATTGTTTAATCATTTCATATGTGGATTTAATGGATATATATATATATATATATATATATATATATATATATATATATATATATAAATAGAGAGAGAGAGAGAGAGAGAGAGAGAGAGTTGCTTCTATAAAAGCAGTGACTATGTTGAAAGACTGTGTAAAACTAAGCTGCTAAGATCACAGTTAAAGAAAACATAAAACAATTGTAGGATGTTGCAGAAAAATTCTAATGTTGTAACATGAATTGCTTATTCATGTCATTTTATAAGTAAAGGTGATGTTAAAAATATTTAGTTACTAGCAGGGAATGCATGTACCTCATTGGAATAGTTGCTTTATTCATTATAAAGACTGTGATCCATGTTCCTCTCTATGCTCTTGAATCCTTGTTTTACTTCAAAAACTTGATTCAGGATCCTAAAAATCACACAAGATACATTATGGATGTACCCATAATATAAAAGGAGAAGAAGAATAAAAACCTTGGCCCTACATCAAAAGCCTGGCAAACCATGTGTGTTTTTCATGTTTTAAGATGAAATACTTAAGGTATTTGAGAGCTATGTGAATTGCTTCTGTGAATCCCTGGTTTAAGTAACTTTTCTATTAAAATACCCAATTTGGCCCTAATTTTCTCACAGTGTTCTTTTCTCTGTTGTTCTAGTTTACTTTTCTCTTTTTATCTGTGAATGAAATACTTCATAAAGAAATCTGTAGTTTTGGATAAAAGTGATGTGATAAAAAGTTTGGCCTTCCAATTTCTCATCAAGTGGTACAGAAATGAGAGGAAGATATGGGACTCTGTCTCTCTTGGATTCAACTTAATTGATCCTTCTTAATGACTGTGGAGGAACAACATTGATACTTCCCTTTCTGCTGTATCCTTTGTCTCTCTTGTTGCTTAATTCATTTAAAGTTATGTATTTCATGCACTGTTGGAATCAGAGACTGATGGAAACAGTTTAAAATTCTCTCTTGTCTATTTGAAATTTCTTGTTAGCATTCCTACCTGGCTTCCATCATTGTATGAAAACAAAAACGAATCAGATACAAACAGAGAATTAAACAATGCCTTCTCCCTCTCAGCTTCATTTAATACTCTCCCATATACCCAAGTTAATAATTCACACTTCCCAGAATCCTAGCACGTCTCTGTTAGGTTTGATGTCTTCTATTAATGTGACAGCACACATCCAACACAAAACCATGGTGTTAGGAATGGTAGAGAGGGCAGGGGCGTTCTTTAGAACCATGTGTTAAAAGTGTCCCTCTCGAGAAGTTTGCCCATTCAAAAACAGTTCTCAGTAAGGCTTAATTCTGTTTAATAGTATTTGTTTTAAGTGGGCTTGTACAGAATTCCTAAAAACTGAAGGATTATAGGAATCACCATTTTTTTTTTCTGATTTAACAACTCTTCTTTTCCAGAGTTGAATGGAAGCAAAACTTACCATTTCTGTTTTTCCTCACTGCTTTTCAGCTGGCCACTAAGAAAGGAGCTGACACTACATATTGTAGAGGAATAGTATATGAGTGGGATTGATTGGCCTGAGGCCTGCAGGTCAGGCAAGAAGCCATCTGATGTTTTAGTAAATTAAAAAAAAATTTTTTTTTAATATTTATGTTTTAGTTATAGGTGGACACAATACCTTTATTTTATTTTATTTTATGTGGTGCTGAGGATCAAACCCAGTGTCTCATGCATGCAAGGTGAGCACTCTACCTCTGAGCCACAACCTCAGCCCTATTAAAATGTTTTTATGAAAAGAACTTAATAAGAACCAGGAAGGAGAAAGAGGGCCATACTCAAATGAAAACCTGGAACTTTATAAACCTCTCATTTCTGTTTCTGCTTTTGATATTCTTTATAATAAATCATTATTAAATATGGTCTTCATAATTTTGTATCAGGAGAAATAGGTAAGTCTTAAATACATTTGAACTGCATTACTAAGTATGAAATCTTTGTTATATCAACCAAACTTTCTTATACGTGCACAGTATTGGGTTAATTATCTGAGTTGTTCCCATAGAAATGTTATCTTCCCAAAGGTGAAAATAATTGAGAATTTGTGATAACAGTTGTTAGAATTATTTTTGAGGGGCTTCCTACAAATTACTAGTCCTCATGGCATAGCTATGTTTTTTATCAAGAATTACACAATATTTGCTTAAAAAGATTTATGCACAACATGCAATCCTAAAAATTATTAGCATAAAGCATAATAATAGTAATTGGGAGTCAGGATCCACATGAAAACGTGACATTTCTAAGGAAAGTAAAAGAAAAAATGATAGAATATCTGAGCCAAAATTATATTCCAGCTGAAACAAAGAATGTGGAAAACAACCCAAATTGGATAAAATGAGCTTTATTTATGAAAACAAGAATTCAGATTATAAAACTAGGAAATGGGATTTATTAAAATTTTAACATTACATATTTTCAAGCTCACATTTACCTGAGACTGAATAAAGGAGGCCATAGGAATAAGAAATTTTAGAAAATTGTTTTTGTAAACAGTGTTTATCAGCTTACTGATTTTAGCAAAAGGTCAAATATGGTGGGACACAACTAGCTATTTTTACTGCATCAAAAAGGTCCTTTCTTTCCTTCTAGACTGTTTGTGATATGCAGACCTTGGCTTTCAGACACTTGCAATGTGGCATAAATCAGGACTGAAAAAGAAATGCCTGTTCTCACAGATCTCCTATGCTTGAAAAGGGTAGATAGGTAAGAGAATAAACTCAATATGTGATTACCATTAAATTGAAATTAAGTTTCTTAGAGAAAATAAGTAAAAGCATGTGAAGTTAGGTTTTGGTGTTATATATAGTGATGATGATTATTGTTTTTACTATTGTAAGTGATAATCTCTTAAAGCAAAATAATTAGCAATTGCCTTGGCTATTAATGAAAACCATGCTTTGATCAACTAAATGTGTTTTATGTTTATTAATCTATTTAAAGATATACTGATAATTAATAGTATTGGTTTTTGGTTATTACTGTCTACCAAGTTTCTTCTGTGTTTCATGTGTATTAATGTATAATGATCATTTTCTTATAAAAATCATCTCCATTTTATAGGAGATGAAAATGGGGGGCTTGAAAGATGAAATTTATTTTTTAGTTAGTAAAGTGTGAAGAGAAAAACTGAACCCAGACGGTATCCATGTAGAACCCAAGCATTTAACTACTGCTTCATTTTGGTTTTTGAAATATGTAATAATTCTAATACTAGCAGGTATTTGTGACAATATGGAATTTCCCATCATATATAGAGATGCCAGACTGTAACATGATGATATTTGCCCTATGTCCTGCATTCATGTGTTTAATCATTCATTTATTCAATCAAGATATCATTTTGCATTTAATAGAAGATGCTTGGGATATAAAGATGAATAAGACATAATCTTTTATTTTTTAAAAAATTCTTATTTTAATGGAGAAGAGAGAAACAGTATGAACACTTCCCACATAACTACTTGTTTGAGCATGATGCTGGATATAGTCACTAAATGCTGGAAAGCATGATCTAGTCTGTAGAACACCTGTTCCGTTATGAGGTGGGCTGAGGAGGAGCAGATGTAAATAAATGTATTATCAGAATAGGTGATATTTGAGCTGAATTTAAGTGGATGCAATGTGAATGGATGAAATTGTGAGAACAGTGGTATGGAATTGGCTGCACTTCATTCTTTGAAATTGTGAGTAGACAGGTGGTTGTCTATACTAGAAGGAGTTAAAGCATAGAATAGAATTTCACTTTGTATCCATAGGATGGTGCAAAGTAGATCTATGCTGTCTAGTAGAAATCAGTTGAATTATAACAGTGTGACATTTTTTCAATATATAATTACTTTAAAGTGATAAAATATTTACAAAATTAGCAAGCAGTCAGTACTTTGGATATTTTAAATTCCAGGGTAAAATTACTCATTCAACATAAAGTAAAGAACATAGTTTGGAGTTCAACTTATGATTGTCACTTATTAGCTAGTGAATTTAGGCAAGTTATGTCACCCCTGTTAAGTATCAGTATATACTTCTAACATATGGAAAAATAATGATGTCTTCTCTATAAAATTATAAGACTTTTTGAGAAAATTATTTGTAATGGATGAAGTATATACCTGGTATATAACATCAGAAATTGATAAATTTTATTAATACATTAAACATTTTAAAAATGTTTACTCTATAAGTGACTGTACTTAGTGTTTGCTCTGTGGAATATAAACAATGACGTGCTAGAGAGTCTTAGACATGGTTCAACTGACGTACTAGGAGCCAGTTGTTAATCACAACCATTTTGGAAATCAGCTACAAGTGGAGTATTTATATCAGAAATTGAACACACTACCACTCAGGGCTCTCTTTCCACAGAGAACTACTTAGTGATTCCTGAGCTGAATTTTAAAGGGTGAATGTTAAGGATAGGATTGAGGGAGTTGTTTTGGGAAAACAAACAACAAAGCACAATTTATTAGGGAATTATATATCTGGTATGTCATGGGCAGCAGCAATATAGGAGGATTTCTGCACCCTGAGGCTGGAGGAAGGGGTTTATTTGTTAAGCTAGGACCTTTAGCTAACCCTATTTTTTCTCAAAAATATATTACCGGGTCACGTATCGTTTAAGACACAGTCCAGGTACAAAATGCTTCGCTGACTATCTTAGTAGCTATTTATCCTATGGCAGGCAAGATAGTGGTTATCACCAAGGTGACTATAGTCTTGTCAAGCTAGATATCTATAGGAGTAGGAACATTGATTTTGCTTAATGGTCACCTAGCAGGATATGTAAACAATGCTCAATGTACACACAATGAAAACATATTTCCATGCATACTTATTTGTAGTTAATGTATGTCCTCATTTATTTTTTGGATTAGTTTTATCTATTCTCCTTTGTTCAAAAAATTATCTATTCTCCCCCTGTTTCTCTGTAAGCTAAAAGCTGACATTTTCAGTGACTTATAAGCCCCTCAAAATTTTATTTCTCATAACCTCTCAGATCTTATTCCTCCCACCTGTCTGTTGTTCCTATACTACTCCAGTTAAGTGAGTAGGATGACACTGCTCAGGTTGCTCAGTCTGGCTTATCCGTCTACTGAAAAGCTTCCGGAGATACATGCATGGCTTCATGGCTTTTATTCTTACTTCCTTCAGGTATTTGCTCAAGGATTAACAGTGAAACTGCCTATTCTTACACCTTTGTTTAAAAATCACAATTCCCCTTTCCTAGCATTCACAGTCCGTCTTAGACTACACTGTTTTTATGGTACTTATTTTCTAACATAGTATATGATTTACTTGTGGTGTCTGTCTCCCTCCACTAGAATGTACACACTATGAGGGTGGAAAATCTGGTATGTTTATTCAATGTTTTTATCATAGGCTTCTTGAAAAGTAATAACCAGTAAATATTTGTAAAGTTAACGAATACTGGTGTTTTAGTCACCCCTTTTCTCTGTGACCAATATACCTGACAATAACAACTTAGAGGAGGGAAAGCTTATTTGGGGTCCACAGTTTCAGGGGTCTCAGTGCATAGATAGCCGACTCTCCTGCTTTGAGCCCAAGGTGAGGCAAAACATCATGGAGGAAGGGCATGGCAGAGGGAAACTGCTCCCTTCCCCGTAGCAAGGAAGCAGATAAAGAGAGAAAATGGGAACAGTGGGAACACAAGGAAGGTGAGCCCTTCCAGGACATGTCCCTAGGGACCCACTTTCTCTAGCCATGACCCATCTGCCTACAGTTAACCAGTCATTTAAACTAGGATGGACTATTAGGTTAGAGCTCTCACAATCCAATCACTTTACCTGTGAATAACTCAAAGAAGGTTGGAACTCTCTTCCTCTAAATTTACAATTATTCTGACATGGAGTCATGGCATACAATACCTTTTAGAATATAACATTCACAAAAGAGGTCCATTGTTAACGTGGAGAAGCCAAGCAAAAGAAGGAAAAAAAAGATAGTATTAAAGACAACATACACCATACACATTTATGTAAAAAGTTTATATTTGTGAATATGTTAAAAATGTAATTATTATGAATAGTGAGTACCTACAGCTCATGTTGTCAGGTTTTAGTGGGCTTAATTTTTACTTGTTCATTGAATGTTTTTTCATTCATTGGTTGAATAAGAATTTGTGAATTTTCTGCTTAGCTGAATAATGGGAAAGCACATCACATCTATGAGTTTTATAAGATAGAACATGGTAAATTTTGGAATCTAGAAATTCCAGTTTAATTATCTTTATGGAGATCCTAGAGTTTTAGGGATTCACCAGTGTGCCTCTGATAGGTCCATCTGGGTTGGAGAGAGAGTTAATATTTCTACAATGTTCAGTGTGTTCAATCTGTTTGGGATTTATAAAGTAATTTGTATTACACCTCTTGGTGTATCCAGAAGTGCTGCTGAATCCAGAATGATGACAGAGTTTGGGTAAGATGCCTTTTTTTTCTGTTTTAGTGTAGAGTTGAGTATTTCTCAGACAGGTCAGTGTAGTCTGGAGTGATGTTCCAGTGTCCATGCATCCTTAGAATGAGCCAAACTGTGTGTCTGAAGTTGAAACTCCCTAAGTTGAATATCTTGAACAACTTGAATAGCTTTAACATCACCTCATGTTCCAGATAAGTCTTGGTCCCTAAGTTAAGCATGAGACTTGAGGGCTAGATATTGATCCGGGAGCTAGATGTTGGAGAAGGGATGAGACCCTAATTGATTATTTCTGGGATTTGAGTCCAATGCCCAGTAACATCTGCTCTGGTTCTATAAGACCTTTGGTATCAATTTAAATTTTGAATTATCTTGACAGTAAACAATTCCAATGAAGAAAACACTCGCCATTCGGATCCTTCAACTAATCCTTTACAGTATGATTCCAGGCTTTTCGAACTGCCACTTGATCAAAAAATGAGCATCCCTAGGTAGATTGACTTATATGGAGTTTCTTAAGAAATATGTGCAATATAGATGGCTTGGCAATTATACTTGTACAAAAATTTATAATACGTCATCACACTTTATATCCTGATCTGTGAATTTGACCCAACTATTGATCAGCTCCGAGTTGCTAGAAAAATAATACAGTTTTGGGATCTAAATCCTGAGGTAATGATTATAATGGTAATCTTGTTCTTTAGTGATCTTAGTAAAATACTCTCTTCCTGTGAAGCCAGAAAGCTCTCTCTCTATACTTTTTCTTTCTTTCTTTCTTTCTTTTTTTTTTAGTTATAGATGGGCACAATAGCTTTATTTTATTTATTTATTTTTATGTTGTGCTGAGGATCAAACCCAGTGCCTTACACATGCCAAATGTTTAATCAGTTTACTTTGGAAAATAAATATTTATAAAACTAATCTCACATGAACCGATATCATTTTGTAATTAAAAAAATCTCATTAATCAAACTGAAGCAACAAATAATATTCTTCAAAATCTCCAATATCCTTGGGGTTTTTTTGTTGTTTATTTTTTTGTTTTTTGGGGGGGAATAAAACATGGCCCATCATTATAAACATTCCCATGTGGCTTTAATGATGCTCTCCAGAAAACTTAAATGAAATATGCCTTTGTGTCATGTGGTTTGACTAATTTTGTGTCACAGGGGTCTGTCTGCATTAATGATCTTTTAATCTATGGCTTTTGGAGTTTTAGAAATACTACCAAAAAATTACCACCACCACCCCCATGTACAAGAAAACAATCACCATTGGGGCTGCTGTAGACAGGGATTGTGCTGTGTGAAGTTTGGTCACTATCTTTGTTCCTGCTGACTTGAGACTCCTTTCATCAGTGGGAAAAACTGTCTTTTAATACAGGCCTATTATAACCTCATATTAAAGGTAAGTTTCCTGAGCTAACCTACCCACACATTCACATCATAGTTGCACAGGATATCTTAAGGATATTGAATCATAAGCAAATGTTGTGACTATTGAAGTTAATTCTATAAACTATTCCTGTGAGTGGAAAGGCAGTGCATCCCACACACGTGATACAACCGTGTACACTCATATCACTCTTCATCTGTATCAATACACGAATGTCTGCTAAGAGATCTGAGAACTTCATAAATTTCTATGTTTTAAACCTTAGTACTCTGTGACCATAAGAAAACATAACATTTCCAAATATTTGACAATTGCACATATTTTAAAATACATTTATTTACCATAGTAGTCTTTCCTTTCACCATTTTATTTTAAAATATGCTGTTACTTTTTTTTTAATTTCCCCTTGGCAGTTAAGTAGCATCCTAAAATAAAAACTATGGGAATTTATAATAAAATTACTATTCCTTTTCCCCACTTCCACTTCTTCAATAAAATTAGAGGAATGTCAGTGATTGCAGTAATCTGATTGGGAATTTAAATGCAAAGAAAATCAGAAAATTCAAAATTGTGGTTCCCACAGCAACTATAAAAAGACACTCAACATGACTGCATATTTATATTAAGATATAAAACTTAACAACTTCTCCAGTTATACAAATGCTATATAAAAACAAAGGGGTGGAATTATGGTTGCTATGGGAATCACAACTCTGAACCTACTGACTTTTGGAAGTTTAAATATACTGACATAGAATTTCACACTGAATATTACATAGGTACAGGAACATGCACGGGATTAGAGACAAACATGTGGCAAATGACATGAAATGAAATAATGAACGAAATGTCACTCTGGTGCCTAAATGTCTCCTATTTATGGATCAGTCCCTTTCACTATGATAATACATTGCTTCTGAAAACAGAGCAAAATATCCCTAGGCTCTGTTTTATGAAGTGATGGTATATGTGCTTGTCTTTCCCCTTTAGTTTAAAGGTTTAACTGCTCTTTAATAGAGGAAGTATGGGGCAGGAAACATAAAGACATCAGTTTGACTCTTAATAATTTACTACCAAAAGACTATTCACTGGTTTCCTAAAATTAGGAAAAATTGCTATTTTAGAGACACTTTTATGACACTAACTTAAATGAGATAAGGTGTACAAAATTCCTAGCTCAGGTGCAAATAATATGTGGATTCTTGTTCTTTAGAGCTCACCACTTTCACTAGACATTCTACTATATCTGGGGCATATTTTAATGTTTGAGAATCACTAGCCACTTTAATAAAAGGATAACACTCATCATTGACATTGTAGAAATAATATTCTAGTTAAGTGATAAATGGTACCTGCATAAAGCTTGTAATAACATTTAAGTGCACATGACTATTTAAAACATTTAAGTATATATGACTCTTCAAGAAATTGCAAAAATAAGAACCGATTTCTTTCTTTGGACACTACACATAATTCTTGTTCTTGTACAGTAAGCGCATTGGGTGTGAAATTTCAGGAAAACAAGTGACAGACAATAGCAATATTATAATTCTTCTATATTTTTTTCCTCAAGACAAAATTCAACAACAATCAGATTTCAGTCTTCTGTTTGGGCAATTTGTTTTTTATTTTCTTCCCTCAAAAGGCTCAGTAGCTAGCTGGGTGCTGTTGTGCACTCCTGTAATCCCAGTGGCTCAGGAGGCTAAGGGAGGAGGATCACAAGTTCGAGACCACTCTTAGCAATTTAGAAAGGTCCTAAGCAAATTAGTAAGATCCTGTCTTATAATAAAGAATGAAGAGGACTGGAGATGACATTCTGTGGTTTCAATCCCTGGTGCAAAAACAAACAAAAAACCACAAAGGTGTTAGCAGTTTGGAATTTTTGTTTTCTTGGGGGGGAAAAGACTGAGTAAATGAGGATCTTTTTGCCACAATCAGGCGGTCACTTAAGAGAGGAGAGCTGATTTCATTGTTTATTATTACCAATGTTATTACTGTTATGCCATGTAAAAATGCCAGCAGTGTTGTGATGCAATCTTAACTTGAACAGTGCATCTGCGGTAAGCTCAGTGAGTTGTTTCTGCTGTTCATTTAATACCAAGGCCACAGCTTTTTTGAACAGTGCTCTAATCACAGTAATTTAAAAAATCTTACAAGTTTCATTTGTCACGATTTTTGTAATGTCTTCTGACGTGTCTTTTGGAAAGATACATCTGATCTTGGTGTTACTTGCTTAATATTGTAGTTCATAAGTTTAAATTATTTTTCCTGAACTTTTAATTTTATTAGGAAAGATTCTGGCTTAGACAGTGGAATTTAGCTATTTGTCTTTTATAATTCTTATTTTATATATGACTTCAGAAGAAACTAAGACTAATAGCCTATTAAGATAAAATGGCATATGTTTCTCAAATTTTGAGAACAAACCACAGTAGGAAATACATCTTACATTATAGCTAGTACACACAAATTTGTTCCCTCAAAAACAGAGGTTTTACAGAACAAATCACCTTCACTTCATATTATGCACTTTGACGTATTCTATTCTTATAAAGAGTTCCAGTTACAATCCACTAAATTGATTCATGACCTATTAAAGATTTTCTATTCATAATGTGAAAAAACCTATAGCACATTATTACACAGTTGCAGAATCTGAATAGGAAACCAGGAAACCAAGTTATCTGAATGACATAATCAGTCAATCAATCACTATCTAATCTGTTACTTATCTGGAGCAACTTATTTTTTTCTGTGCCTCAGTTTCTTTTTAATCTGGAAAATATTGATATATTTCTAGAAACTGCAAATAAATATATATAAACCTCTTTGAACAGTGGCTGGTAATAGTAAATGCTATGCAGACTAGTTTTTAGCTTTTACTATTACTAGCAGATATGGAATGCTCACAATGTGCCTTTTGGCTCTTGCCACACAAGTAAGATGGGATTAAATTCTACTCTAAGGAGGTAACAATGGAGTATGGGAAAAAAAACAGGAAAGTAAATAATTCTAATATATGGTATGTGTTTTATGATAGATGCCTGATCAAGTTACTGTGGTGATGTCTGTCTCCCCAAAGACACATATGTTCGGTAAGGTTGCTTAGATTGGTTTCAGAGATCCCCCTCCTAAAATACCTTGGAATCTCCAAGGAGGGGTACTCATGAGTTCACCTATAAGGTAGAACTTCCCCTTCTATCTCCTGTTTCTCCCCTGTTACACTAGTACGGGACTTCTATCAGCATTATTGTTCTTCCTCAAATGCTGCCCTGATCTTTGTCACTTTACTCTGAGCGGTCTCTGCTTGTGGTTGAGATGCCAAACATAGCACCTCTTCCAAGGATAGCCCACACTGCTGTGCACTGATTCCTGTGATTCTCTCCAACCCATGTTTCTCTTACAGTGCTGGCCAGTCTTTTAGAAGTGACTCCCCATTGTATCTTACCAAGGTACCCATTACCAGGATTACATGAATATTGAGTTCTTCCAGAATTTTTAATGTAACTTTAATTTTTTTCTCCTATGCATTTTCTTCCCAAGTTGCTGCTGTGCCTTTGTGTTATATCCAGAACACTTGATTATTGATAATTCTCAACTTTTTTTGCTGGCTGGGCTCATTCTGCCAGATTCTGTATTGCCTTATGACAAATTCTCCCTCAGAAATGTGGTAGTACTCACAGGCAAAGTGGCTTCTGAATGTCTTTTTTGTTTTGTTGGTAATCAAGGATATACCTGAATCCCAAGCATAACATGGTGTGAGTAACTTCCCCAAAGAACTGTTAGACCCAGTGGTATACTGGCAAATGTTTAACAAACAGCAATCTGAGAGAAAACTGATTTGTAGCATTTGCTGATTTCCATGGAGTGAATGCTCCCACCATGACCAATTTTAGGGCACCAGGAGGTATGTGGAACTGGGAAATGATGCCAACATTTGGCTCCCTTGAACCAATGTCAGCTAGTTCCAGCCCACAACAGCTTATGCCCTATGTAAAACCATGAACATAAGCACATATCTGGGTGATTGATGTGTTGTGATGCTCCATGGACCAACTATATTCAAGTCTATCCAGAACACCATTAGACACACACACACACACACACACACACACACACACACACTGACCAAAGACAGCAAATAAGCACTAAATGGCTGAGAAAATAATTAAAAGTTTTCTCTGTTGTGCTTCTAGAGCATTGTGTGTATATGTGTGTTTGAGTATATATCAAAATCCTTTGTACTATGGTTTTCCAACTGAATTCTGTTTTATTTTTGAACAACTTTTTTTTAAGATATAATGCCTATCCTATAAAATTGTACATTTAAAGTGTATAATCTAATGGTTTTAGTATTCTTATAGAATTGTACAACCATTATAACAGTCAGCTTAAGAAAATTTTCATCATCATGAAAAGAAACTTTATACTCATTATCAGTTACTCCATATTCCTACCCACCTTCTTTCCTCCATCACCCTGCTTAACTATTAATCTATTTTCTGTCTGTATAGATTAGTCTGTTCTGGACATTTAATATAAATTGAATCATGTTATTTGTGGTCTTACATATATGACTTTTTTCACTTAGGACAAATATTTTGAAGATTCATCTGTGCTGTAGCAGATCTCAATATTTTAGGTTTTAATGCTGAATAAGAGCCCATTGTAGGGATAGTTCACATTTTTTTAATATTTCACACTTGATGAAATTTAGGTTATTTCTACTTTTTACTATTATAAGTAATGCTGCCATGAATATTTGTGTTCAGGTTTTCTTTTTTCCTGAGACATGTATTTCCATTTTCCTCAAATACTTATATTTACATAGGAATGTGATTCCTGGGAAATTTGGTAAGTTTATGTTTAACAGTTTGAGTAAGTGTCAAACAGTATGTTAAATCAGCTATTGTATTTATTATTTCCACTTGTGATGTATGAAGGTTTATAGCTACTTAGTTGGTATAAAGTAGCATCTTATTGTATTTCATTAATGACCAATTATACTTAATATCTTTTCATGTGCCTACTTGTGTATCTTTGGAAGAATGTCTATTCAGATCTTCTCTTCATTATGAAATTGATTTATTTACCTTTTTATTAGGTTTGAGTTGTTTACTTATTCTGCTGACAAATCCCTTATCAGATATACAGTTCGCATATATTTTCCCAATTCTTTTTTTTTTTTTTGCTTTCTTGATAGTATTAGTTTTACAAAATTCATTTACAAAATTTTTATTTTGGTATAATCTAGTTAGTTTTTTTTCTTTTCTGTTTGTGCTTTTGGTGTTATGTTTGAGAAGGCTGTATCAGAGCTAAGATAACTAAGATTTCCTCTTGGGCTTTTTTTTATACTCGTTTTGAAATTTTAGCTCTTACATGTAGGTATGTGATTGATTTTGAGTATATCCAAAATTTATTTTGTAGCATGTAAGGAAGGGTATATTTTCTTAAAACCATAGATTTCAGGATAAAGATTTAGCCTTAATCTAAAAGAAAATAAAGCCCAATCTTCCCTCTCTGTGCAAATGAACCACTGATTTTTTTTTTTTATTTAAGAAATCACACAAAGACATCAGTCATTGTTGAATTTATTTTGGTCATTACACATTTTCTTCCTTGGAGTATCTATCAATCAAAATTCTGCTGTCACAAATCTGTAGTTTTCCATGTCTTTCTAGCAGACCTTGCTGGTTTAACAGACCCATAACTGAAAAAGTATTTTTACTTTTTGACAAGTAATTAAATTTCTAACAATGTTCTGGATCAAACAGTTTACTCTGAATTAGTAGTCTGATTTTTAGCTGCAATTATATGTGTAAACAATTTCCTCTTCTCCCAAAGGTTGTAAATATCTTTATAAAAATAGATGGGAGGAAAGTGGAGAAGGAGGGGGAACCTCCCCAACTCGACCAAGAAAAGAAAAAAAAAAAAGGAGAAATCTATTGAAGTTAAAATTAAAAGGAGGTGTTTGATATGATAAATAATTATGAGATAATGGGTTTCTGTGGGATATGGAAATAGAACCCACAATGAAAATGAAGACCTCAGCTAAGAGATGGTAGATGGAGAGACGATGTACTTAAAAGTTTTACTTACCTTCTCTACTTTCTGACAAACTAGCATTTGGCATGAGTACCTGTGAATCTTTTTGTGTACGTGGGTTTTTGGGAAAAGACAGATCATCTGGGAGCTGCAAAGTGATACTTGTATGTCCTAAATTATAAGCTAATCATGTTTCTATATTTCAATTTCTCAGTAGTTCTTTGTGAATCTTCTAGGCCAGGTGATGATGTGATGCTATCAAAAGAAAAAAAATCTGTCTTCTATTTAAAACTTAGGTATGGCTGCTAGGCAGGGGGCTTTTTAAAGGGGTTGTGCTGAACATAGCAGGTTATTCATTCTGTAGAGGAAGGTGGCTTATCACAAAGGTATGGCTCATAAATTGATTAAATATCCACAGCATCGCTATAAGTTATTAAGGGGCAGTGGCACAGAGACCCTTGTCAAAACTAATGAGGATTCCAACCTGACTGATTTGACCTAATCATTGGGAGATAATAATAGATCTAGCCCATAAATTACTGGGTAACTTTGATGATTGCTCTGTGGCATGCAGACGAAAGCAGAGCCCAGCATGGATTTTATCATTTATTTAATCTATTTTAGACCAAAATGTGTCAGAGAGAATACAGAAGACATTAAAGTATTTAGAGTTACCAAGCTATAAATATTTGTCAAATATAATTTTTATAGCTTTAAGCTACTCTTTCCTTTCAAATTACAAGATCATTTTTTGATCACTTTTTTTTTATACATTATGTCCTGAAAACAGTGATTTATCACCATCACCCCCCAAAAAAAATTAGGTTAGAAACAATCAATTAAGTACGTTTTTACCTTGGAATATTCTGTAATTATAATACAACATCAAGATAGATAAGTAAGTCTTTATGGGGGAAAATACATATATTTTACAATTTAGAAAATGTGTTTTATCCTCATCTCACTTAAGTCAATTCCCTATATAACCATTTATCATCTCAGAAATTTACCCTCAAACTATAATTATTTGAGTTATTCTTACAAAAACATGTCAAAATACTTTACAAATGCTTTCTCTTTTTAAATTTCCTCCACAAGTTAGCAAGCCTCTTAAGAAAAATTCTACCTGCCAATTTATTTTATTTGCAGAGTAATAACACAATGTATTTAATACAAATTTAGTTGTGTGAATTTTTACCATGACTTTTAAAAATATTTGCTGAAATATGGTCTTCCGAATAAAAGTACATAAATCATAAGGTAAGTAAATTATCACAAAATAAACACAACAGTGAAGTAATTCCCAGGTTGAAAAAGAGATGATTAATTGAAATAGAAGCCAGGCTGGTGACCCATTTCAATCAAAATATTTTCTATCCTCTCCCAAGGAAACTACTATAAAATCATAGTCACAATTTAACTTTGTCTGGTTTGTTTACCTGGTTTGTTTGTTTGTTTATTCTGGGACCAGGGATGAAATCCAGGAGAACTTTACCACTGAGCTCTTTTAGATTTTTGTTTTGAGGTAGGAATTTGCTAAGATGCTGATGGTGTTCCTAAGTTGCTGAGGCTGGCCTCAAGCTTGTGATTCTCCTGCCTTAGCCTCCTTATTTGCTGGGATCACAGACATATGCCAACATGCCTGGAAATTGTGTCTGCTTTTAAACTCTTTGCAAATAGAATTATACAATAATCTTCATTCTTTTGTAACATTTAATTTAATAGTATATATGTAAAGCTTATCGGTGGCTGTGTGTGTGGATGCTATTTTTAATAGTTGTAGATGGACAGTGTGCCTTCATTTTATTTGTTTATTTTCATGTGCTGCTGGGTATCAAACCCAGTGCCTCACACATGCAAGCCAAGAGCTCTGCCACTGAGCTACAGCCTTAGCCCATGTGTGGATGTTTTTAATTCCCTTTCAGTGCTGTATAACATTCTGTTATGTGAATATACTATAATTTATTTATACTTTATATTTTTGATGTATGTACATGATATTTCCAGTTTTGAATGTTCTTGAATATTTCGGTGCATGTATACATGTTTCCTTGGGTGTATATGTAAGAGTGCAGTTGTGGCCTTGACCTATGTTTATATTCAGCTTTACCAGATAGTACCAGTGGGATCCAAAGGAGTTATACTAATTTATACTTTTGCCAATGGTGGCTTTTTCATCAACTTAATATATCACAATAGCAGTTTGAAATTAAAATGTCCTTAGCTCTTCTTCAGGATCAAACTGCTATTTTCAAATTAATTCTTGGAAAGAATAAATATTTACAGGATAAATAAGTGTTAACTTTCTGAAATAACATGCACTTGAGGATTATATTAGTCAGCTCTTTCACTGCTGTGACTAAAAGGACCCAACCAGAACATTTTTTTGTAGAGGAGGAAAAGTTTATTCGAGGGCTCATAGTTTTAGAGGTCTTAGTCTCAAGTCTATAGGCTGACTTCAATGCTTGGGGCTTAAGGTAAGGCTGAACATCATGGAGGAAGAGTGTGGCAGAGTGAAGCAGCTCACATCATAATCAGAAGGCAGAGAGAGACTCCACTCTCCAGATACAAATATATACACCAGAGCCACACCCCGTTCCCACCTCCAGCCCTACTGGACCACTTCAGTTACCACTCAGTTAATCCTTATCAGGGGAGTAATTCAGTGATTGGGTTAAGATTCTCACAACTCCATCATTTCTCCTCTGAACCTTCTAGCATTGTTTCACATGTGAGCTTTTGGGGTACACCTCATATCCAAACCATAACAAGGATCTTGACAAAAAAAAAACAGTGAATAATAATAATATATAATAATAATAAATAAACAATAATTATTTTCCTGTAATCAAAAGCATTTGAGGCCTAATGTGGCTGAGGATCTATAGATGCATCTATCTTTTTAATGCCTTTAAACTTCAGTTCGCTTAGTTGAAAGGTTATTAGTAATAATCATCTCACAAGGTTATTGGGACAAATGAAACAATTCTTCAGAAACTTCACACAGTAATTGCTTAATAAGTAACAGTCATTACTTGTCACTAATATTTGAACTTGGGTCTTTACATCTGGTTTCAATACCTGAACTATATTAGTAGTCTAGAAAAACCAGTTGAAATTGTATGTTGGTGAAAAAACAGAAACAGCTCCAAACTCCTGGGCATGTGGGACATGTGATATTATTCCTCTATATCCAAATGCATTTCATCTCAGTCCTCAACCAGAAAGTTATCTTCCTCACTGGTGGAAGTAAATCATTTCCTTCCTTTGCTTTCTTTGTCTCTCCTAGGGTGAATTATGACTTTTGTGGGCTGATTCCTCTATTAAAAAATAATGAATAAAATACATATACGACAATATTGGCATACAGATAAATATTAATACTATGTAGTAAAACAGTTTCTTTGAACTAAAGGTAATAATTATGACGTTTCATGGATATCTAAATTCCCTTCTCTCTCATACACTCTTCTTTGTGTTCAATTCATGTTGGGAGCCGGTGACCGCACCCTGAAAATGGCGCTGGCCTCCTGCTTCTGATGACTTAGCGGTTAGAGTTGTTAGAGGTAAACAACTCCTTGTAAGGCTGTGGGGCTGGGCTCTGGCCTGCTTCTGCTGTGCTGCACCTATTAGACTTCTCCACGTGGTGCTAGTTCATTGGCGAGGCTGGGTACTTAAGCTAGGGCAGACCAGCCGCTCGCGCTCTTTCCTTGCTTGTTCCTGTTTTCTCATCATGATTCAAAGGTCCTGAGTAAACTGCTGAAAGAAGAATCCTGCGTCGTGTTTCCTTTGCCGGCGAGGGGTCGTGACAAATTCAGGTTTATATGATAGCATTCTTCTTGTTACAAGGTTTTAAGTCTTTACAAACAGTCATCCTGCTTATAAGTACACCTAGCTAATATTTTATGACACATGTTAGAGATAAAAAAAAAAAACTCACTAAAAAATACACACACACACATACTGGGAGCCTAGAGGAGAGACTGATAATAGCAGTGCAAACTTGTGTTTTAGAGTGATACAAGATCTTACACTGGACAAATAAAGTGAGTTTTCAAATGGTTGTAAGACCAATTAAATCTGTGGAATGGTACATTTCTATGATCATGCCCACAGATTTTCTTCTTTATGTATATTTTGAGCCTCCATTTTATTCACTAATATTCTTTAATTCTATTCTACTTCATATTTTAAAACCAAGGGAAATATCAATCCATGGACTCTGCATAGATAACAATGTTCTCCTTTCTTCAAAATAATCATGGTGAACTCTGGTACTCCCTTTTTTAAATAAGCCTTGAGTCACTTCTATTTTCTTTAGCCTTAAAATGGCAAATATAAATGGGCATTTTGCATCATTTTTGGCATGGCAGACACACTCTTCATTCCTAGTTATAAAGCAAATTCCACCTAATTAATTCTAACAGAACTCCCAAGAGTAAGATACGTGACATGATAATCCTAATTTTAAGTGAATCTACGTTTTGTAGCCCTGGACCATATTTCTGTAGAAGGCTTTTTGCTTATTTAATTTTTTTCTTATAATTATTTTTTGTGTTAGTAAGGTTTCTGATCAACACTACTTCATTAAAATAAATGATTTGATGAGCAAGGCAGCTTAAGATTCATATTCTGTGCTAATTAACAGATTCTTCTAATTGTTAGAATGCTCCTGATGTCTTTCTAATTCTTTCAACTCATTACTTTTTTTTTTTACTGAAGTTACAGTTCTTAAAGGAATAGTAACAGATACTATGAAACTTCCTTTCTGTATATACACACTGCCTCAAAATACATTAATTTGTGAAAGCAGGCCAATAATTTAAAATCTGTTAATTGATGTGCTTTCCTTCCAAAACCAAGTGAAATATCTTTCCTATTTTCCATTTCTACTTTCCCATCTGGGATACTAAAATGCATTTTTAAAAGATTACTTTTAGTTGAAAATAATGTAGCAAAACATATATTAAAATATCTACATGCTTGCACTTGAATACATTTTAGTTAGATTAGTAGATCAGATCTGAGTTTCTGCTACTACAGAGAGGAGGAAGGGGGAGGGTCCTAATTTTATTTTTAAAACATTCATTCCTCTATATGATTACTAACAAATAGAGTTGATAATGTGTTGATTTATACTTGGATCATTATAAAGTGATGTTCTGGCAATTGTGTGGATGGATTCTCTACTGTAAGGGTTGGTGATTAAAGAATCACAAATTTATCTCAGGGAAAGATGAACATTTGAGAAATACAGTGAAAATCATATAAAATGAAAACAAACCACACATAACAATTATCATTCCAGGAAGGTGTAGTGAGGAGAGAAAATAGTAAAAGGCAAGTAAATGAATGAGATTGATAAATATTTATTCATTGTTCTTTGTAATTAACCAGAAGGTATACTGTATGCAAAGATAGTTGTTTCTTTGATAGATATTAAACAGATTATAAAATTTATTAAAGCCATTGCCAAATACTAATTTTAAGAAGTTGTGTAAGTACCAACATGTTCCTTATATACATTTTGAAATTCCACTTAATTTTGAACACAAGGTGCTGAAATGTTAACTCCTTGTGTTCTATTTTATGAGGAATAATAATAACATCTCAGATTATCAATCCACAACTTAAAAAAGGATTGCAAACATAGTCTCTCATTGCCCTCTGGGGAAATATTCATCCTTCATTTTTATGTTACAGATGCAAAAACAAGAAATGAACTTTCTGACCTAAGTATATAAAATAAAATTCTCAATAAGGAATAATAAATATATTTTTAACTCCAAACTTCAAAAAATCAGAAAAAAAGTTAAGTTGAAAAATGTGTAGATAACTATTAAGAATCATTCAAACAAATCAGTTTGAGGTCAGCATTATCTCTAGGAAACACTTAGAAGGTATATTAAAAGTGTTTAATATATACTTCAAGAAATACATCCAATATAACCACAAAGTTCTATTTTATACAAATTAATACAAGACTTGTTTTTTTAAATGTTGACAAAGAGCAAGGGAAAGATAAGAAAATCTATCACAAGTTTGTGTTTTATAAAAATTATTGCACCCTCATAAAAAAATAAAAATAGCTCTAAGCTTCCCAAAGAAGAGAAAAATGAAAGGTTTGAAGACTTAGTAGAATGAAGCTTATCCAGTTGTCCATAGAAACAAATACTATTTTGGTCTTGAGATCTGAAAGAAATTTTTCAGAGTATTCATTGTAAAAGTCAAATATGTGATATGCTTGATTGGGGAAAGAGTATTGTAAAAAACTCCTTGGTAAAATAACTTCTCAGATTCTGATAAATTTAAAAATAATCCTATTTTAACTGATTCTTGTATACAGTTCTGTCAACTCCCATGGAAATAAATAATACAACAATAATATAGGAAGTGATGTAATGTAAATGTACAAATTTCTACTGAAATTCTCTAAATGGAATTTTATCATGAAAAATCTAGAGAAATCAGTATCCATCGAACCCCAGGCTTCATCCATATCTTTCAAATACCAGCCATCTCAGCAAGACTCTTTGCATTAGCTATTGCCCCTGTTTAGGTATCCTCTCCAATTTGAGGATCTCTGCCTTCTGGGATCTTTATGTTCTGATGCTGTCCCTTGCTTTCCTGTCTCCCTCCTTCCCCAGCATCAATCCTGAACTGGTATATCCTATTCATGCCTCCTGCACTTAAGGGTTGGTCTGTGTTTATATCCTACACTTAGCTCATGCTCTGTCCAAAACTTCTGATTTCTGAGACTAATTTGTATACTCTAATAAATGCTTTTGTATATGCTTTTGTATACTTTAACTTTAGTAAATGTATTTCTAAGTGCTATTTTCAGAAGTAGATTAGGTTCTGTAAATATATGCTTACGGGTAGCAGGCAAGCAATATAAATGAAGAAAGGAGGCAAGATGTCTAGACATGCAGAAGCGAATTGTCTCAAACATGTCCTGCCTTCAAAAGTACATGCTTCATCTTGAGGGAGGAACAGATGCTACTCATCAATAGTTCTATGTGGGATTTGTGGTGAGATTCACCTGGTGTGACTGAGCTTCTCATCTTGTCACGTAAACTATGCGTCTATGTTGTAAGGACATACCATGCTGCTGATTGAGTAAAACTTTTATATCTTTAAATCTACTGTAACAAACAATAATGTAATGGACTTTCATAATAGAACATAGATTATTTAAAGACTTTAAATTTTGAAATGTGCATTTTACATTAACTTGTAATGTTTGGTGAAACAGGAAACTTCATTTGTTAAAAAATTGGGGTAAAATTTTACTGTACTTAATACTTTTGCTTGCTTAAAAATTGTTTTTATTTCTTTATAAATTGCCTTCAAACTGTTTTATGTTAAATGAAGCTGGGCCTAAGCCTGGACCCAGTGCTGTTTGCCTACATATTTAATTTAGTGATTATTCTTAGACACCTAAAAATTGTTTGAATCCTTTCCATAAGATCCTGACAGATTCTGTGTTTAGGCTTTTTCTTTCTTGGCTTAAAAAAATACTCTGTCAATGCTATCTGGAAATATATTCCTGGGAACTAAATCTAATAGTTGTATGACTCAAAGATACACATGGCAAAAGAAAAAGAGTAGACTGGAGGTGTTATGTTTTTAAAAATAATTATCTGTAGGGATTAGATTTCATTCCATGTCAGGTCACTCACTATAATACATAGTATATAGAATAGTATGTAGAGCCATCCACATCAACTTATTTCTTTTTACACTTCTCCGAGAGGATTGTGAATGAAATTTACTATGATCCTTATATGCATTTCTACTACTCTAATTTTTAAACTCATGTTTTTGATTTGCACAATACAATCTTAAACTTTTGTTGTTATTCTCTTTCTGCAGAAAATTTATGCTAGTATCCAATCATAAATTTTAGCTTGGTTACTTTGAGTACTAGAAAATGAGACTTTCTAAAAAAGTACTTAAAATATAGACACATTTCTTTTTAACTTTAAGTCATAAAACTAAATTTTTCTCCTGTGCCTCTAAATTTTCCAATCTTTTTGGATTCTAGTTAAGTAAATATTCATCTATATATGTGGATATAAAGGATTTTTTTTCCTTCTGTGGCTGATTGTTATTTGGGTGCTCTTCAAATACACCACATGTCTAGGTGTTCCTGCCCTTATATGGTCCCTTCTCCTGGAATCTAGGCTGACCCATGTAATGTGCTGTAACCAATAAAATGTGGCCAAAGCAATTATTTGCCAGATCCATATCTAAGACCTAAGAATACCTGGTAGTGCTTATTTTGGGTCTCTGAGGGAAGCTATATAGTAAGTAAGGAGATGACTATACTTGAGATGACCATACTGTGAGCTTGTATCGAAGCTGCCCACATGGAGGGCAACTGTGGACCCTAACCAATAGCAGGAGCTATAGCCTGAGACACATAACCTAAGTTGAGCAGTTCCAGCCAGCCCCCAGTGATTAGAGCCATCACAAATAATGCTTCAGGACAAAGACAATTTTCCCTGATAAGCCTGTACAAATTACTAAGGTGAGCAAAGAAGCAAAAGAGATAGCTGTTTTAAGTCTTTGTATTTTGAGGCAATTTATTATGTAAAAATAGATGATCAAACTCAATTGCTAAAATTATTTACAAGAAAAGTAGTTTATCCTATATCAGAGTTTCAAAGATCTCTTTTATTATGGGCCAGATAGTTTCTCAATTATTTTATTTTGAACAATCCTATTTAAAGGAGATACTTGAAAAGCTTAAAATGTGCTCTATTAATGCTGGTCTGAGAGCAGAGCTTCTGTTATTTAC